>NC_140559.1:34099950-34442450 GCF_057381845.1 Rhamphochromis longiceps
ATCTGCTTTTCTTACCAAAATCCTGTCAGTAACCTGACTCACTTCCAAAGTCTTGTGTCATGAAACTTCTTTTGCAACCTGCACGTGCAAACTGCACAAATCAACAAATACAACTTTAATATAACAGTAACATACTTCCAGACATCAAAATAATTAAATTTCTTCTCTAAGTTTTATGCAATGTTTGAAGATTGTTATTCAAGATTTAAGTTTTTCTGCATGAATCTCAGGGCTGTTTTGATTCAGGTCTAATACATTATTAATATACTTCAGGTCTTCAGGGTGAAGAACGTAAACATTTTGCATTTGTGGTTTCAAAAATAAAACTGTGACATACATCCTGCATAATTGTCTTTTTCACTAAGTCAGCACTGAGGTGTGATGCAGCCCCTCCGAAACTCTTCAGTCTGAGAGTCGAACACCAGCCAAGCAGCATGGAGATCACAGCTCTGTGCACAATTATGGGTGAGTACTAGAATGTGTCAAGTCTCCAGTGAGTCTGTGTGTGGGCTTTAGCTTTTGGCTTTAATGAACAGATGGATTAATAGTTCAGCCTTTGATCTTTTCATAACATTAAAGAGAAATCAAGTTTTTGTAATTCACATGAATTCAAACATACTTTACAATAAACTGCAAGCTTTGTGATTATTTGATATTACAAGGTAATTGTTACTTTATAATCTTTAAAATCGTTAAACCAGCTTACAAGCAAAAAGTTGCCTCATTGTTGCTAAACTTCTTACATTTTATTGCTATCTGTGTTCAGTTTACAGCTTCAGTATTTTAATGTAGTTTCTAACTACAGAAGTTTTTGTTCATATTTTATTAATTTGAGTTAATTTACCTATGAAGTTGTTTTTAGATAATGAAGTGAAATTAAGCAAATGCTAATTAATTATTGATGTGCTCATGAGGTAAATAATACAATAGACACAGACAAAATAAAAAGAATTGCAGCTGAGCATTTAATTAGGGCATAAAACCGTATTTGCACTCTGACATCCTGATACAGATCACATATTCACCCATAAAGAGCATCGTTCAAAAACCCCACATGTGTTTCATATGAAACCTTGTAACAGAAGATGCAGATGTATCTGTTTTGTGGGTAATATGTGAAGCTTTCATTACATATGTCACGTAACAGAGCTGCAAAGAGGAGACAAATGGTGTCAGTTGTTTCTTTTGATTTTACAGTGCATTGTTGTTTCATGAAACAGCAACTGGTGGAAACCATTTAGCATTATTAATTGCAAATACTCTACACTCATTTGGTTTCTGTTCACCCACGACAATGGAGGGAAGCACCTTCTCATCAGTGTTTGGTAGAGAATTTTCACAGAACAGATGCTACAGCAGCTTCAAGAGCAGCTAGACTCAGTTTTAGGTGGTGGTGACTACCTTATAGCTCAAACCTTATATCTGTTATTGTAAAAGTATTTAATTGTTTTTCACCTTTCTGTTTGTTGTTTCTTTCTCTGTTTCTTTCAGCCACTTTGAGTATCTTTCCCAACAGATCTCAGTTCTTCAAGTACGATCCTGTTACACTGAGCTGTGGAGAGCTTAAAAACTCTAATTGGACAATAAAGAGAAACACGTCAACAAAAACAAATGAAGAGTGTTCCAAACACTGGGGTACAAAAAATGAATCAAACTGCTTCCTTCAAGATGCTTACCCATCAGACAGTGGATTGTACTGGTGTGACTCTGGAGCTGGAGCCTGCAGTGAAGCTGTCAACATCACTGTGACCGGTGAGTTTAAGTACTAAATTGAAGAGGCCGTCATTTGGATTTAAAAGCCAGATTACAGATAGTTCTCTTTGCAGAGTTTTGATTGAAATATGACACCAACATGCTGGTGGGATGTTCAGCAGGTTTATGAAGTTTAGCATATTAAAATAGTGAAAAATGTCTAATTAGAATTAAGCACCAATCAACACAGATTTGAACCTAATAGAAAATGTCACCGAGTGGACTGAGGGTATTTAAATTAATGCATCAAATTTCAGGGAAATCCAACCAGTAACCGTTATAGTGGGTCACTTTATGTTATAAATATGCACCATGAGAATATACACCATGAGAAGCCTGACATGAGGATTTGTTGAAACAGCTACAAACCTCATTTATGTTTTCCAGCCAAATGACTTCTTATCCATTGTCTCATATTAATACTGACTGTGGCCTCCTGATAGCAAACAAGCAGATTCAAAAAACAGACTTTTGCTAAAATACAGAAAAGAGCAGTATTATTGTTTTACTTCTTTAAATATCTAATATAAAGCTAGAACCTGCACCCTGTTAGCTTAGCATAAATCATTTAGTTCAAAATAAACAAAAACTTGTATCATGGGGTACAAGCATGCTAACCAGAGGGTGTAGTTCTGGAGTAACTGGGTGAAACATGTAAAGGATAACTCAACACCTGCAGTTAGCTAAAGAAATTAGCAGAAAATCTAATGGCAGACTCTAATGGGTTTTGAATTAAAGTACTGCAATAAGGGTCATTTAGATATTAGTGCATGGACAAAGCTTATTCCAAGCATGGCTAACAGTTAAAGCTTTTATTTAATATCATAGCTTCGCATAATCAATAATTATTGATGAAATGCTGGAGCTAGCTAAAATTATGAACAAAAAGTTATAAATTATTGACCTAAAAGTATGCCCTGCCAGTTAAAATGTTTGGATAAAAATGCAAATTAATATTTAGAACTAAAAATCTAGCTCGGTAAGCAAAAAGGATACATTAGTGAAATTTATCGCTATGTGTAATGAAATGAAAAGCTGTTAAATGCAGTAGTAACTTAAAATGGCATCTGAATGGCTGAAATAGCTGAATTCATTCAAACATGACAGATGTTGAGGAGGAAGTTTTTTTCATTTTGAGCTTATCTGATCTGGACTATGTCTTGGTTTAAGGAAGAAGGATAGTTTGGATTGACTATGTTTGATTTCAGTTTTTTTTTTTAACCTAAGCTTTGAGTCACCTTAAAACTAACTAATTGATCATTTCTGTCATGCTGTTGTTCAGGAGGCTCTGTGATCCTGGAGAGTCCGGTCCATCCTCTGCAGGAGGGCGATGCTGCAACTCTGCGCTGCATGGATAAACCGACTTCTTTTATCCCAGCTGAATTTTATAAAGATGGCCACCTCATCAGGAACAGCTCTACAGGAATCATGACCATCCTCAAAGTTTCAAAGTCTGATGAAGGTTTCTACAAGTGTACCATCTCTGGTAGCGGAGAATCACCGGACAGCTGGCTGTCTGTCACAGGTGAGAAGACTGAAAAGTAAAAAGGAAACAAACTTTTTCACACAGTAGATATAACTTCTGTTTCCACATTTGTTGGTGCTTCTATTTGAGCGTAGCACAGAGATCACAGTCTACCAACGCGATAGCCCAAGCTTGTTGTTGCGTTTGCATCAAGAACAAACTGTGGTTTCTGTTTTCTATTGTGTTTAAGCTGGGCGGCCCAAATCTTTTCACTCCCCTCCTATGTATGTTGTGCTTCCTGTGGTGGGTGTCTGCCTCTCGCTGGCTGTGGTGTTGGTTGTGCTGGTGCTGCTGTTCTGCCTCTGGAGGAACCACAAAGGTCAGTCTGTTTTTGAAGTATATCTGTTAGCCACAGCTTTGCACTTACAGTCATATTCTTTAGTTACTGTAAACACACAGTTTATATCGTTCAATTTCTCATACAGAATCCCGCCGCTAAAATCCAAAAGTGCACTGCTGGTTAGAGTGCCCTAAGTTTCCAATAAATTAAGGTACTTTACTTTATGAAACTATGTACATATTAAGATTATATTATAAGTTTCAAAGAGATTAACTGTTCGTTTTTCAGCGTGGCGATAAAGAGTAAGTTTATCTGTTGTTCTTTCAGCTGTCACAGCAGCAGAACCGCGTATTTGATTTAGTCGATTATTTTCCCCTGGATGGCATTTCTGGGAGGGTTGTGTCACATCAGATAACACCCTGCAGTTTCAAAGAGTCAGATTATGCAAATTTCCAGAAGAAAATTATATGTGCGTAGTCATCGCATGCAAGTATCAGCGCATCTCTGCAAACTGAACCTTTGTGGCTCTTTATTTAGTAAAATGAGAATATTGAAACTTAAAAAGTGATCGGATGTAAACAGTGTCTTTGATGCCTTTTTTAAATCTTGGTGCTAGCTTTTACACTCTTAAGCTTAACAACCAATAAAACATCTTAAAAATGATGATACAGTCTAAACAAAGGTGACTGAGAGCGTCATTTCCCGCATAGTTTCTATTCATTTCTAGCCGACCAATTAACTTTGCCTTTCAATAGATAAAAGAACAATCTTTCAGGTTTTAGATCCTCCCAAATTTATTTTTGAACTTAAAAAAAAGAAGACATCTTTTGCTCACAATATAAATATAAATGCACATTTTAAAAATGTGATTAAATCAATTTAAAATGATGATTTAATATTTCTCATGTGTACTGTTTATATACACTTAACGAACACTTTATTAGAAGGGCTGTAATGAAACTGGGCTAGTCATTGGACTATTTTTGATTTTGCTGAGTGTTGATATGATTCTTAGTTATTATTTTCCACATCAAAAATGTGTTTTGCTGCATTTCGTTGTGGTTATTTTGCAAAAGCCATGTACTTTCGCTTTGTTCATATCTTCCCCTTTCTGATTGAAGATTTTGGGTCAATTGTTGGCACCAGACATGGTTTTAACACAGGCCAGTACATACATGAGCTGATATACTTAAAACACAGTGGTGCGACTAACGTAAAAAAGTATGAGTGCATCGTGTCTTACATATTCTTCTGTGTTATCAGCTGTTCGATCTCCTTGGTATGTCTTTGTGTTTCATGAGCTCACTGCAGATCTGATCTCTGATTAGTCACTATTTGTATGATGAAAGTGTTGAAACTCGCTGCACAGAAACCGTTTATGTTGTATTTGTTTGATTTGGGTCAAAACAGAGGGCCTGTGTGAAAAAACACAATCAGAAAGTAATTGGGTCGTTGTTGGTTCTGGTGTGTTTAGACATAACTGTAAGACCAAAAATAATACTTGTAGTATTAAACTATGAAACTATCAAACCCTCCCCCACACTTTTACAGGTTTATGTAAAGACTGCACATGTTCTCCCTGTGTGGGTTTCTTTCGGGTAGTCCAGCTTCCTGCTCACACTGCAAGCCTTAACTGAACTTCCTCGTCAGTATCTGCAGGAGTTTATGCATCGCTGAGAGCTCATTGTTGGGAGACAGCATAAAAAAGCAGCAGATGTTTCCTGGTAAAACAGAGAGTGTCATGTAAAAGCAGGTCACTGAAGACAAAAACCTGGAAGAGCGCTACAGCTTTAAGAATCTAATTTTGATGAATCAACAGCAGGATTTACGTTACAAATGGTTTTCTGTGATGTTCTCTCTTTACTAAGCTGATCTATATTTATTGATTTAACCGAACAAACTATATACCATACCACCTTTATTTATAAAGCACTTTAACATAAAACCAGAGTTCACAAAGTGCTGTACATGCTAAAAGCATAAGTAAAGAAAATTAAAATGAGATAAGATAAAATAAATAACTAAAAAACAAAAATAAATTGAAACATGTCAAAACAAATTGAGTCAACCCCTCTAATCAATGCCAAAGGCTTCAGCGAATAAATATGTTTTAAGAAGACTTTTAAATTCAGAGAGAGAAGAGATGAGATCGATTACATGTAGCAGAGAGCTACATATGTTTAACTTTTTACATGGTTGTTTTATGGTCGAGAATCATATTTCCAAGCAGATGTTTAACAGTGAGAAGTGTTGTGCTGCAGGTGAAACTGACCCTGATGTTTCCTACACTGATGTCACCATCGTACCGGAAGTGCAGCCAAAGAGTGACAAAGGTAAAAACACATGCAGAGCTCTTTTCCCACACGTACACAAGAGCCTGAGGCATATGTATGTTATTTATATTACCTCAGTTTTTCCCTTTTGTGGAAAGTTATAAAGACTTTATTTGTGCTATGTTATCTGGTCATGAGTGAAACTTCTTTGATCTTTGAGTCAAGTGTAAACGTCTGCATGAAACTACGACCTCATTGTTTAATGACACAAGAGTATCAGTCGTTATCAAGGAAGCACACGAACAAGTTTCATTTTGTTAATGATTTATAGAGTCAGTGGAGTATCAGCACATAATAAGATACAAACGATAACTAAACATAGAAAGAAACAAATACAGGTGGGTGGCTCACAGGGGGTTCAGAGAGTTCTAAAAATGTGGTTTCACTTGTGGTCGGGGGGATAAAAACCAGACAGAGAGCACCCATGAGTAATAAAAATATCATCAAAATCTGTTGTTGCGTTTAATGACTTTTGGTTTCTATTTAAATGTTACTATGTTTAGTTTCTCCGGGTTTACTTCTGCCTGGTCTATGGGCATTGCTCATTATTCTCCTATGCTCCTCTCCTCGCATCTTAGTCCCCCCTACCATGAGGAGAGACTACTCATATTTGACATTTAGGGCCCCGATTTAAAGTCACAATATGACACAGTGTGGCAAGATAGTATACAGTGCTGTGCAAAAGTCCTGAACTAACCTAATTTTTTTATATTTGGTTTCCAAGGGGTCAGACTTCCCTGTAATCTTTCTCAAAGCGGTCTTGAGCAGTAGTTCTCCAGGCTTTCTGAACGTCTTTCAAATATTTCTTTTGGACACTGGCTGCTTTTTCACTCTTTTTAATTTTTTTTATTTATTTTAATTTTTTAGGGGAATGTGTTTTTTATTTGTTAAGCTACTTGACTCAACTATTAATTACTGAAGTATAAGGAACCTAACCCACTGATGTGTCAACACATAACAAAGGATTAGCAAAGAACACATTTTTAATTGCATCTTTGTTGCACATAAATATTCCCATTTTGTCATCAGATTCTACAAAAATGCCAAAGATAACACAGTTTGAGAAACACAGCATTTTTGCACCAACACGATGCTTCCCAAAGAACCATTAGCCGAAAATCTTGGAAATCTCTGCACATTTACTGATGCCTCATCAGAATTGGTGTTAAGTGGTAGGGCTGCCATCAAGAACCCATTCTTAAGGTAGGAAAACAGGAAGTGATGGAGTGAATCCCAAATTAAAATATTTGGTTCAAACTGTCATCAGTATGTACAGTGGAAGTCGTGAGAGAGGTACAGTGAGTGTCTACAGCCACCTGTAAAGCTTCCTCATGGTTTTTCATTTCACTTCAGCCAGTGTTTTGGAGATCTTGTCAAAACTGCTGAAATTATGAATACAGAAAAAATACCATCAGGTTTTGATCCACTACATCTGAAAAGCATCTCAAAGGCAGCAACTTCATTTTTCAGCATGGCAATGATCCCAAAAATTGCCAATGCATTAGAAACGGAGTGTTAGAAAAACACACAAAGAAACACTGTCAGTCATGGACTCGCCTCCCTGAGCCCAGGCCTCAACATTGTTGAAGTACGGGATCATATAAAGGTAGACAACATCTAAAGAAGAGCTTTGAATGTCCTTCAAGAAGCCCGGAGAACTATTCCTGAAGATGACGTAAAGAAACAAGAACGCTGCAGAGTTCAGGCTGTGTTGAGGAATAACACAACCTTCAACTTTGTAAGACCTGTACAAGCTTTCATTGCCTAATATACTGTGATTCTATGTTTGCACGTTTCACTGCATCATTGCGTCCATTTTCCATATAAGACAGGCTGAACTCTGTCCTCTCTCCTTTAAATGCATTTTAGGGATTTTTCACATGGAGTACTAACTTTACTTTCTGGTCATTGCTCAGCCTCCCTCAGCGCCTTGCATTTGGTTCCTCTACCAGGCCATGACGTGTCTTAGTGACAGAAACAGAGAAAAGTGGCTTATAAATGACTGCTGTGTCCTGTACCATCACAGAGATTCTTTTAAATGTAAAGACTTACTGCATTTCCTATTATTGGTACACAAAGATCTTCCTTAATAATAATGTTAAAAATGTTTTAGCATCAAAATGTATGCAGTGCTTACAGTAAAAGTATTCATTATAAAGAATTGCCCATTACTACAAGTGAGTACTGATTCACTGCAACACTTCAGCGCTGAATGTAGAGGCAGTTATATTTTAAGGGGGCGGGGACACCCCCTTCATACTGTGTGAGAGTCACTGAAAAATGAAGCGTGAAACAAAGAAAGCCCACACTGCCTGGTGTCACTGCAAGTAGATGTTTTAAAAATGTATAGCATGTGATGAAGTGTAGTTGAACTTTAATGTCTGCATGTTGTTAGTAGTTTAACAGTTTGCATCTTTGTGTCTTTAGCAGAAACAGATTCTGAAGCAACTTTCTATTCAACAATCAAACCAGCAGCCAGCTGAGCGGAGGCATCAGAGTCTGTGCTGGGATCTATTTTTGTTTCGTCTTCATGTATAAAAACTGTAAATGTAAACTGAGCCGAGTCCTGCTGCAGCTGAAGACCCGCTTGTTTTGCATGCACTGCTGTAAAATCATAGACTTTTGTTCTTAAACTATTTATTGTTTATTCTTTTTGTCATTTTTTTGCTTGTGATTTTTTTAAATTAATTTTTTATATAACTCATGAATAACAAACAAACGCTTCCAGCTTGGCAGTTGAAGAAGTGAATGAGAGAGTGCTCAGTTTCTGTTTTTCAGCGGTGTATTGAGTAACCTGTTCTACTGCTATGAATGAAGCTCGGAAAGTAGAAAACTGGAAAATGTACTCCAGAATTACCCGACTGAGCCAGTCCCTTGCAATTTCTCATTACAGTTTCTGCTTTCACGTGTACAAGTGAAACTTCCTTAATATGTTTATTTATATAGCGCTTTCAGATCAGCCACCAGCTGAACACAAAGTGCTGTACACTTGACGTGCCAAACATGATACATTGAGCATGTTAAAAAAATAATATGTAAAATAATAAGATAAGTAAAATATATATATATATATATATAAACAAAAAAAAAACACATTTAAAACAATAAAATCAGCACATTAGATTAAAACAATAAAATCAGGGTCAGACTGTGTCATAAGCCAAAGAGTAAAAATGGGTTTTAAGACGTGTTTTAAAAGTGGACAGTGAAGTTGTTCCTTTTCCCTTTAAGTGTTGCTGGAGTTCCTGCATTGTGATTTTTTCATCCATGTATCTTGGAAACAGGTGAAGTTGTGCCAGAAATGTTTGCAAAGATCACTTTTTTTAAAAAGTGAGCACCCAGAGAGCTGCATGCCCAGCCAGGCAAGATAAACTTTACTCGTCACAATGAGACTTCTTCCCTGTCTCTGTCAGTCCCTGCATCCTTAAATGTCTCCAGTTGTCTCGAGTTCTCTTTGCCTGTCTCCTTGGTGTATTTAAACCCCTGTTCCTCCCTGTCCTCATCGTCTGTTGTCCTCATCTCTGTTATCAGTCATCATAATTTTACCATCTCTGTGCAAGTCTGCAAATTTCTTTATTAAATCATAAGATTCTTAAATTTGCCTAATTTTTTTATATTTGGTTTCCAAGAGGTCAGACTTCCCTGTAATCTTTCTCAAAGCGGTCTTGAGCAGTAGTTCTCCAGGCTTTCTGAACGTCTTTCAAATATTTCTTTTGGACACTGGCTGCTTTTTCACTCTTTTTAATTTTTTTTAATTTATTTTAATTTTTTAGGGGAATGTGTTTTTTATTTGTTAAGCTACTTAACTCAACTATTAATTACTGAAGTATAAGGAACCTAACCCACTGATGTGTCAACACATAACAAAGGATTAGCAAAGAACACATTTTTAATTGCATCTTTGTTGCACATAAATATTCCCATTTTGTCATCAGATTCTACAAAAATGCCAAAGATAACACAGTTTGAGAAACACAGCACAGCATTTTTGCACCAACACGATGCTTCCCAAAGAACCATTAGCCGAAAATCTTGGAAATCTCTGCACATTTACTGATGCCTCATCAGAATTGGTGTTAAGTGGTAGGGCTGCCATCAAGAACCCATTCTTAAGGTAGGAAAACAGGAAGTGATGGAGTGAATCCCAAATTAAGATATTTGGTTCAAACTGTCATCAGTATGTACAGTGGAGGTCGTGAGAGAGGTACAGTGAGTGTCTACAGCCACCTGTAAAGCTTCCTCATGGTTTTTCATTTCACTTCAGCCAGTGTTTTGGAGATCTTGTCAAAACTGCTGAAATTATGAATACAGAAAAAATACCATCAGGTTTTGATCCACTACATCTGAAAAGCATCTCAAAGGCAGCAACTTCATTTTTCAGCATGGCAATGATCCCAAAAATTGCCAATGCATTAGAAACGGAGTGTTAGAAAAACACACAAAGAAACACTGTCAGTCATGGACTCGCCTCCCTGAGCCCAGGCCTCAACATTGTTGAAGTACGGGATCATATAAAGGTAGACAACATCTAAAGAAGAGCTTTGAATGTCCTTCAAGAAGCCCGGAGAACTATTCCTGAAGATGACGTAAAGAAACAAGAACGCTGCAGAGTTCAGGCTGTGTTGAGGAATAACACAACCTTCAACTTTGTAAGACCTGTACAAGCTTTCATTGCCTAATATACTGTGATTCTATGTTTGCACGTTTCACTGCATCATTGCGTCCATTTTCCATATAAGACAGGCTGAACTCTGTCCTCTCTCCTTTAAATGCATTTTAGGGATTTTTCACATGGAGTACTAACTTTACTTTCTGGTCATTGCTCAGCCTCCCTCAGCGCCTTGCATTTGGTTCCTCTACCAGGCCATGATGTGTCTTAGTGACAGAAACAGAGAAAAGTGGCTTATAAATGACTGCTGTGTCCTGTACCATCACAGAGATTCTTTTAAATGTAAAGACTTACTGTATTTCCTATTATTGGTACACAAAGATCTTCCTTAATAATAATGTTAAAAATGTTTTAGCATCAAAATGTATGCAGTGCTTACAGTAAAAGTATTCATTATAAAGAATTGCCCATTACTACAAGTGAGTACTGATTCACTGCAACACTTCAGCGCTGAATGTAGAGGCAGTTATATTTTAAGGGGGCGGGGACACCCCCTTCATACTGTGTGAGAGTCACTGAAAAATGAAGCGTGAAACAAAGAAAGCCCACACTGCCTGGTGTCACTGCAAGTAGATGTTTTAAAAATGTATAGCATGTGATGAAGTGTAGTTGAACTTTAATGTCTGCATGTTGTTAGTAGTTTAACAGTTTGCATCTTTGTGTCTTTAGCAGAAACAGATTCTGAAGCAACTTTCTATTCAACAATCAAACCAGCAGCCAGCTGAGCGGAGGCATCAGAGTCTGTGCTGGGATCTATTTTTGTTTCGTCTTCATGTATAAAAACTGTAAATGTAAACTGAGCCGAGTCCTGCTGCAGCTGAAGACCCGCTTGTTTTGCATGCACTGCTGTAAAATCATAGACTTTTGTTCTTAAACTATTTATTGTTTATTCTTTTTGTCATTTTTTTGCTTGTGATTTTTTTAAATTAATTTTTTATATAACTCATGAATAACAAACAAACGCTTCCAGCTTGGCAGTTGAAGAAGTGAATGAGAGAGTGCTCAGTTTCTGTTTTTCAGCGGTGTATTGAGTAACCTGTTCTACTGCTATGAATGAAGCTCGGAAAGTAGAAAACTGGAAAATGTACTCCAGAATTACCCGACTGAGCCAGTCCCTTGCAATTTCTCATTACAGTTTCTGCTTTCACGTGTACAAGTGAAACTTCCTTAATATGTTTATTTATATAGCGCTTTCAGATCAGCCACCAGCTGAACACAAAGTGCTGTACACTTGACGTGCCAAACATGATACATTGAGCATGTTAAAAAAATAATATGTAAAATAATAAGATAAGTAAAATATATATATATATATATATATAAACAAAAAAAAAACACATTTAAAACAATAAAATCAGCACATTAGATTAAAACAATAAAATCAGGGTCAGACTGTGTCATAAGCCAAAGAGTAAAAATGGGTTTTAAGACGTGTTTTAAAAGTGGACAGTGAAGTTGTTCCTTTTCCCTTTAAGTGTTGCTGGAGTTCCTGCATTGTGATTTTTTCATCCATGTATCTTGGAAACAGGTGAAGTTGTGCCAGAAATGTTTGCAAAGATCACTTTTTTTAAAAAGTGAGCACCCAGAGAGCTGCATGCCCAGCCAGGCAAGATAAACTTTACTCGTCACAATGAGACTTCTTCCCTGTCTCTGTCAGTCCCTGCATCCTTAAATGTCTCCAGTTGTCTCGAGTTCTCTTTGCCTGTCTCCTTGGTGTATTTAAACCCCTGTTCCTCCCTGTCCTCATCGTCTGTTGTCCTCATCTCTGTTATCAGTCATCATAATTTTACCATCTCTGTGCAAGTCTGCAAATTTCTTTATTAAATCATAAGATTCTTAAATTTGCCAAGTCTCTCTGTGCCTGGGTCCTCGTCACAAAACATGACATCACTGTTTTGTACATTTTAACACAATTTAATTCCCATATTTGTGAAAGAAAAGCAAAACACTTTTTCACAGTCTGTAACAAAACCATCAAATCTGATCAAGGTTATTTAAATGCTGCAAAAGAAGAATGGATTGGAATAGAAAAAATACATATTTAACCTTCATTACAGGGGGAAAATGATGAATGATGCGCTTTAAAATTGTTGCGAAGTGGGCGGAGGGAGAGAGAGTAGACAGACTGGTATTTATCAGCTGCTGTCAGTCAGCGTCTGTCTCACACTCACTGTAGATGGATGTAGCAGAGTTTAGGTGCAGTGTGTCTCTCTCAGCTTTAAAGCTCACCTTTATGCTGCTTTTCGCTCTCTCACCTGTTGAAGGTAAGATTGCTCTGCCATATGAGTCCAGTTTTGTTTAAGCTTTAATTCATGTTAGTCGTATTTTTCTAGTGTTTCCGATGCACCTTGAGCGCCTGTCAATGATGCAAATTATTAAACTTGCTTTAGTTACAAATATAATTTGTTGGAGCCAAGTCCAGGCCAATATTTTACTCAGTTACATCATGCCATATTTAAGTATTTGTCATGATCTTTAAGTTTCTATTATAATCTTGATCATTTTATGTTATAATGTAATATGCTGTGCTCCATAAATTAATCCTGCTTTGTTAGTCTGTTGTTGTAAAGTGTTGATAGATGTCGTAAAAGGGGTGTGTATTTGGCCCGGGCGTGGGTAAAAGGTTAGGTAAGCAAGCAGGACGTGGAGCAACAGTTTTTTGATGTTTTTTTTAATGTTATTTTTTGTTGTAACATAAAGGGAATACAAACGGAGCTCCCACCAGAGGCATTTGTTTTGTACCTTTCGATTTGTATGGAAAATAAATGTTTTGCCCCTTTTTTCCTTCGCCTCGTTTTTTGCTACTGGAAGACATCCAAGCGACTTAACAAGAGCACAAGTCAGAAACTTTACGTTCTGCAGAAGCGGCAAAGAAGGACCGAGAGTTGCCGCTATATAATTTAATGGGAGTATTTAAAAACAGTGGCAAACTCAGTGATGATGTAGCAGCAGTCTGTTATACTGGCTGATGTTGCAGATGTTTCACACTGTAAATAAAAGCAGACGCTGTATTCAAGTGTAAATTAGTCTAAAAATACTGCACCAAAAATTGTGCCTTACTCTTCTGTGTAAAGTTATGCTACGGGTTTAGAAAGGAAGCTCAATTTTTTTTATTATTATGCTGTCAGAGTTTAGCTATTTCTTTTCGTATACAGGCCTATATATATTGTGCTCGGAAATAACGGCTAAAATCAAATCTTCTGATATTTCTCATTTCAGATTTCCACAAAGAGGAATCATAAACAAAAAGTGCAACAGATGTTTAAATCATAAATAACTGAGCTGAATCTATTAGTCAGGTTTGAGCATTTCACTATAGAAGTTTCTAGTTTCTGTGTCAGTTTAAAGATTTTTCTTTTCCTGAATCAAGTGGTACAAAGTAAAGTTTGCTCTTAGTCACATTTTATACTAAAAAGTTGGATATAATTTCATGGAAAGTTGTTATTTTCGCACTGGAAAGTTTTAACATCATTAAAGACATTTTTTTGAATTGTAATACTTAACTTGGTTTTCAGCAGGATGTATTTCTTTATTTTCTTTATTTTTCTCCTCCTCAGGTCAGTTACATGTGGTTGGATCTCCTCAGCCTATCGTAGCTGCTCCAGGTGATGATGTCATCCTGCCGTGTCACGCAGAGCCAAAGTTTAACGTGGTGGGACTGACGGTGGAGTGGTCGAGGCCTGATCGTAATATGGAATATGTACATCTATACAGGCACAACAGGGAGATGACTGACATGAAGATCCCATCGTACGTCGGGAGGACGGCGTTGTTCACAGACGGCCTGAGAGAAGGAAACATCTCACTAAGAATCACTAATGTGACACAAGAAGATGAAGGAAGATACAGATGTTTCATCCCAAAGTTAAAGAGTCAAACAAAGTCTTCAATTGTTCATCTGATTGTTGGTGAGTCAGACTGAAAAGATTTTTGTTGTTTGGTTTTAAACTTACTGCGTACTTGGGTTATTTTACCAACAACTTGTTTTTGCTCATTAAAGAATATTTGAATATATTGTAAATAATTTAAAATCTTCTGTTCTGCCAAACTTAAATTCAGCTAAAACTGTGACAACAGAGACACCACTGCATCCTGAAACTCTCCAAACTCCTGATCTGGCAGAAGAGTTTCACAGTAAAGGTGAGAACATGAGGAACAAATCAAGACAGTTAAAAAGCCTTAAAATAACCGGTTTACAGCTGGATCAAAATCATCTTTATGGTGTGGTTTTCTCTCACTAATGGCACCCTCTCTTTGTTGTCCTTAACATGTGCACCTCTTAATTTGAAGCACATACAGGAAGTGAAGTGTACTTTCCTTAAGCAGCTCTGATCTCTTGTCTTTCTGTGAAGCAATACAGCTACCAGTCCTGACCATCAGCAGTGATATCTCAGTAATTCAAACTCATTGTTATGTAACTTATGTGCTTGGTAGTTGGTAATACATGTGACATTCATGTTGTGTCTTACAGTAGATCTCATCTCCGTTTGTTTTTTCCTGGCAGGTGGTTTGTCCCGTCGGAGCCGACTGATCCCATTTGGGGTCAGCGTTTTTTTTATTGTGCTCTGTGTCGCAGTCGCAGGATGTTGGTTCGCTGAGTCAAAGTGTCAAAAAACAGATGTAAAAGACTTGAATCTTTGATTTTATGCATTTGCCTCATGGCTGAAGGATGGAAATGAAGGAAAACTGTGTGTCTGTTCTTTCTTACTCCAGCTTGCGAGTGCCGCTTCATAGGTGACTCTTGGACAAATTGGAAACATTAACAGAGGTGAAAGCATCACCCACTTCACTTAATTTTTTAACAACGTTTCCAGCCTCATGTGGATACGGCGGATCTGCAGCAGGAGCATTTCACAATGTCCTGTAATTTGTTTGGAGTCACGCTGAACCTCTGGTTTAAACAAGACAGTTAACATACAGAAACAACAACAACCATCATTGATGCCAAAGTTGACTTCTGGGATCAAACTTCAAAAGCGTGAAGTGGTCTGCTGTAGAGCATTTCGTGACTGTTTGAGCAAATCTTCTGTCCAAGTTACTTTCATGTGAGGAAACCTGTACAAGGACACAGAGAAGCATTTAGGACGACGTTCTTTTCTGTGTTTTGTTTTGCTGTAGTGGTATCAAGTAAAGTTTTCTATTTTTAGTTTTAAAGCTATTTTTAGATTTAAACATTTTAGTATATTTTTAGTGTTAGATGTTTTTTTTAATCTAGTGAGCTTTAAAATGCCCTTCAGTCACTTTACAGTCATAACTAAAGTGCTTTGAGCAGGTGTAGAATATTTAGCTGATTTAGAGTTTAGAAATGTGTTATCATAGAATGTAGAACTGTTGTAGAGACACTGATACTGCCCTCAATATAATAAAGGCTGATTGTGTCGTGAATTTAGGAGTAGATTGTAGGAGACCCCTCCTCCACTTGAGCTGTGAAAGTAAAACAGAGAAGAGTTAATGCTGAGTGGAAATTCCCCAGAGGATGTTTTTGGGTGGGGATCTCAACATTTGTAACTGGATAACTGTGGTCTGGAAGGGAGAGGGGTTTTATGACCTCTAGGGAGTCACCTACACCCACAGTGTTTTAACAGTCACGCACACACATCCACACGCACACTCACTCATGTGTACACACATACACACAGGTATGCGCACACAGGCACACACGAGCACTCACATAGACACATGGGAACGCGCACATGTAGGCATTCATGTGCTCGTGCACATAGACACAGACAGAGTTTGGGGCACACCGTAGGGGGTTTTATGATAGGGTCGCCCCTATAAAACTGTGTTTCACAGACAAAGGGGTGAAGATTTTTGCAGAGGGACACCGGCCTCGTCTTCCCTTCTAGAAGTGCATGTTTAAATGAAGATGAGTAAATGAAGATGAATAAAGATGAATAATGGTTTTATGAAAATAACTACTGAGTCCGGTGCCATCTCTGGACGCTCGAGGAATGAAAAGAACCAGGGTAAAACTGATTTCTCAACACAGGGCAGCTGTCTTTGACTAAAATAATAACCAGTGTCATCATAGCTGATTTATGGTAATGCTGTTTTTAAGAGGTTGCATTTTTTTTTAAATTTCATTTAAAAATACAGGTCTTTCAAACATTGCTGTTTCTGATTTATAAAGTATGAACTTTAACGTTTCCTCTCTTTATTCTTATGGCTCAGAAATCAATTTGTGTTGCAATTTAAAAAAAATTAACTGCAGTTAATTTTAATGTAACAAAACCTTGATGCACTGAACAACGATGCGCCTTCTTTAGCAGCAGGTTTAGTGACGGCACAGATGGGGAATTCCAAAATTATTTAACTGGTTTATTCACTTCTCCTCCAACCTCTGCCAATTTCTTAGAATTGAATCAGGCTTGTATAAACCTGTTTCCAGTCATACGCTTGCCATCAGCATTTAGCTGTAGAATTCAACCTACAACACTGACCTCAAGTAGTAATCTCCATGCCTACACAGTGCTGTTGGCCCTGTGTAGGCACAGCCACTCAGGGCTTGTGTGAGACAAATGTGGGTTTTCCCTATCCACACAGCCTCACAAGTGGAGCCAGTGCAAGTGGAGAACCTGCTTTTTAAACTTGCTATTCAAAGTTCAGAAGTTGAAGTTTCACCACCAGCTTATTTGAATCAACAGCTGATGTTCACCATCCAAAGCTCTGAAACCTGAGCTACCTCTAGAAACTAACACAAAAACACAAGCCTGACCCTGGTTTCTGGTTGTGGTAGTCTTCTTCGGTCTCTCTGGGATGTGAGTGTGTGACAGGCTACGGTTTCTCTTAAAATGTCTTCTAACAACAACTTTTTTACTCAGTTTTTTTTTGGTATATACACCAAAATACCAAAAAAGAACCATTATTACCTCTCACAAGTTGCCATAATAACTACAGTAATTTAAATGTTACACATAAAATTGAAAGGTGAGATAAGTGATAAAGAATTAATTTGTTTTTTTACAAACAGTTCTACCACATAAATCTAACTAACAGCCGACCTGTTACATGTACGATCCCGCGTAACTTGAGAGTTGGTAACCACCGTAAAAACATATATCACTTAGGGGGTATTATCCTTTGTTGAACACAAACCTCAGAGTTCCTTGAAAGCAGCTTGTTGTGAATTGTGGCTCTCATGTTGACATGGATAGTGAAAAGCTCAGTTGCAGTATTTCTCTTTAATGGTTTAGTCTTGCGTCTTCTTGAGGAAATAACAACCAGAACCAAAGACAACAAATGAATAAAAATAAAATAAAAACAATAATATGAGCATTTGCGTAGGTGGCACAGTGACTACAAATCCATCTGTTCAGATATCCAGCAGTTACACACAGATCTCAAGTTTATTTAGGAGCCTTTCTGCTCCCATCAGCTGTTTTTTGGAAGTGTCTTCATGTTATTTTGTCCTGCTGTTGATTGATTAATCAAAGCATCTTACCTCAAGCAAGAACTGACAATGAATGAATTTATTTAAAAAAAATCCATCTCAAAAGCTGTCGGTGATTCCTGGTTTACACCATAATGAGTAATAATATGACACTTTTGGGCAGCACAAAGTGCAAAAGTTTATCAAACACTGAAAACACTGCAAATAATCCAAAAAGTCAACAACTGTCACATTATCTGCTGAAGAAACCTGACTTTTTCATATTTCTTCTGTTTATGGATCAAACTGTAATTATATTCTATATTTACACAAAATTTATCATTTTTTTTCT
This sequence comes from Rhamphochromis longiceps, assembly GCF_057381845.1. Classification (NCBI taxonomy): domain Eukaryota; kingdom Metazoa; phylum Chordata; class Actinopteri; order Cichliformes; family Cichlidae; genus Rhamphochromis; species Rhamphochromis longiceps. The sequence continues at coordinate 34,118,234 of NC_140559.1, forward strand.
ATTACATGCTCTTTTAGAGGAAGCTTTTATTGTGAAACAAACTACTACTCTAAAAGAGAATAAGTGAGGAACAGAGAGAGCTGGAGAAGAACTATATGACAGGGAAAGAATGGGAAGAGGGAGAAAGACAACCCAAGCAGAGAGCAGATGATGTGAAGATGATGTTGTGGATGATGAAGATGGTGAAAAACGCAGAAATGATTTCAAGAGCTGTACATGTGAAACTAGCGTTTGATCATGTGAGCAGTTATAATTGACTGATATCACTCATCGCATGAGCCTGGACTTAACCACAGAGCATTACACCTCTGAATGGACTGTAATCTGTAGATGTATTGACATGAATGTGGTTTTGCAATAGGAAACATGGGGGTGTAGTTGCCTGTGCTGTCAGCTCTCAGTGTGAAGTTTCTGCGAGGTGCTGTTCTAAAATTCTTTAGAAATCTGTCTTATAAAATGTACTTGTGTAGGTAAAGAACCCAACATTTCTGATCACTTAACAATGCCTCTGACTGGATAGGTGAACCTGCTGCTTCTCTGTGATTCAGTTTTCACTTTGTGTCAGAAGGAAAGAAGAGAGTCATAGCTGCTGACCTACTTGATTCAACTGAAGACGTCAGGTTTTTGTTGACATTTTGATTTTTTTCCCGTTGTGATTAGTTTTCAGTAAATCAAAAGGAGGAACAGGAAAAAAATGAATTTTTATTAACTGAGTGTAGTGGATGTATTTCCACTTTAGAGCTGGAAGTTAGATTAGATTAGATCTTTATTGTCACTGTTATTAGAATAATGAAACACAGTTTGGCATCTCTCCATTGGCACAGAGGACACAGAGGGACAAGAGGCTGATGACTCGTGTTCATCAGTGACTCAGTTTCCTGTCTCTTTCTCATATTGAAGATGCTAAAGTTACTGAAAAAAGGACTTTTGAAAGCATCATCAGGAAAACTGATGATGGCCTGTGTGATTTTGATGCGATGTTTATCTGTTTAGAATTAACACAAAGCACAATAATGTCTGAGTCAAGATTGTTTTCAATGTGTGTCAAAATAGATCATTAAGATACACAAAACACAAAATAAAGTAGGATCACCACAAAACATATAAAATACAGCAAGAATCAGGAGATCTGGTGACTCTTTGACTGATTGCTCTTTTCAAAGAACCAGTAGTTATGTCATTGTCATTTACATCTCTGAAGTGACCACATCTTTTTTTCATGGTTATGTTGACAAGAAAATGGATTGATGCTGCACATTGTAAACTTTGTTCTTAATCTTCTTTTAAGATTAAGAACAATCCTCCCTGTATACGGGAGGAAACAGGACTGGACAACCGTGAATAGGAAGGTTAACAACAAACCTCCAAAACAACTGAATGTGAAACTGCAGAACAGATTTGCTCCACTATCAAAGGACCCTGGATCTATATCGGACAACCATCCATCTAAAAGCAGCGAAATAAGGTCTGAAAATCTGTTGAAAAGTGAAAGGCCACAGGGAGGTCAGAGGAGGAGACGAGAGATTCAGCAGGTTGTTTACACTGAATAAATGGCTTATATCAGCATGTGCTGACCACTCAGTGCACTTTATCGACAACTTTAATATTTTTTGGGAACGCAGGCATCTGTTCAAAGCAAATGGATTTAATTTTAACAAGTCAGGGGTGAAACTGTTCACCTCCAACTTGTTTTATTCCATACGTCATCCATCCGTGCTTGGTGCCAAGGCTGAGATAAACGAGGAGTTATCTCATAAAGAGGAACAAACAGTACTCCAAGAACAGACAAAGCCCAGCAGAAACCTTGAGGAGGAGCTCCATTTGCCCCCACCCGGGAAGAGCCTCAGAAAGGAGAGACATCTAAGGCAAGAAGAGGGGTCCCTATTTGCCTCCAACTCTCTCAACAACACCAACGACCAGGACAAGGGACCACGACCTTCCCCAGTCCCCCAAACCCCTGACAGGCCATCACCCTCCTCCCCCTCCCTTTCTCCCTCCTCCCCACACCTGAAATTCACTGAGGAGATGATGGAGCGGGTCAATGCTGGGCTCAGATCTACCCCCCGTCCCAATCCCTTTTTGTCCCCCATAAACCCCCCACCAGAGCGGCCAAAGGTTCGCCATCGAGCCCCACCCTCAACAGAGCAATCGAAGTCACATTGCCCAGCCTCGCCCCCCTTAGTTCCTCTTCATGCCCTGTCTCCGCAGTCTGATGCGTGATGTGTGAAGGGTCCGGGCTGTGAGGATTATGGCAGTGATGACTTTTCCCAGGAGAAGCTGGGACCCTGTTTACTAGAAGGTTTTAAAATTTCTGTACTTTTAGGTGACAGGAGACATGTGGCCTGGTCAAAACACAGAGAGCTGCACTCTAAAAGATCTTTAAACATAGTAAACATACCTTGTGTGCCACAGACTGCTCCCAAACACGAGGGGACAAGTAATACCTCTAAAACACTTAAGTTGGCTTTATTAAACATTAGATCTCTAGCTGGGAAAACATTTTTAATTAATGATTTAATCACTGAGCACAGCCTTGATTTTATGTTTTTAACTGAAACTTGGTTGGACCAAAGTAACAGTGGAGCTGTTCTCATCGAGACGACCCCTCCTAACTACAGTTTTATCAGTGAGGTCAGGGCGAGCAGGAGAGGAGGAGGGGTTGCTGTCTTATTTAATGAATCATTTCAATGTAAGCAGCTATCTCCTGGAAGTTTTCAGTCTTTTGAATATGTGGCTTTACAGCTGAAGGCCCCATCCAAAGTTGTGTTTCTTAATGTTTACAGGCCTCCCAAATACTGCACAGACTTTTTTAATGACCTCAGTGAACTGCTGTCTGTGATCTGTGTTGATTTTGACTGTGTAATTATTGCTGGGGATTTTAACATTCATGTGGACAACCCTCAGGACAAAGGGACTAAAGACCTGAGTAACACTCTGGGCAACTTTGGGCTTACTCAGCATGTAACAGAGGCCACACATAATAGAGGACACACTCTTGACCTACTGATCTCCAAAGGCCTGAGCATTTCAAAGGTTACTGTGTCTGATGTGGGCCTGTCTGATCATTACTGTGTTTTCTTTGAAAGTAAAATCTCAGCCCACACAAATATATCAACAACAGTGATCACAAAACGGTGTATAACTGAACACAGTAGTGCAATTTTTAACCAGGTCTTCCCATTAACACCTGACCTGCCCAGAGGGTCAGTCAATGAGCTCGTCAATAGCTTCAATGCTAACATGTTAAATGTAATGGACACTATTGCTCCAATTAAGGTGAAGGTTATCTCTGGAAGGAAAAAGTCTCCATGGAGAAACTCCACACTGGTGAAAAATGAAAAAAGAGAGTGTAGGAAAGCTGAGCGCAGATGGAGAAAAACAAACCTCCAGGTTCATTATGACATTTATAAAGAGAAACTTCACAATTATAATTTACAACTGAGGAATGCAAGGAGGTCCTACTTCTCTGACATCATCACTAAAAACAGCCATAATGCTCGGGTCTTATTTTCTACAGTTGACAGGCTAACAAACCCTCCTGTGTCAGTGGCAGCTGAACTTCATTCGACCATGGCCTGCAATGACTTTGCCAAATTCTTCACTGAAAAAATCCAAAAGATTAGACAAGCAATTGGTACATCAACAGCAGATCCAGGATATGTACTGTGTCCACCGAAAAACTGTTTAAACACCATGAAATAGTTTCAACCTATTAACAGCAAAGACCTGGAGGACATCTTAGGTCAACTGAACTCCTCCTCCTGCTGTTTAGATGTCCTGCCAACAAGTTTTTTCAAAAAGGTCTCAAAGACTTTAGAGTCAGACCTGTTACAGATCGTCAACTTTTCTTTATTATCAGGTGTGTTTCCAGAATCACTAAAAACTGCTGTAATCAAACCTATACTGAAAAAGGACAATCTTGACAAGACACAAATGAACAACTACAGGCCGATCTCAAATCTCCCGTTTTTAAGTAAGATCATTGAAAAAGCAGTTTCTCAACAGCTCAGTTACTTCTTAAAACAGAATAATTGCTACGATGCCTTCCAGTCAGGTTTTAGACAGAACCACAGCACTGAAACCGCTCTGACCAAAGTGTTTAATGACTGAATGTCTGAATACAGACAGTGGAAAAATGTCAGTCCTAGTTTTACTGGATCTCAGTGCAGCATTTGATACAGTTGACCACAACATATTACTCAAACGACTGGAGAACTGGACAGGTCTTTCAGGAACTGTACTAAACTGGTTCAAAACATACGTAGAAAACAGGAAATACTTTGTATCAATAGGTAACTTCACATCTGAGCAGACAAGTATCACATGTGGAGTTCCCCAAGGTTCCATCTTGGGACCCCTTCTGTTTAACATCTACATGCTCCCACTGGCACAGATTATAAACAACAACAAAATAAACTATCACAGCTATGCAGATGACACACAAATATATATCACAATGTCACCAGGAGACCGAGGCCCTGTACAGGCTCTTGGTAAATGCATTGAGGAAATCAATGACTGGTTGTGCCACAATTTTCTCCAGCTAAACAAAAACAAAACTGAGGTAATAGTCTTTGGCGCCAAAGAAAAACGATTACAGGTCACCAGAGAACTTCAATCTATACATCTAAAAACCACAAACCAGGCGAGAAATTTGGGTGTAGTGATGGATGCAGACCTAAACTTAGAAAAACACATTAAGACAATAACAAAGTCAGCTTACTATCACCTCAAGAATATATCAAGGATAAAAGATCTGATGTCTCAACAGGACCTGGAAAAACTAGTCCATGCATTCATCTTTAGTAGGCTTGATTACTGTAACAGCATCTTTACAGGTCTACCTAAAAAATCAGTCAGACAACTACAGCTCATTCAGAACTCTGCTGCTCGAGTCCTCACTAAGACCAAAAAAGTGGACCACATCAGTCCAGCTCTGAGGTCCTTACACTGGCTGCCTGTCCGTCAGAGGATAGACTTTAAAGTTCTGATGCTGGCCTATAAAGCTCTGAATGGTTTAGGACCAAAATACATCAATGACCTCCTGACCCAGTATGAACCATCCAGATCCCTCAGGTCATCTGGATCCGGTCTTTTATCAGTTCCCAGAGTCAGAACCAGACACGGAGAAGCTGCATTCAGCTTTTATGCTCCTTATATCTGGAACAAACTCCCAGAAAGCCTCAGATCAGCTGAAACACTCAGTTTATTTAAATCCAGGTTGAAGACTCACCTGTTCTCAGCTGCATTTGAATAAAGCACCAAATCCACACTTTAAGCTTAAATTTCAAAACTTACATTTAACTACTGATTTTATCTACTGTTCTGATTTTATCTGTTTTGATTTTATATACTGTTGTTTGTTTGTTTGTTTGTTTGTTTGTTAATTAGTTAGTTAGTTTATTTGCTTGTTTTAATCAATTTTAAATCATGCTTTTTATTTGTTCTTGTTTCTAATGTCTCTGTAAAGCACTTTGAATCACCTTGTTGTTGAATTGTGCTATACAAATAAACTTGCCTTGCCTTGCCTTGCCTTAATAAACTTACAAGTTTTTAACTGCACTGGGAAGTTCAGCACCTATGAGGACTTTTTTCTTTTTGTTTTTAATTGCCAGACTTATTCTGAATTTAAATGACCAAACAAATAAATAAATAACTTGATAAAACAAAATGTAAAAACTCACTTCCACAAACTCTCCAGAACATGATCAAAACTGTGATTTTGTCATTAATGAAATACTACAATCTAACAGCTCACCTGTCACATGTGTGGAAGAACACATTAAAAAATAAATCCATGTTATTTCAACAGCACTGTCAAGTTTCCTCTGTGTGGTAACGTTCATCCACTTTTTCTTAAACATTTATATTTCAGTTTCAGCCATGATAATGATGAAGGTGAAAATTTAGCTCTTTGTTTCACAAATCTCACTGCCAATTTAACATCTATGTCACCTTCCCCTGTTTTATGTGAGAGTGCAGAGCCTGAAGTAGAAGTAGGTCAACAAAGTGAGAGAGCCACCATCAAGTTACACAACAGGTTTTACCCTTTGTCAAATAACTACAAGCCTCAGGTGGGCAGGCTGAGTTCCTTGAAAGCACATTTTTTTTAATGTTTGCTTTTCATATTGACATGAATATTGTGGAGTTAGAGTATTTCTCAAATTTAATTGCTGGCTTTTTAGTTTGTTATTGCCCTCGTACCTGTTGAAGGTAAACTACAATGCATATACACACAGACACACACATTTATGTATTCCTTTATTTGTAATGGTAGAGGTGGTGGGGTAGTATTTGGTGACTAATCAGCGTGGGTGGCTCTAGGCTGCAAAATTTCGTGTTCAGCTCCCCCTCTTTCATGAGTCATTACTCTCACACTTCTTTCTGCTACTAAACACTGCAGCTCCTTTACAAAAACAGAACAGAGGAGAGGAGAAAGAAGAGGGTCCCAATGCAAAGCACGTAACAATGGTTATTGCAGGCAGCCACTTTAATTTTTATAAAGACCTGATGTTTTTGGGTTTCAGTTGTGTCTCTTCTCTGGGGTTGGTTCAGCATGGAAACAATGACATATCCTGGAATATTACGTGGCATCCAGTAATGTCCTCATTTACACACTTGACACTGTTACGATTAAAACAAGTATGCCCAGGACCTGACTGTAGAAGATGATTTGTCTTCTTGTGAAGATGTTCAAACAGGCAGAGATGATTTTAGGATCTGCAGATAAAGCTAATTTGATAATGTGAGCAGTTATTGCTGACTCATATCACTCTGCATGGGTAATCGTGGGCTCTACCACAGAGCACTACGCCTTTCAAAGTGATGCAATCTGGCTGTTGCTAGGAATGAGGGTTGCAGTGGGCAGCGTGGGGGTGTAGCTTCACTCAAAAACCAGAAACTTTTTACCTTTCAGTGACAAGTTTCTGGTTTTTAATCTACCAGCCAACTGTGAAACATGCCTGTTCTCTGTTAAATTGACTTATTTAAAAAAAAAAAAATAGGTGAATTTTGGGGTATGAGTCATAAAAAAGTTTTTTCAAATATTCCTGTATATCTATTATGTAGGTCATAGGGACAGCAGTCTAAGCAGAGATGCGCACATCTCTACGTGCATGAACAACATCCCCAGATTCAGTTTTCAGTTTTATTTGTCATATGCAAGTTAGCACAGGGTCAACAATGCAATGAAATGTGTTTGACGAGCAGCAGTCACTCAGCAGAATGGTACAGTAGGAGAAAATATAAGAAAATATAAGAAAATAAAATAATAAAAAAATAGAAAAATAGTAAAGAGCAAATTATTAGAGAGACATGGTAAAAGAGAAAAGATGACTAAATATATATGTATCTATAAATATAAATATATGTACACTAGTGATTAAATAAGAAAATCTTGAAAAGAAATATGACGGGAGGGCAGATGGGATATTGCACAGGAATGAGCAGCAGAAAATTACAGTATTGCACTTTTAAATCTAAATATCAATGACAATAAAGTGAAGTGACCAGTGCAGATTAAACAAAGTACTTGTGAAGCTGCAGGGTAGCTTCTGAGTGCTGTGTTGTGTGTGTTTAAGTGTTGTGGTTGAGGTGTTGTACGGCTTGGTGGTAAAAACTGTTTTTAAGTCTTGTAGTCCGAGCAGACAGGCTCCTGTAACGTCTGCCAGATGGTAACAAGGAGAACAGCTGATGTGCTGGGTGGTTGTGGTCCTTGATGATGCTGTGTGCTTTACGGAGGCATCGCTGGAGATAAATGTCCTGAATGGCAGGAAGCCTCGTGCCAGTGATGTGCTCTGCTGCCTTCACCGCCCTCTGTAGTGATTTACGGCTGCCAGCAGAGCAGCTTCCGTACCAAACTGTGATGCAGCTCGTCAGCAAGCTCTCAATTGCACACCTGTAGAAATTTGAGGTGATGTTGGCGTTCATGCCAAACTTCCTCAGCCTCCTCAGGAAATAAAGCCGCTGGTGAGCTTTCCTGATAGCAGTGTCTGTGTGAAGGGTCCAGGAGAAGTCCTCGGTGATGTTGACTCCAGGGAATTTGAAGCTGCTGACCCTTTCGACCTTGACACCGTTGATGTGGATGGGCTGGTGTTCCCTGACCGGTCGTTTCCGGTAGTCCACTATTATTTCTCTAGGTTTGCTGATGTTGAGAGTCAGGTTATTTTCCAGACACCACTCGTACAGCGCCATCACCTCCTCTCTATAGGCCGTCTCATCGTTGCCTGTGATGAGACCTATGATGGTTGTGTCATCCGCAAATGTGATGATGATGTTGGACTCGTGATTCTTAAACCGCTCCAGCTTTTCCAGCTTAGGACCATAGACTCAGATTTGGAGGTGCTGATGTTCATTTCCACCGCTTCACACTCTGCTATGAACTGCTCTAGCACTAGGACACCACCTAATGTAGTGAATAGAACCCCATCATCTGCAAAAAACAAAGATGATATTCTGAGGTCACCCAAAGTGGAAACCTTCCATCACCTTGTTACGCAGTAAAACTACCCATAAAAATTAGAAACAGAATCAGTGATTTAGAACCCCAATGGTGGAGTACAACACTGACAGGGATCGAGTCAATCTTGTGAAGCATTGGAGCTCCTGCAATAGTTGTACAGGGACCAAATGGCTCGTAGCAATGGGCCAAACACTCTATATTCAAGACGATCAAATGCCTTTTCCAGGTCCACAAATTCAAATTCCCACACACCTTTAAATATCCTCAAGAGTACAAAGAGCTGGTCCAGTGTTCTCCAACCAAGATGAAAACCACATTGTAGTTTTATGTTCCATCTTTGGGGACTGAGAGAGTGAGTCATGGTGCTTTCCAACGTATGTCTCAGATCATTCATGATTGTGACTGATCTTTTTGTGAAGTTATAAAAGTTATATATAAAAGTTGATATGAAGTCACGGATAGTGTTTAATTTTACTGAGAAGTTCAACAGCAGTGAGGATTTTCTTCTTTGTTTTTTTAAATTACTTTCATTTTTTCCCCCCCTGTACTCAGGTCAGTTTTATGTGGTTGCGGGTGTCTGTGGCTCAGGTGGCAGTGCAGATCAACTACTGATTGGAAGATTGGTGATTCGATTCTTGGGTTCCCCAGTGTGCATGCCAAATATTCTTGGGCAAGATACTAACCCCAAGTTGCCCTCCGATGAGTTTATCAGAGTGTGAATGTTGGTTAGATTGCACTTGATGTTAGAAGTGCTTATATGAGTGGGTGTGAATAGGGTGAATGAGGCTTGTTGTACACAGTGCTTTGAGAACGGGCGAGTAGAAAAGTGCTATATAACAATCAGTCCATTTACCATCTCTTCAGCCTATCGTGGCTACTCCAGCTGGTGATTTCATCTTGCCTTGTCACATGGAAACAAAAGTTGATATAACTGAGTGTTCTAGCCCGACCTCCAGCCTGAACCCCACCGTCATCTGAGTCGAGATGAATATGATCATCTCAGCGCAACAGGGAGGTGACTGACGTGAAGATCCAATCACACGTCAGGAGGAAGCTGTTGTTTACAGATGGCAAGATGGAAGATACAGAAGTTTTATCTCAACATCAAAGACTCGAAATCAGTCTTCGTTTCTGCTTTTTGCTTGCTGGTGAGTTAGAAAGAAAAGAGTTTTTCTTAAAACTGAAGAAAAAACACTCAGAGTCATTTTGGTAGTAACTTATTGCTCCTCAAAGAACTACTAAACATTGTTTTGTAAATAATTAAATGTCTTCTGATATTTCACAACCAAATTCAAACTAAAAATTCAAACTAAAACCATGACAACAGAGACAACTCTGAAACTCTCCAAACTCCTGATCTGATATAGATGTAAGCTGCAGGTGAGAGCATGAGAACAAAAAAAAAAAAAAACGAAGAGAGTCCAAATAATTTATCTAACACATTTATAGCAAGAGAGTAGAACACAATACACAACATTAAAAGACCAAAATAAAAGCAGACCTGATAGCCAGCTGGGGATTGGACCAGGGACTCCGCTCTGACCGCTGACATCTATCTGGGCTGCGCTCAGCCCATTGGGCTGTGAGTTCTTTGAACTGCCTCCCTAGGCCTGGCTCCAGGACGAGGTTTTAAGATCTGAAATTCCTATTCATTTTAAAATCCCCAATTAAAAAAAAAAACTAAGGAACTACAAAAACAATATGGGAGCCAACCATTTAAAATGATGTTTAACAAGAAGTCACTCTCATGCTGCTCTGTGTATTTTCCTTTTGACAAAGCAAAGCTACTGTGCTTGAATCACTTTTAGAAAACGTCTACTTAAAAGCAGGTAAAAGTGCTGACTACCCAATTATTCTTTATTACTAACTGTCTGTTAAATTTCAAATGTGTGGGATGACCACAAGGATTCTGCTGTGCAAGCATGAACAGGAGGCTGCAAGCTTGACTGCTCGTCACTGCCTTTGTTGTCCTGTTATATTTTAGATAGCACAGAGCAGACGGGTGAGTTTATTAAACTTCACTGAACAACCTGCAAATTTCATTAAAAGTTTAATAAACTGTCATCTTGTCTTAATTTTTAGGTAGCACATACCTTAAACACTTCAAGCTTTAAGCTAATGATAGTTATATAAGTGCTGATAAGATAAGATAAGATAAGATAACCTTTATTAGTCCCACACGTGGGAAATTTGTTTTGTCACAGCAGGAAGTGGACAGTGCAAAAGTTATGACGCAAAAATTAGAATACAATAAGAATAAATACAGTACACAGCTGTACAGAATAGAATAAAATAATATACTATATACAGTAGAATAAAATAGAATAAAAATATACAATAAGATAAAAATAGAATACGAATGCTATATACAACTGAGTAAAAATACAACGATGCCAGAAAAGATTATTGCACTTAGTGTTATTGCACATGTGTGGATGTGTGTGTTTGTTCAGTTAAAGTCTTTGTTGTGGAGTCTGACAGCAGTGGGGAGGAAAGACCTGCGAAATCTCTCCGTCCCACACCGTGGGTGCCGCAGTCTCCCACTGAAGGAGCTGCTCAGCGCTGTCACATGCATGCTGGTGCAATAAGCTGAGAGGATTTCTATCATTTTTTTGGACCCAAGTGGACTTTAATCCCTGTAAGTGGTTTGACCAAAATAGTGACAACAGGTTGAAGTGCTGAAACAGCATCAATCATCATCATCACCAAAGCAGACAGTTCATTTCAAAAGTGTTAAGTGGTGTGTTGTCCAAGTTAGTGTTTTTCTGAGCTCATCTGCACACGCACATCAAAAAGCATTTAGTGTGTTGTGTGGTGTTTTTCTGTCTGTTCATTTTGTTGCAGTGACAGTTCACAAAGGTCACAAACACAAACTGATTGTGGTCACAACTCAAAGTTTTAGCTTTGGTGCATTTTGGATTTTATAATGTGGATGTTTAAGCCGTGAGACCAGTTTTCCCGTGATTCACTCGCGTACGTCAGTTTGAAGAGGAAAAAGAACTCCACGGGACTCCGATGTGAAAAGATGTAACAAAAAATTTATTCCACAGTTTTTGCATCTTACAGGAGTGGTCAGGTTTAACTTGTCCTCAACAAAATAACCTACTACGGTAGGAAAACCGTGTGGCTCTGTTCTACCCTGCTGCCCCGTATAGCTTATGCCGTGTTAACTCCTTTTCTCTCTCTCTCCCCCCTCCCGCACCGCATGCACTAATTTGCATACATCCGTGATGCCCGGATTTTACTATAAACACGAGTCTTTAAGGCACATGTATTCATGGTACTACGTAACCTAGTTCCACCATAAACATGCATCTATTTCCTAAAATTATTAATTACACAAACAAGCTTAACAACAGCGAAATATAAATACTAAAACATATGAACTATCTTAACTTGGCTCCCACATACCGGCCCCTAATTGTGACCCTATTACACAATTACCAAATTACACTTGTGGAGCCAAGGTACACAAACTTCAGTCTCTGCAGTTGATTACTTCAGTCCGATTCCTGCAGAAGGCAAATCTTCGTAATGGGCCTGTCCAGTACACTCGTCTTGGTTTTGATCCTAACCTGCCGCACCATTCCTGCCTTGTCTGAGATAGCATGGATTACTTTCCCTGTAATCCAAGAGTTGCGTGGGGCTGTATCGTCAACAATAAGCACAATGTCTCCAACCAAAAAGTTGCGAGATGGACGGGTCCACCTTTGCCTCTCTTGAAGTTGTGGTAAATATTCCCTTTCCCATCGTTTCCAGAATATTTCCGACATGTATTGCACTTGCCTCCATCTTCTTCTTGCGTAGAGATCTTGCCTGTCGAACAGTCCGGGAGGAAGAGATGGTTTGTTCCTGAGCAGCAACAGGTGATTGGGAGTGAGTACTTCCAGATCATTTGGATCACTGGACGCTTTGGTTATTGGCCGACTGTTAATAATGGCCTCCGCCTCACACAGAAGTGTATGCAGGCTCTCTTCATCCAGTGTCTGCAGCCTCAAGGTAACGTTTAGGATTTTCTTCACTGACTTGATCAATCTCTCCCAGACCCCTCCATGATGGGGTCCTGAGGGAGGGTTGAACATCCACTGAATGCCTTGTTGTTTTAGGTGGTCTTCAATTTTGGACACATTCCATTCAGCAATGGCTCTTTTAAGTTCACGCTCTGCACCAATGAAGTTAGTTCCATTGTCAGAACGAAGGGTCTTTATCTGGCCTCGTCTGGCTATGAAGCGACGGAGAGCATGGATGCAGGAATCTGTGTCCAGCGAGGCTGCCATCTCCAAGTGTATTGCACGAGTGGTTAGGCAGGTGAAAATGACTCCATACCTCTTCACCGTACTTCGACCACGTTTGATCTCGAACGGACCAAAGTAGTCCACTCCGCAGTTAGTAAATGGAGGGTCATCTGGCAGAACTCTGTCTCGGGGTAGGTCGGCCATTTGCTGCTGTCCTGCAACTCCATGCTCACGCCGACAGGCAATACACGTAGCGAGTATTTTTCGTACTGCAGAGTTGGCACCGGGTACCCAAAACTTTGTTCTCAACTTGGAGATAACATGATTGCGACCACTATGAGCCAAGTTCTCATGTATTTCTCTGAGGATAAGCTTCGTGACGTGAAGATCCTTGCTCAGGATTGCTGGCCGCTTAGCCTCCTCGGGTAGTGCTGCTCTGCTGAGTCGCCCTCCGACCCTAAGGATGCCTTGTTCAAGTACTGGACTCAGTTTGAAAAGACTACTAGTCCTCTTCACCCCCTGACCTTTAGAAAGTGCGCTGATCTCCTTAGGAAATGTCTTTCTCTGACAGTAGCGAATGATTGCTTCTTCAGCCTTCGCAAGGTTCTCTACCGTTAGCTTGTTGGTGTCCCCTTGAAACAGGCTGTCCTTGAAACCTTCCATATCCCTCTCGACTTCAGGTTGTGTTTTAACAGCACACAACTCCTTCCTTTTGCGACACAATTGCAGCAGAATGCTCTTGACTTTAAGCATCCATGCCACTGCCCTTTTAAGTTTAAACCAGGATGAGAAGTAGTGCAGGAACTCCAGCACTACATCTTCACATTCCTTGATTGTACTAGCACACACCAGGTTACCCTTTACCTCTGGGTCATCTGTAGTCAGGCCTTCAACTGGGTGCACCTCTTCTGGCCACTCTTCCATGGGTTTGGTGAGAAAATCCGGCCCCTGTAACCATGTGTGGGATTGCATGAAGCTCTCTGCTCGGAGCCCCCTTGATGCAAAGTCGGCAGGATTCAGTGAGGTGTTGATATACCTCCATTGCTCTGGACTGGAGCATTTCAAGATTGCATCCACACGGTTAGCAACAAAGGTACGGAATCTACTTGTTTGATTGCTGATATACTTGAGTACCGTGGTACTATCTGACCAAAATACAGATGGTTGGAGCGGAAGCTGCAATTCAGATGTCAGAACCCTGTCTATGCGTGCTGCCATGGTTGCTGCGGTAAGTTCCATGCGGGGAACTGTAATGGGCTTAAGTGGGGCCACTCTTGCCTTTCCCAACATGAATGCGCAGTGGACTTCGTTACGGCTGTTCCTCTGTAGCAAGTAGCTTACTGTACCGTAGCCCTCTTCACTGGCATCAGCAAAGTGTTGCAGCTGATTGTATACTGACTCTCCAAAGCCCACAGGTTTAAAACATCTTGGAACGCTTATGTTCCCTAGCTGGCGGAGCTGGGTCTTCCACTTGTGCCACTTGTGAGCTAGGTCTGCAGGTATGATGACATCCCAGCCAATCTTTCTCCTGCAAAGCTCTTGCAGAATCTTCTTTGCTTGAAGCGTGACTGGTGACAAGATACCCAGTGGGTCGTAGACAGAACTCACAGTGGACAGAAGGTTCCTCCGAGTGGGTGCCTTGTCTGGCATTACAATCTTGAACCTGAAGCTGTCAGATTGAATACACCATTGGACTCCCAGCGCTCTCTCAATGGGGAGTGTGTCCTGATCCAGATCGAGATCTTTAACCTCCGATGCCCTTTCTTCTTCTGGAATAGCAGACAGAACTGCTCTGCTATTGCTTATCCATTTTGTGAGCCTGAATCCACCCCTCTGACATACAGCTCTAAGAGTGTGGTATAACTGTATGGCTTCCTCTTCTGAGCTCACAGCCTTCAAACAGTCGTCCACATAGAAGTTGTGCAGGACTGTGTCAACCGCTTGGCTGTTGGCTGGATCTCGGTTGTCTTCAGCACATTTGCGCAGAGCAAAGCTGGCGCAGCTTGGTGACGAAGTTGCACCAAAAATGTGAACCACCATCTTGTACTCCACCATATTCTGAGTAATGTCACCAGATGTCCACCACAGGAACCGAAGAAGGTCAGAATCCTCATCAGGCACCTTTACTTGGTGGAACATTGCTTCCACATCTGCCATGATGACCACTTCCTCTTGTCTGAACCGGATAATTACCCCAAGAAGGGTACTGGTAAGATTTGGTCCTTGTAACAGCTGATCATTTAAGGTGGTGCCTTTGTACGATGCTCCACAGTCAAAGACCACTCGAAGCTTGTGTTTCTTGGGATGGTAAACTCCGTGGTGCGGTAGGTACCAAACCTTTCCATCGTCACGATCAAGGTCCTGTTCTGGCACTTTCACTGCGTAACCGTTGGTTATGACGTTACTCATGAAAGCCGAGTACTTTGCGTGGAATGAAGTATTCCTCTCCAACTTCCGCTTTAGGTGTAACGCACGTTGCTCAGCCACTTTGCGGTTGTTGGGCATCTTAATGCGCTTGTTCCGCAATGGCAGAGCGATGCTGTAGTGTCCGTCCACAATCTCCAGAAACTGCAAATCCTCTCTTGACATTTCCTGTTTCTCGTTTCTTTCACGCTCAGGGAAGTCACTTTTAAACTGCTGGTCCCAGAGTTCATCCAGTTTGCTAACTGATATTCGGTTTGCTGCAACCTGAATCAGTCCGCATGGTGCCTTTTGTGAACTGCTTCCTTGGAGGGGTTCGCTGATGGTCCAACCGAGCCTTGTCTTCACAGCATATGGACCGCCATTCTCGCTGGCTATAACTTGCCAAGGTTCAACAGCTTTAGGTGCATTAGCCCCGATTAGCAGTCCAATTTTTGCTTCAATCCTAGGTATAGACACCTGCTGAAGGTAGGTCCACCTGTTCACGTAGTCTTGAGAAGGAGCATTGTCGGCAGAAGCAGGAATGTCACTGTGACTGTACATTTCTGGCAACTCAAAGAAGTCATTGCTGTCTAAGCTGCTTATTTCCAACCCAGACACAATGTGGCTACTGACGACCTTTTCCTCTCCCATTGTTTTCAGCAAAATCTTTGTCTTTCTGCCAGACAAGTTAAGCTCATGCATTAACTCTTCAGTACAAAAGCAGGCAGTACTGCCAGGGTCCAGAAAAGCATAAGTGTGTGTCACCTTTTGTCCTCTTTTAGGTGTCACTTGTACTGGAACTATTGCCAAAATGTGCTCTGTTTTCTCTGCAGCGTGAGCAGGTGCTTCCATTTCAACAAATCCATTCACGATTGACTCTGTTTGGTCTTCTCTTTCTAATGATTCCACTTCAGAAGCTACCCTTTTGCTTGTAGCACTGGGCTTAGTCTTCATGTGTAACACTGTGGGGTGCGGTTGTGCACAAACCTGACAACTTGCCTTTTCTTGGCACGAACCACTCATGTGTCCCTGTTTAAGACAGCTGAAGCATAGTCCTTTAGTTCGCATGAAGTCAATCTTTTCCTTATGAAGTGACTTCTTCATCCTCTTGCACTGTTCCATGGTGTGCTCTTCACCACGACAGAAAAGACAGGGTTTGGAAAATGCACACACCTGCTTCCCGCTGACCTTGTTCCTTTCTTTAGAGGGTACGTCCTGTGTAGTGGTGATAGTTGCAGCTGCAGTGAATCCTTTTCTGTTTCCACTTCTCCTTTGCAACCTCTCATCCACTTGCCCTCTAACTTGGACCTTTAATGTGCTGTCCTTTATATCACCGAACAATGGATGCAAAACTTCTTTGGCCTGCTTATTGACAAACTCCACCAGATCTGCAAATGTGACTCTGCGTTTTGCCTTGTCTAAGACCCCACAAGCATATGTTCTCCACCTTTCTCTCAGCTTGTACGGAAGCTTGGAAACGATAGCACGCATGTTGGCCGTGTTATCCAACTCCTCCATGTACTCCACATCCATCATTGCATTACGACATCCAGTAAGATAGAGGCCGAAAGCATGCAGAGCCTCTCCATCATTTGACTTGATGGTTGGCCAGTTAAGAGCCTTGTGAATGTATGCCACTGATATCTTGTAGGCATTTCCAAAGTGCTCTTCCAACAGTCTCTTAGCCGTTTGATATCCATGTGTAGGTTCCATATGAAGACAACTCCGTATCAATTCTCGTGGTTGCCCACTTGTGTATTGTTCCATGTAGTACAATCGATCCTTGTCGCTCTCTGTTCTGTCCTCCACACCATGTTCAAAAGCTCGCATGAACAGCCGATACTCTAATGGGTCCCCTTTAAACACAGATATGTTCTGCGGGGGCAACGTAGCTAACTTCTGTTGCTTAGTTAGCGCTTCGACCACATCCTGTAGAGCACTTGGTGTCTGCGATGGCTGGGAGGTAACAGTGTGTGTTTGCTGTGCGTTTTGGAGAATGTTCTTCTTCTGCGCTTGTCTTTCTCGCGTGGGGGATGGGCTATTTGACTGCTGTGAAGTAAATAAATCTCCAACCTTATGCGATGCCACGTAGGAGTTCATTCCATCCCGAGTGGATACGCGACTGGATGCCTTGGATGCACGACTTTCGTATTCCGATAAGATCTTGATCTTTGCCTCATTTGCTGCAAGAGCTGTTTGTATTTCTAGCTCCTCCTTTTCAGCTTGGAGCTTAGCCTCCCTTTCCTCCAGCAAGCGTTTCTGTCTTAAAGACGATGCCTTAATCAATAAGGTAGCTCGCTCCACCTCTGCCTTCATGCGTGTGGACGACACCGATGACGAAGCGCAGGAGCCGCGTTCTGACAATGCCTTATCACTGCGTTTTGAGACAGATGCATTAGATATGCTGTCAGATGGATCCACATCTTCATTGCATTTTTCAGCCTCCACAGCGCGCATGGCCATCTTGTCAATCCAAGCCGAAGCTGTCTCAGCAAAAGCCTTAAAGGAATCAGCCTTAGGTTCAAACCAATTTTCCTGGTCTTTAGTTAAATCCTCCTCCGGCATTTGCTGGAGCACCTCTTTAACATTTGTGTTCAAACCACAAAACTCTCCAAACCGCTCATTAAAATCCTTCATTAACTGTGTTACTTCTGTTAGGCTGGTATCACATTCATTTTCCATCAGCTGGCGCACTTGTTTCACTGTGCCTGTTAATTTGGCTAGCTTGGCCTTCCGTAAATTGATAATACGTTGCAGCCTTTCCTCCATAGCTTTAGGTGTGATTTTCACCGCCCTAGCTTCCAATTCTGCTACTGTGTCTTCTTCTTCGTTGTTCATGCTATTAATTTCCCGAATAGCAACACCAAAATCCTTATTTTATCATCCAAAAATCATGCAGGTTGGCTACCACACAGTTCAGCATCCACCATGACTCAGCAATTTTTCCTCGTGAATTAGCTCCACTTACTCACGTTTGTTGTCGCTGCAGCAGCTCGGGTTTTTTCCTTCTTTAGTCGCGTCAATTACTCCACAACGAGCGGGTTTTCCTACAAAATGTTTAAGCCGTGAGACCAGTTTTCCCGTGATTCACTCGCGTACGTCAGTTTGAAGAGGAAAAAGAACTCCACGGGACTCCGATGTAAAAAGATGTAACAAAAAATTTATTCCACAGTTTTTGCATCTTACAGGAGTGGTCAGGTTTAACTTGTCCTCAACAAAATAACCTACTACGGTAGGAAAACCGTGTGGCTCTGTTCTACCCTGCTGCCCCGTATAGCTTATGCCGTGTTAACTCCTTTTCTCTCTCTCTCCCCCCTCCCGCACCGCATGCACTAATTTGCATACATCCGTGATGGCCGGATTTTACTATAAACACGAGTCTTTAAGGCACATGTATTCATGGTACTACGTAACCTAGTTCCACCATAAACATGCATCTATTTCCTAAAATTATTAATTACACAAACAAGCTTAACAACAGCGAAATATAAATACTAAAACATATGAACTATCTTAACTTGGCTCCCACAGTGGATGTCATTTTAGAGTCACACTTCCTCTATGGGTGGTATGGTGATCCATTAGCTTGCACTGTTGCCCCTGGGATTAAATCCAGCCTGCTGTGTTTCTGTGTGGAGTTTTTAATGTTTTCTCTGTGCTTTGTGCAGTTGGGGTTAGGGGAGGAAGTCATGAGACAGACACACTGTGCAAGAGAGCCAGAGATGACTGCTTGTGGTTTGTGGATTCACCACAAAGTCCGGTTTGAACCTGCAGGACCTGCAGCATGGGCTTTAGAAAGCCAAACTCACAACTAAGGAGAAGTTGTGGGTGTTTCAAAATAATTTTTCTCCATCATTTTACAGACTGTCGGTCTAACATAAGGCTACCACACAGAGACTTTGCAACCACACACTACACAGTAAGTTAAATAATAACTTTGAAAGCATGTGTTTCTCTATTGCTCTTAAAAAATGCCAAATGTAACTTGTTTTAATCAATTAATTTTTCTTCTCCTCAGGACAGTTTCATTTATTTTATGCACCTCACCCAGTCAAGGCTACTTCAGATGATGGTGCCATCCTGCCGTGTCACATGGAGCCAAAGTTAAATGTGGCAGACTGATGGTGGAGTGGTTGAGGCCCGACCTCCACCCAGACCCCAAAAATCGTCTGAGCCTAAATGAATATGTTCATCTTTTATCGGCACAATTGTGAGGTGACAGACATGAAGATCCCATCGTACATCGGGAGGACAGCGTTGTTCACAGAAGGCCTGAAAGAAGGAAACATCTCACTAAGAATCACTAATGTGACACTAGAAGAAATGAAGAAAGATACAGATGTTTCATCCCAAAGTTAAAAAGTCAAACAAGGTTTTCAATTGTCCGTCTGATTGTTGGTGAGTTATACCTAATGCCAAAAAATAGTAAGCAAATTCAGTGCCTCAAATAATTTTGATAAAGGTATTCCAATTTCAGCACCAACTTTTTTGGCCCCATGACTATTGTGTTATAAAATCTTGAACTTTTCTCAGCTAAACACAGGACAACAGAGATGCCACTCAATCCCAAAGATGTAAAAAGTCCTGACTGAACAGATGGTTGGTAAAGGTGAGAAAATGAAAACAACAAAGCAACACCTCGTAGATCAACATGTTTCAGTGTTATTTTTAAATAACAACTGTATAGTAGTGAGGTTTTCACAGTTTTTACTTTATTTGTTTATTTGTGTTTTGTTTTTTCCACACTTTTAAAAAATGAAATAAATTCTGGTTATTATTGTTAGCAGGTAAGTCTGGCACTGTTACATGGATGTATGGTCAGGATCATAAGGATACAGGGTATAATGCTTTATGGACACCTTGATGATTTTTTTTAAATCTAACGGAACACCAAATCTTCATGTCCTGTCTGACGTTACTGTACATCTCATCTCTGATTTTTTCCTGGCAGGTGGTTTGTCTGATCGCAGCCAATGGATTACTTACAAAAAGCTGTTTGGATCTGAATTCATAGACACTCTGATGAAGGAATGGTCAAGTGACACCCAACAAAAGCAGTGATAGACAGTTTCAGTGATGTGGTGTTTCTTGGCACCTGATCAGGAGAAAGGTCATCCTATATCAACTTTACTTTTGACACCTGTAAGATAAGAGTAATAGTGAAGAGGGGGGCAGAAACAGGTTTCTAAGTGCAAACAGGTGGAGAAGCCTGGGATGTTTGTGTAAGATATTCCATTTATGGTAAGCTTTAGTGTTCTTTTCTTTCACATTTGCACAGGTCATTATTCATCTGTTGCTATTTCATTAATGGAGTGGCAACAACATCTACATATATATCATAATAGAGCCCGGGGTTATCAAGGGGGGCAATGAATTGAATTGAATTCCATTTTATTTATATAGCAAATTACAACACATTGGTTTCAGCATCACTTTGAGACAGGATGTTTCTAGTTTTAGAGATATTGTCCAAATGCAAGAAATAAATCCTACATATTTGTTTAATATGTGCATTGAAGTGCATATCCTGGTCAAAAATGATACAGTGAGTCCATTTAATCTCATATATAGAAATCTTAAAAAAAAGAAAAAAAAGAAAAACTATTCCAATCTTGCAGTAGAAGAAAAGGATGACAGAGTGCTCAGTCTTTGTTTTTCAGCATGTGCTGGCAGTGTAGATAACAGCGTGATGATAAACCTGTTCTGCTGCTTCGGAGGGAGCTGACTAATTGAAAAATGTACCTGATCTCATGAGAGTACTCCAGAATTACTTGACTAAGTCAGTCTCTTGCAACCCTTTTCTTTTCACATCTCCAAATCAGAGTGAATATTCATTAATATACTTGTCACGGGTGGGTCTGTTTATAGAACGTGGGCAGATATGAACTTCCCACTAATTTACTCATGATGAACTCACCTCCTGTTTGATATTTGCCTTTTATTTTCCCCACCAGTTTTCAGAAACTGCATTTAAAACTCTTCTTCCATTTTACCATCAAAAGCTTTAAAACACAAAATTAATGCTATGTACTTTCCTAAAAAAAAACAAAAAACTCCCCCACGTGTTTGGCTCAGGCTTCTCCACATAAGAAGAAACAATCCACGTGTCTTGGAACTATCTTGTCAACATGACATCATCACAAAAGTCTCCTTATGAGAAAGCTTTTTTTTTCCCCATTGCGTTGTTTACCTCAAGGAGAAAATGTGTCACATTAAAATCTGTTCTGAAGTATTTTTTCTAGTAGAAGATGAAAGGATGAGACGGCAGGAGACTTTAATGAGAGCAAATATACAAACTAGTTTCACTTTTAAGGGTCGAATTACAATCTCTGAAAACTCCACCTTTAGTCAGCGCTTCCAGACTGCGGACTTTTTCAAATACAATACGGTTCTGCCCCCTAGTGGGCATTTCGATCTAAACCTGTTTACTTTATTTTTCATAACACAGATTCACCTGTGCAAAAAAGAAAAAGAAAAAAATACTAAACCTTGTTCACAATTGACAATAAATCAATAGTCAGTTAAAAGACTGAGTCATCAAAATGTTATTTTTGGCATTTTTTTTCTTTTGTTTTTGTCAAAACCTTACTGGAAAAACTCTTTTAGGCGTGACAATCAGGACTCACCAGAAAGGAGTACATCAGAGGAACAGCTCTGGTAGGAGAGAAAGTTAGAGAGTATCGAATATCTTGTATAAATTATGCAAATGTTCAATTCTTTGCACTCTATTTATGTATGGTGTTGACTGTTTCTTACCTTTATTGCCTCAGTCAGCTTTTACTGGTCTAAAACCAACTGTGATTGTACACAGCTCAAAGGTTAAAGAAACACTGTGAAAAATATCAGATTTCAGTAGGTGGAAAATTCATGCTGGATATCCACACTCATGTGGACTGGGAAATGTGTTGGGAACTAAAGGATTGGTTAATGGAAAAGAAAATGATGAACCTAGTGTGGGCTGAAGTAAAACTGGTGGATCTGCTAAATCTGGCATTATGATATTATTCCAAATTCTAATCAGGCTCAAAATGGCAGTGGGCAGTGAGCACAGGCCCACTAGAGGGCATCAGCCCCTCAACCTGAACTCATAAAGTCTGTTTCTGATTATCTGGTCAGGAAAATTCACACCAGTGTCCTCCTTAAGGGTCATTTGGAGCTCTGGCAGTGCTCGTGCTGTTCAAGCTTCCAGTAAGGAGCAGATACTGGTCGTGCTGATGGGTAAATGACCACATAGCAATGTTCAGTTCTCCTAGAGTCCTAGAGGATATGTCTCCTGGAATTTCCTCCATACTTATGGGACAGTTAAAACCTTCTGGCAGTGGCTCGTATTGATGTGCCAGACAATATTACTTTCAGATACTTTCTATCTGCTTTCGATATTTTTTAATTACACACTGCACACCATGCTAAAAATATGCCGGGAGTTACTTTAAATAGTCTTTTGGGAAATCACCTTGTTGGTTTAAAAATAGCTGATTCTTTGTGAAGCTGTTTGTCATGTCTAGACACAATACTGGTTCATCCCTCGAGTAAGATCCCCTTTTCATGCTTGAATGATTCATAGGTCAGCGTTAAGTTGCTTAAGAGACAAACATTCCTGTAAAAATGGCCACATACAAGAACCGGACTGAAAGTAAGTGAAAAAGCAGCCAGTGTTCAAAGAAAACCATGAAAAACCTGGAAACACTGTATGATTTGCTCCACAACTAAGAGTGTAATTACACTGTAAATCTAATTTCAAGGTGGTTTACTGAAATTGGAGTGAAGATGGCACCTGTGTGTGTAGTTTGCCGTCATCTGTTACCTGTTCTGTTTGTGGTCACTTTGTTTACATCTTTTTTTCTTCAAAAAGGTCTCTACTCTTCTGGTTTATGACTTCTAATCACTTCTAAATATCTGATGTGTCCAAATACCGACCTCACATCATTGCCTCAGATACAGCTGATCGTTTTGATTGTTTTATCAAAATTGTAATTATGCCTTACTTTTAAATAGGTCCATCAGCTTGACCCCCGATGACTTGCTTTCTCCGTTC
Source organism: Rhamphochromis longiceps (assembly GCF_057381845.1). Lineage (NCBI taxonomy): Eukaryota > Metazoa > Chordata > Actinopteri > Cichliformes > Cichlidae > Rhamphochromis > Rhamphochromis longiceps. The sequence goes on from NC_140559.1 coordinate 34,141,368, forward strand.
AATTCAACCTGCTTGGAAATCCTGGATTACATTTCTCCTTTCACAACCAGGAGTCTAAAACCTGAAACCCAGTCTTGGTTGAACAATGCTACCTGATAACTAAGACAGGTGGGTAGAAAACCTGAGCAAAAATGGAAAATGGCAGACTTCAGGTGTCTTTTGATATACTAAGTGAATCTTTGTTAAATCATCAGAAGCCTGTAAGAGCACCAAAGGAAGGTACTTCTCTAAGATCGAATCTATTTATTATTTAATGTTATTTGAAATGTATGCCCATGAAAGAGTTGATTAACCTCACAGTGTGAAGGGTTAACTAAGAGGGATAGAAAGAGTTTCAGACAGGACAGGCTGCTAGGCCTTGGGTGTAGCATTAGTGAAGGTCACAGATGATCTTCTTATGTTCTCTGGCAGTGGACCCATCTCTGTGTGAGATGTGCTTGTCCTGTTAGACCTCAGTGCAGTGTTCATTACTGTTCACCATATTTTATTACATTATTTACCAAGGATATTTGGTATGCAGACAGATATCAAACCACCAACCTATAAACCACCAACCTTCTGATTAGTAGGTGACCTGCTCCATGTTCTGAGCAACAGCCCGCCATATCTATCTGATAGACTTCAATTTGTTTCATGTAAATGGAGTCACACACTAAGGTTAAATATGGAGTTCCACAGGGTTCATATGCTGGGACCAATTCATTTTGCATTATACGTGCTTACCTTAGGCAGTATTATTAGGTGGAATGGCATACATTTTCACTGCTATGCAAATAATACCAGACTTCTTATCTATCCTATATTGAGTTTTCTGTGTTAGCGTCCTGTTAAATCCTGAAACAAACTTAAAATCTCTCTCGTCACATTCAAGGTCTTTAATATTTAGGCCCCATCTTATCATCAGAATCAGAATATTTTTTAACCCCAGGGGAAATTATTTATTATCTTAAAGACCTCATAGAACCATGTCACCCAATAGAGCACTTACCTCTCAGATTGCTTGCTCACTTGTGGTTCTTAGTATATTTAAAAACAGTATGGGAGGCAGAGCCTTCAACCGGGATTACATTTCACATCAGGTAGACTGTTAATCGTCATCATGCTCCTCATGTCCCACATGGCCATTGATGTCTTTCAGTAAGACAACTGAGTCACCAGATGAAGCACCCTTGTGAACCCCACCCAGGTCCCAAGAATGCTGGGTACTTTGAACTTGTTCTAAGCACAAATGAAAGACAGGACCCATTCCCTGATTGAAAGGCACAGGGAACCACTCGCTAGTCCACTGAGAAAATCTTAATGTAGACACAGCATTCTTCTTACTGAGGGCAACTCCAGACTGGTACAAACTCGATCCCCTCTCCAGAAGTCTGATCTGTGCAAAAGGTGAGGCCAACCATATCAGTGTCTCTCCCTATGAGAGAGGTCATTTTCTATGTCCTAATAGCAAGCCTTGAAATCCAGGGATTGGACCACCAGCTCCTCCAGTTGGTAGTGGACCTACAGAAGAGTGGACTGATGTACATTTTCTCACAGGGCACTCTCTATGAAGCTCACTTCCAAGGCCTGGCTCCAGGGTAAGCCCTTAGTAAACCTATCCCAGGCAGTGCTACACAGGTCCCTTGTTTTTTCCTCTCTTATAGAGGTCAATTGAGTTGCTCTTTGTCTGACCCTTCACTGAGGACCAATTTACCTTGAAAGACCCCACCAGTGGGAGAAGCAAACTATCTGGTCAGCATAGCGCCTGGGATCACTTGGGCACACAAACCTCTCCACCGTGGTAATGCTGTTTTTTTAATGTATTAAAATCCACTGTGGTGGTGCATAGAAGCAACAGTAGAAAAACTGTGTTGTTGTCTGAGTATATGCAAACCACATTTACATGAGTGGGTATCAAAATTTTAGGTAGAGCTTTTTGACATTATTCATTGCCCTTATGCAATCTGTGATTGCAAAACAGCACAAACTCCACAAATCGGAATAGAGGAAGACAGTAATTGATAAAAATCAGACAAAGAAATGTCAAAAAACTTTGAAGTACTCTGAACACTGCACTCTATCTAATGTAATTTTATATTTAAAAAAAAAACTCCCCAAAACTCTCAAAAAAGAAAAAAAATAATCAGTTATATATTTTTGATTCAAATTTTAGGAAGGATTAAATATTCTATAACTTCACTTTGATATACTTTATATCTTTATGGTGGAGAATGTAAGTGTTTGACACTTGCAGTTTTAAAAAATAAATTGATGACGTACATCTTGGTCAAGTGACTTTTTCACAGTCAGCACTGAGTTGTGAACAAACCCCCCTGAAACTGTCTGTGGGTCAAACACCTGCCAAGCAGCATGGAGATAACTGCTCTCTGCACTATTATTGGTATGTACTACTGTAAATGTGTGTGTGAAGTCTGTGATTTGTTTCTGTGTGGGCATCTGCTTTTGTTTGATAATAGAGTATTTTATTACAGGTTTTTATAATAGGTACATTACAAAAAGGTACTCTATGCAAGGTACTATATTTCATGTCGATTTATTGTAGATTGATTTAGTTGAAATCAATACAGTACATGTAACTTGTATTTATTAATTTAAAATGTGTAAACTCATCTTATAAATTTTATATGGCATCAATACAGCTACAAACTTATCTGCACAGATGAAAAACCAGATGTTCCAGTGTTCAAAATGAAACCTTGTGGGAGGTAATGCAACTATTTTGTGGGTAGCATGCAGAAGCTGCAAAGGTGTAAAGAGGAAGGAAATGTCAGTGCTGTGGGTTTTAGTATCATGTTTGGTGGCAAGAATACATTTAGTATAAGGTCAGTAAAATTTAATTTGTTTGAGGTAGTGCTTCATCTTTGTTCCAAAATACAGCTGTCAGAGAAAAAAGTAACAACATTTTAAAAAGTTTTCATGTTCATGTTCATTTTTGATTTTCTCAAATAAAAAAGGCAGCCCTTGTTATTATTACTGGGTTTTGAATTTTATTTATTTCTGTTTCCCCACTCAGTAATGTTTCCACGTTTGTTTTTATTTTGTCTATGTCTCTCTTTGTGCTACTTTTCTATATTATTTTAATAGTCCCTTGCTCTATGTGCATTGTCTTTATTTTAACTTGCCTCCTCCTGTGATTAGTGTCACATGTGCTCCCACCAGTTTCCTCTTCCTTAGTCACCTGCCTGTGTGTTTATTTAGTCTCTTTATCCTTTGCTGTCCCTGATCTGTTACAAGTTCTGGGTTTTCCTCAAGCTTCCGAGTTTTATGGTGCTAGCTTCCTGCTGTATATCTACACCATCACCTTTAATTAGCTTTTTTAATGCAACACACAACTAAAAAAAACAAACAATTATCAGCAGTAAAACTCATAAAAATTTCTCAAATGAAGTGGGCAGTTACAATTGTTCATGGAAAAACAGCACAGCAAAAATGTTATACTATAGTCGGGAGTTATACTATATAAATCCATATATCCATTTGAATTCAATTGTGAGGAGTCCCCTGCCAGTGTTTCCTTGGATGCATAGGGTGGCCAGACTAAACTGTGCCCACCTCATTGTTCTGCCCTTAAATACAGCTCTGTAAACACAACTAACTTGTCTCACCTCTCTGTTTCTTTCAGCCACTCTGAGAATATTTCCCAACAGATCTCAGTTCTTCCTGTATGAGTCTGTTACACTGAGCTGTGGAGAGCATGAAAACTCTCCTGACTGGACAATAAAGAGAAACACATCTATAAAAACAAATCATGAGTGTTCCAAACACTGGGGTTCAAAAAATGAGTCACACTGCTTCCTTCAAGATGCTTACCCCTCAGACAGTGGGTTGTACTGGTGTGATTCTGGAGCTGGAGCGTGCACTGAAGCTGTCAACATCACTGTTACTGGTGAGTTTATACAAACTACAGAGGATTACCATTAAATTCAACAGGAAAAAAGCATTTAAACCATTTAATAACAGCCATATATAGTCTGTGATGTTTATATTGTTTCATCTATTAGCTAGTTACACTAATGGGCTTGTTACAAAACGTGCCACCAAAGTCACACTTTATGGTTTAAGGTATAAAGTATGTATTTACTTTACTATGTAATTGAAAATACTCTTCCAAAAAATTCCCTATTGATTACAATAGATAGATAGTGTTTGAAAAGTGAATACTTGAAAAAGAAAAGCAATTAAATATTTGCTAAAATTGTGAAAGTTGAAATAATTAGCTAATAGTACAATATGATATGTATTGATATTGAGCAATATGATATTGCTCATCTTGTAACCGGAAGGTTGCCGGTTCAATCCACAGCTCTGTCCCGGTCGTTGTGTCCTTGGGCAAGACACTTCACCTACCGCCTACTGGTGTTAGCCAGAGGGGCCGATGGCGCAATATGGCAGCCTCGCTTCTGCCAGTCTGCCCCAGGGCAGCTGTGGCTACAACTGTAGCTTGTCTCCACCAGTGTGTGAATGTGAGAGTGAATGAATAGTGGAATTGTAAAGCGCTTTGGGTGCCTAGAAAACCGCTATATGAATGCAATCTATTATAATTATTACGTTATGGTATGAATAAAAATGTTAGTTAGCTCAGTTATTAAGCTAAAAGTACAGGCAGCATTTAAAATAGTATAGGTCAAATAATTATTTTCCAGGGGAAATTGGTTACTAAGTATATTGAAATTAAAAGCTTTTAAAAGCATTATCATCTTGAAGTGGTTGAAATGAATTCCTTCAAACGTGAAAGGTGTTGAGGTTGAAGAAAGGCATTTTTCTTTTAGCCCATATGATTGGAATATGTCTTGGCTTACGCAAGAAGCTCTATGAAAGTTTTGGCTCCACCTCTGCTGCATGAATTTCTTTTTTCAAAAGTGCACCTTTAAAGCTCTAAATATTTATTTTTTCATATAGGAGGTAAAGTGATTCTGGAGAGTCCGGTCCATCATCTGCAGGAGGGCGATGCCGTCACTCTGCATTGCACATATAGGGAGACTTCTTTATCCAACCTCACAGCTGAATTTTATAAAGATAACCTCCTCATTGGGCACAGCTCTACGGGAGTCATGACTATCCCAAAGATTTCAAAGTCTGATGAAGGTTCCTACAAGTGTAATGTCTCTGGTACTGGAGAATCACCATACAGCTGGCTGTCTGTCAGAGGTGAGATGATGTTAGGACTTTTAAGCAAATATTTCAGATGTGCTCTCTCTACTAAGCTCAGCTAAAAGCCAACCACATAGCTATTGCTGTATTTGTATCGAGACCAAACTATATCTTTCTTTATTTCCTGTGTTGAAGGTGGGCAGCCTGAACCTTTTCACTCCCCTCTTCTGCATGACTCACTTCCTGTGTTGAGGGTTTCTGTCTCTCTGGCCGTGGTGATGGTGCTGCTGCTGTGAATCTACAGCAGCCACAAAGATCAGTTTGTTTCTCAAACATTTGAAGAATTTATTTTGAAATGAAATTAAAGAAATTGTAATGGCTAACATGTTCATTTGTTCCTCTGAGCTCTTAGAGTATTTTGTCAAAATACTTCATTGACCATTCTGCTGCCAAAAAATACTCACTGTTCACTAATGCTAAAATGACTCACGCAAAAGATATGAGTGCACTTTATAATACAGCTTCAGATCTTTTTTAGTTAGATTTAAAGTTGCCTTTGTGCTTTGTTATATGATAGTTCTTAACCTTTATGTCATGTGTAACTGTTGTTGTAGCCTGATTTCTTGTGATCAGAAAACTGTTGGTTGCCTACCAAAGTGGAAATGTTGAGTCAGTCGATTTTGAGTGTCATCATGCATCTTAAAAAACACATGGTCTTTAAACGTAACAAAGCTGAAACAAATACATGTATTATTTGTGGTCGAATCACAGGGGAGTCCAAGGTTTCTTTTTTAACGGTGGTGTCTCTGTTGGGGACCAAGAACCAGACAGGGAGCCTTCATGTTTAATCAAAATCTAATTATTAGAAATTGTTTTAGTCTCTTTATCCTACTCCAGTTTGTCTTTTATGTTAATTGTTTTCTGTTTTCATACTGTTTGTTTATTTTGATGGTTCTTGTGTTTCCAGTGTTTACCTCTGTCTGTTCTGATATTTATGATAGCTGTCACCACTCAAACAAAAGTTTTGTATTTAAGCAGCTTAAATTAACATGAGTGGTTTCCTTCCATTTACCAAAAATGTTTCTGATAACACCAGATTTACACAAAGGTTAATATGCTGTATCTTTATTTGATGTCATGAAGCCTGATGCAAAGAAGCAATTACAAACTGAATCAAATCAATAAACGTTATTCATATTCATCACAACATGTATAAATGTCTAAAACTGATGATAGATCTCAGCCCTCAGTAGTTTATACATTTATGTTTTTATGGACAGTTGCAATCAGGGGAAAGTTGTGGGTAGAGCTCAGTGACAGTTGTTTCTCCAGGACATTGTCTTTCATCGAATGCTTTGATTCCCACTTTTATACGGAGGCTTTCCAAAGTCTTAGTCTGTGTGTAATCTTCGTTATATTCATTGTTTCGGCCCCAGTGTGCACTTGCCAGCCATTTTTCAGCCTATCACTGTAGCAGCAGAATGCCGACCACAGCCTATGTGGACTATTGATCCTTTTGTTATGGGTTTCTTGTGGCTGGGCTGTGCTTCCGTCACTACAAAGGCTTCTGTATAGCTGTTGTTACCGCAGTAGTTATTCATAACACATTTAATGCCGTTCTCCACTCTCTTCCAGCTTCTCCTGTTGAATGAAGCATTTTGTGAAATAACATGATCAGGGTAAAAGTAGATCTTCTTTGAATTTCAGTGAATCCATAAGTACTTGGAAATAACTGTCCTTTGGTAAACCCATTGCTATTGGCATAATCAATGTTACTAGCCTGATTCTTCAAGCTGAAACTTGTTTCTTCTCTCATCTCTTCATTGTTTTCAAGCTGTGTAAATGGAAAGAGTACAATATTGATGTTGTTGTACTGTTGTGATGAAATATACTGTTTCCAGAAAATTGTGTTGTTTAAAACCTAATTACAGGTCCGCTTAGGTTGTTACCTGCACTTGTAATATCTGATAATGTGGTCTGTTTTTTTTAATTATTATTATTATTTATGACAATTATTATACCTCTGGTTCAATCATCCATTTGTAACTGGGTTTCCCACATTTGTCCCCTCTGAACTTTGCAGCAGAATATACTGGAATCTTGTTGCGGGTGTTGTAGAGCGTCACAAATGTAGTGGTGCCATTTAAAAACTCGCAAATCACTTTGTATCTGGCCTGTTCCAGAATGATGCTTCCCTCTAAAATCTTTGTGATGTTTGGTGAATTTTTGTTAAGAAAGAAACTGTCACATTCTGACATTGATTTCACTGCCTTAGTTTCGGTGGGAACGATGGACAGAAGGAGGAGAGCAACGTGGAGCAGGAGATGATGTGTCACCAGTGATGTCCTTGTTGGCCCTGTGCCAGCAGATCAGGGGAGAAAAAACAATTATACGACATGTCTTTCTTATCTGCTGTTATATAAACTCTTGCAATAGTATGTTATTTATATATATATTTAACATGGACAGAATTACAAATAATGAGGTTGGTGTCTATAATATCACATGATCTACAAGCTTCGACTTCAGACTGCTCAAAAAGCATTCTGAATGTTTTCTACTCCTGGGTTTGTCTGCTGTCTGTATAAAACACTGACTTTGCAGTTTTGATGTCACAAGTTTACAATACCTTGAGTTTAGCAGTTTTAACATTCCTGTCTAGGTTTGTTTGAAAATATAATGAATGACGGGTGGCTCTACAGATGCAGTCATTCAAAATTGTCACTTTCAGCCAGAGGTCAGTTGGTCTGTTAACTGACAGCCAGCTGCCAGCTGCCAATCAGGCTTTGAAGTCCGCCACTTGATTGCAAAATCCCAAGAAACGGTATAGAAAATGTATAAAACAGGTATCAGCTGTTAATAATCTCCTGATTGCATAGTGAGAAAAAAAATTGTATTCTGTGGGGGCATGGGGCACTGATTGTATAGTTGTTGTGCAATTGGAGCACATTTAAATTTTGATTTTGCATTATATCTAAGAACATTAGCAGTGAAATGAAACAATCATGCTTTCATTTCCATAAACGCAAGGCAGTAATAATCACTGACCGGTTTTTCATTTGCTGCAAACACATATCTATATTAATATTTGATAGAAAGGTTGAATCTGCCCTAGTTATAAAATCCCTGAACAAATTTAAAACATATAAATATGGTGTGATATAATATGATATAAAAATGGTGTAGCGAGCCTTTAAATGAATGTGCCTCCACACTGCTCCCCCTAGTGGATACACAAGATATTACCACTTGTTTTGTGTGTGAAGGTTCTCAATCATCCAGGTCATCGTAGGCTAAGGAGCTTGCAAAGAAAAGCGTCTGGACTTCTTTGAGTTGCTTGAAGACGTTTCACCTCTCATCCGAGAAGCTTCTTCAGTTCTAAGGTCAAATGGTGGAGAGTCCCAGATTTAAACCTAGTGGGAGTATCCCCCCACAGAGGGACAAAGGACCCCCTGATGATCCTCTAATCGCCTGAGCCAAGGTGTGAAAGCGGGTGTGGGTCACAATCAGCCAGAGTTCCGGGTGAGCTCATTGTGAAACCTGGCTCCACCCTATCATGTGATTTCCTGAGGTCAGATGGCCCAGGATGTGAGTGGGCGTTAAACACGTTTGGGAAGGGATTATAGATGGCAGAGAGTTGGTGTCGTAAGCCCCGCCTCTGTTCAAAGATGGTCGCTCACAGTGGACATAGATGCCTTCTTTCACTCCTCTTTCAAACCATCTGTCCTCTCTGTCCAAAATGTGAACATTGGCATCCTCGAAAGAGTGACCTTTGCCCTTTATTTCAGATGAACTGCTGAGTCTTGTCCCGTGGAGGTGGCAAAAAAAAACAAAAAACCACAACCCTGAGAATTGAACCACTTCCTCAAAGAGCATGCCCTCTTCACACCACTGTCACTCACTTGTACTCGGACCTTTCCTCTAACTGCAATTGCTCACCCACGTCAAGTGCATTTGCTCCTTTTACAAACACAGCCAAAGGAAATCAAGACTAGAACTTAGTATTAGGATCAGACATTTAGGGTCAGATTTCTCTCAATTACTTTTTTATTCAGTCCTTTATTTCAGTCAGAAACAAAAGCGCTAATGACAGTCATCATAAAACACTGTAGAGAAATGCATTTTTAATGTCTTTGGAGCAGAATTGCCTGAAATCATTGGCTTCTACAAGCTGAAAAATTTGAGATTATAAAATGTACTCAAGCAGTGTGTGATTTTGTGAAACATTATGACATCATTGTAATGTTGTAGAGCATTGCAATGAAAAACAAGTGTTCCTCTTGACCCTTTACATGATATATTATTCAAACATTTTTCTTTAAAATATTTTGCAAGACCAACTTTGACCTTGGGTGCCAACAATAAGGGTCAACGTCAAATGCTTAGCCAGCTCAGGTACTCGTGTCCCCCCGAGCCAATCCATAAAATATTTGTGGGTAATATAAAGTTTTTAATGATTTTTTACATTTTGAGTGACCCTTACTTGATTTTCACCAAACTCCAAATCAGTTACATTTGCTACTGTCATCTAGATCACACAACACATTTTGAATATTGATGGGTTTAGATTTTATTATTGTCATTTGTATTAGGAAATATTTAACCATATATGCTTAGAGGTGTATAATCGATTGTGTAGTGATAGGATGTGTGATCTTTAGCAGTCTGCAAAGGCTTCGTGTGCTTTCCAGAGTGTTCTGGCATTCACACCCACATCCTGGGAGCATGGGAGAGGTCGTACGTTGTCTTATTGTTTCATGGTAGGATAAACGTAGCTATGTCAGTTTTAGGCTAAGTGCCTTTTGTTTAGATGAACTGCTGGACTTCCAGACCAGCAGGTTTAGGGAAGTCTTTATGGGGTCACACACTGACCCCCCCCCCCCCCCCCCCCCCCCCCCCCCCCACCACACACACACACACACACACAGAGACAAGGTATGCTTTGTCCACATGTATACCTATATGAAACGTCATATGTTAATGAACCTATGCATATTCATGTAACCACAATAAAAGGAGTGCTATGGGGAACCTGTCTGAGAGTCCGACGGAGGCCAAGTGGGTGGAACGACATCTGGCTCCGGTCCGGTCTCCCTCATGCATGAGTAACACAAAGAACTTTGCCTACTTGTGTCTTGCTTTTGCTGTGTAGTAAATTGTCCTTAACGTTCCAGCGAATACGTTCATGCTACAAACCCATCAAATATGATATCTTGAAAACTGAGGACTGCTAGCCAACAGACAGACAGACAGCATGCACATTGTTGCTGTCACATTTAATGTCAAATATTAAAAAATATCATGGAGGTTAATTTTTATTTTATTGAATTTTTAGATTTAATGCATTCATTGTGAAATATGAGAAAGAAAAGTTGAACAGTCTGTAAGTTAGTTTGGAACTGCTAATAAATTATCATAAGCAGAAGATTTTAAAGACAAAACAAATCACAAAAACAATTATTTTTACACTTATTGTCAATTAAGATGAGAAAAATATACATCAGAATCAAGTACCAATGAGTGAAAATTACTTGTTATAACAATAATTTTGTTTAATATATTTCCCATGAAACCTTGTCACATAAGTACAATTAAATTTAATGGAATTTAATCAAATGACATTTACTGGATTGTTGTACATTTATTTATATTGAGCATATTTTCCTTAATGATTTTTTATTTGAATTAATAAGCTAGTTTTTATACATTTCAGTTGTATTTCACCCAGATGTACTGCTTCTCATTCATTGAGGGCAAAGAATTGCTTTTTTATGAATAATTGCTTTTATGGTATTGGTATAATATTTGGTAGTAGATGTGGGACACTGTGGTAGTAATATGGTCAGATGCAGGACTAGAAGTGTGAAAGACCAGTACTGGCACTGGGAGGGGCTGCTGCGTTAGCTTTAGAAGTGGAAGACACAGATATTGGACTTCAAGGGATAGCAGTGGTTGTAGGAGAAGATGTACTTGATGTGGGTGAGCAATTGCAGTTAGAGGAGAGGTCTGAGTACAAGTGAGTGGCAGTGGTGTGAAGAGGACATTGTGTTTGAGGAAATGGTTCACTTCCCAGGGTTCTGTGGAGTTCTGTTAAGGTCTGTGTCTGCAGGTATTTAGGGCCATCGGCCACATTCTCCCCCCAGTGTGCACTTGCCAGCCAGCTGTTCTGCCTGTGACTGTAGCAGCAGAATGCTGACCAGAGCACTGAAGGAATATTGATCTTGTTGTTGAGACTATTGTTGCTGGGCAGTGCTCCAGTAACTACAAAGCCTTCTATTTTTTCATTGTTGTTAAGGCAATATTCATTCAAAACACATTTGACACAGTTTTCCATTCTATTCCAGCTTCCCTGGTTGAAATTACCTATTTGTGGAACAATGTTAGTCAGTGTAAAAGTCGACCTTTTTTCAATAAGAGTGGATCCGTATGAGTTTGGGAATAAATGTCCTCTGTCAAACCCTTGGTTGTTTTTGAAATCTTCATTTCCAGCCTGGTAATTGTAGATGATGTTTTTGTTTGATTTTCTCATAATGCCTTTGTCTCGTATGTTTTCAAGCTGTCAAAATGTAAAAAGGATAAAATAGTGATGAATGTATGGTTACTGATAAATAAATTAACTGCGCAGTTAATATTTTTTCATTTAAAGAAAAGAAAAGAGGACTTAAACCTCGGATAATTTCTGGCTGATAATGATTGTTTTCATTTACTGAGCAAACTTGGATTGACACAATTTAAGCTAATTTTAGCCAAACTCATTTAATGTAGGATTAAGGACGTCTTTAGGAAAATACATTGAACAATTCTGAATACCACAATGTAATGGAAAATATCTGTAGATTCCTGATTAGCTACAATTATAGCATGTAAGTAGGACTACACTCTCATAATATTTTATTTTAGTCTAAAATTAATTGTTAGTTTTACTGGTAACTATTATGTGTTATTGCTACTGATACCTGTGGTTCGATCATCCATTTATTCTTGGGCCTCTTGCCTCCAGCTCCCCCTCTGTACTTTGCAGCAGAAAAAACTGGAATCTTGTTCTGGGTGTCGTACAGCGTCACAAATGTTCTGGTGTTATTTAATGTCTGGCGAATCAGTTTGTATCTGTTTTGGTCCAGGATGATCCCTCCCTCCAAAATTCCTGGGATGTGTGGTGGAGTTTGCTGAAGAAAAAACTCATTACAGTCTTCCACTGATGCCACCACTTTAGTTTCAGTGGGAAAGATGGACAGAAGGAGGAGAGCAGCAAGGGGCAGGAGATGCTTCGGTAATGACATCGCCAAACACTTGATCATCTGTTCAGAGGAAAATAACAAAACAATTCTAAAATATTACTCTTAAAGGGAAACAATTATTTTCCTTTAGCTGCTCCATTTAGGGGTTGCCAGTGCAGATCGTCTTTTTTCATCTCACCCTATCCTCCGTTGCAGCAACTCTCTGTTTGCCCTGGCCTCATTAACATTTTATAAGCCTTTCCAGTCATGCTGCCTCCTTCTCCATCCACTCCACCTTGCCTTCATCGTCTTCTTCATCTTGCTTGTAGACTGTTTACCTTCACTAGCTCTGCTCCTTGTATCTTCACTGTTGCACCCATGTCCCTGTCATTCACAGACACGTATTCTGTTTTATTTCTACTGAATTTCATCCCTCATGCATATCCCGCACCACTCTCACATAGTTCCCTGCCACTCCTGACTTCCTCCACAGTTTTTATCATAACTCTCTGTAAGCTGCAGTGTTAATATGGTTACAAAATACATGGTTATTAACTATTAATCGGAATAAATAAATAAACGAAAACAAAAAAAGATAACAAGTTGGGCCCATAGAGAGTTTATAGAGTGCCTCTTGGCAAATCTAATGTATTTGGAACAACAGTCTTTTCAGATCAGATGGTTTTGCTTACTAAAGCTGAAGAACAAGACAGGCTCAAAATAAATTGTCCCTTGCTATAACGCGCTTCACCTTTCTCGGCTTCGCTGTTTTGCAGAGTTTTTGTGTGCAAATTTGCACGCTTTTTTCTTTTTACAACGCATTGTGTTCCGCGTCCTAATTGGCTGTAGACCATTGTTAATCAATCTCCTCCTTGCTGTGTCTCCTGCACAGTACAGAATGCGTTCAGCTTGTCAAATTTACATAAATCTTCGATCTCTAGCAGTGTGACTCTGACGTGCTGTGCTGTATACTTGTAAGTTTTCTCCCAAACAAACACAACAATGTCGACCAAGCGATTTGCACCGTCAAAGGCACCTGCAGTAGCACCCAAAAGGCAGAGGAAGATGCTAACCATCGCACAAAAAGCTGGACTTCTGGACATGCTAAAGGAAGGTAGAAGTTACCGTATTTTTTGGATTATAAGGCACATTAAACGAAATAAAACAGTCCGATATTTGAAACTTCACTCATCTTGTTCTTCTTGCTTCCTCTACTTCCGTACCATGGATTCATTAATGTTGAATTCTCTCACAGCTGCTCTATTTCCATGTTCTGGACCTGAAAACAGGATTTGACCTTTGGTTTTATTCTAAAATACTGGACTTTTTTTCTATTAAAATTTGAATTTTGAGAGTTTTTAAACACCAGAAAAAAGTGTGAAAATGTTCATGCCTGTCTGAGTAAAGTGTATAAAGTGTGTAGTGAGGGGTTTTACAGCCTTAAAATATCTATAATAACTGTAAAATATAAAGCTCACTACTTCGCTGATTTCAGCTATCGTGGGTTTTCTTTAGAACGTAACTCCGGCGTTAAACGAGGGACCACTGTATTGAAATAATTTTTTAAAACTACAGTAAAACTAAAGCTCAAGATGCCAGACTAAAAATATTAACTTGATCCAAAATACTGCAAACAGTAACTTCTTACATGGAAAACCAATAAGTAAAAACAGAAATCAAAGACTCAACAATATGACAAGAAGTCAGATTTGAATAAGAGATCAAGTTTTCAACTTTAAACATCTAGAACATTAACACACAACTGCTCAGTTACATTCACCGAGACTTCTTAACTCAGATACATCATTACTTTGAGATCATGACAGAAAGTGTCCACAGACAGGACTGTATGAGTTACTTTTTCTTTGATAAATATTAGTTTCAGAAAATATAAAATAGTAAATATTAGACATACATACTGTGAAAGTAAACTTGAAGAGGGTTTATGTAGTAATTTCTCTCCATTTTAATTTGCAATCACCCAGATTATAAAGAAATTAAGAAGATTAATAAAATAAACTGAAAGAATTCTCACCACCACTTGTTTGTAAAAACCAGCTGAACTTCTGTTGTTAAAGGGTCACACAGCGGAGGAAACAAGACAGTGAAGACCAGGAGTGCCTTCCTCAAATATAAACTGAGCCGAAGGAGGAAGTTAATTTTTTGTATCAATGAGTCCAGCTGACTGGAAGTGCTAGTAGGTTTCCACAAAACCCCGTCATACATTTTCACATGCATATAGTAAAACTGACCACAGCTTCTGCTGGAGTTCTTTTAAAATAAAACAAAATGTATTTCTTAAAAAGCAACTTTGTTACTGTAATAACACATTTTTATAAAATCAAAATCAAAAGAAATAGGATATGGTTGATTAACTAAACTTGTTATTTTAATGTCAATATATATAAAAGATATTTTTCAAAAATATATCAAAATATCTCAATACAAGAAAAAAGAAAAAGTGGTTCCTGGTGGAGAGCATATAAAACTACGTTAGTATAGTCTGACAATAAAAACACAGAGGTGGAAACCTGAATGTGGCATGAGGAGGTACGGGTGTCTTGACAGAAGACAGCACACATTTAGCGGTGATTTCCTTTCTGTTTTTGCCTGGTTCCAAACATGAGAGTAGGTCTGTAAGTAACCTGCTTAAACATCCATATGTTTTCATTTCTAAACCGCAGCACTTTTATAGATAATTTTATGTAGAATTTTATAGATTTTCTGCTCATGTTCAAATCTTTCTGCAAATTAAATGGTGACCCAAAATCCAAACAAATGAAAACAGATGTAGAGCATAAAAATACACTTGGAGAGTTGATTAGGAACAAGACAAAGATGAGAACAAACAGTAAAAAGTAAGAAAACTGAATTTCAAAGCAAAGCAGAAAGTAACTTAGGGAAAAATACTCAAAAGAGACCAGATGAAACAGTGACATCAGAGATGTGGGAACAGACAGAGAAATTACAGAGTGAACTAAGCATGTGAGAAACTCAAAACAGAAACTGTGTCAGAATAAAGAACAAGAGGTCAAATACACTGAAACTATTTTTATGCATGTGTTATGTAATGTACATTTAGGTCATATGTCTGCTTATTAAAGCTGATGGACACGACATATGAAAAATACAGTAAAACTATAGCTCGACATGCTAGAATCAGAATAAAAACATGAACCAAAACTGTGTAAATGGGACACAACAGAAATATTTTTTTACAAACCAGTTACATCACAAGGAGTCAAATTTAAAACCAAAACTTTGAGACCATAACAATAACAAAAAAGAGAGATAGAAAGTGTTGAGGACTCAGGGTCCATGACACAAACTGAGACGATTAACTTTAGAGACATAAATACCCTTAGACCATGCCAGTTCCACGCTTAATTGTAGAAATATATAATGCAAAGTGAAAATGAAAACTGTCTTTCTTTGTAATTTCTTTTTGATTTCATTTTGATTTCCAATCACCCAAACAAAGAAAGTACAAAGATGTTTTTGTAAAAAAAAAAAAAAAAAAGTAATTTTTATATCCATGTGTATCACAGTGGAGGTGCTGAGTAGATTTTATCAGAACTCGACGACAGATTTCCACATGCATCATTTCCCACAGTAAAACTGACCACAGCTCAAGCTGCAGTTCTTTTAAAACAAAACAAGCTCATGAAAAGCAACAACTTTGGAGAAGAGTTATTTTACTGTAAATTAAATAAAAATCTTATCAAAATGTAAAAAAACAAAAATGAAAACACACACGCACACAAATACACACAAAAATATTACAAGGACTGGTCCGCAAGGCAGACTTTAAACTAAAGGTTATATTGCAAGCATAAACATTATGCTTTTTTGTAAGTGCTACAGTCTTCTGGATGGACTTTTGTTATACCATTAACACTTTCCAACAGAAGAAATAAAATAAAAAGAAACAAGGAAACATTATGTTTCTCAGTTCAAGCTAAACCTTTTTTGATTTGACCACTTTTACACCAGTCAAAATGTGTGTAGCCATAAATGGATTATGGTAATATTGTCACATTTCGGGGTCATTTTGATCCAGTATCTTGAGTTTCCTGTGATTTTGGTTTCTGTTTGTATTTTTAGCCCCTCTGTCCTGTGCCTACCCTGGTCCCACGTGTCTTTGTTCCCTCTGTTGTCATGTCCGTGTTGTCGTAGTGTCTACTTGTGGGTCTGAGTCTGTAAAATTCAGTGTACTTACAGTTTTACTTTGATAGTCTTCGGTCTGTGTGCGTGATGTTCTGTTTGCTCTCCCCCGTCTAGTCTGTGTGATTAGTGTCAGCCGTGTTTCCCAGGTGTCTGCTCTTTGCCCTGTTCCTCTTCTGTATTTAGTGTCTGCGTGTGTCCCTGCTCGTTGTCACGTCGTCCCTCATACTTGCCTGTGTGCTCTGTTTTCATCCACAGTTTCTAGCTGTCCCAGTTTCACTTTTGTTTTGTCTTTTGCCAGCAATAAAGCTGTGGTTTTTGAGTTCTGCCTCTGTGAGTCTGCATATTGGATCCCTTTCCTTCCTGCCTGCACATAGTCATGACAAATATGAATGGTTTATATCCCACATGTGTTTAATTACAATGGCTATAATACTTGTAGAACACTAATTATTGTTAAAATTATGTTTGTTTTCCCTTAGACATAATTAAGGTTTATTTTAAAGATTATACACATTATAAATAATAATAAAAATAATAATAATAATAATATTTCAGCAAGATGATTGCACATGTGCTGTGGGACATAACTTGCAGTGAATAATTAGTATTCTTTAAAATTATTATGTTGGGTTAAAAACTTGTTGACATTAAGAGACTTGAGAGACATGTGTCAACAAAATCAAAGACAGTGTATTTAAAACTGATTTTAATTGTTATAGTTGAAATTCAATTTGGTTGTCAAGAAGTTGGAACAAGAGAAAAGTGACAATATGATGAGCCTTCAAACATCATCATGTCATAGTGTTACATACATACATCATACTGTTAAGGCTCACCATGATTTCAGCCTAAACAGTAACGTGGAAGGCAGTCCTTTTCATGTATCAGTCACCAGAGGATTTTGCATAAAAACAAGTGAAAGAAAAGTGCTATTTTATTTTATGTTATTTGACAAACCTGTCAAAAATGTTTTAGTACAACTTTGGTAAGCTACCAAGCCGCACCGCTTGATGGATTGTCAGAACATTATGGCTACCATAGTCAGGAGCCTTGTGGAGTAATACGTACTGTGCTTCAACATAATATTACCGTACTGTCTGTGTATAACAATCCCAAAATGGCACCTCTTAAGAGACATGCTTACGAAGCAGATTTCAAACTCAAGGCTGTCAGTCATGCAGTAGAACATGGGAATAGAGCAGCTGCGAGAGAATTCAGCATTAATGAATCAATGGGACGGAAGTGGAGGAAGCAAGAAGAATGAGTTTTGTTTCGCTTAGTGCGCTTTATAATCCGGTGCGCCTTATGGTCCGAAAATACGGTAGTTCCCAGAACTAAAGAAAATATGGAAATTCATTGCCTAAAAAACGAAGTAAATCTTACTTAAGATAACTATGTTAGGACAACATTCATTCTGAGTATTTAGCATCTAGTTAGCTCTGCAAAAGAGAAGCGAGCAAAATTGGAGTAACGTTTTTTAACTGACATGCAATTTGAAAAGACGCAACAGACCCAGCAACAAACAAACGTTTTCTAACTTGTGGGTCCCGCACTGTGGAGCCATGGTGGGGCCCACTTATCGCAGCCCACACCTGGAGTGTTAACTCTCAGAAATGGCAGACACAGCTTTTGTATGGGAAAGACAGATCGACGAAGTATGTCTGCACACAAACCCACCAGTAAAACATGAAATCAGATAAATCTGACACCCTCTTTGGTTACTATTACTACGAATCGTTGTTTTGCAAGTATGCACATCAAACTGTTGATACTGTTGAAAATGTATTTGGAATAAAACTAAATGTCTGAAGTTTGTCATAACCTTTATAGAAAACTGAAATCACTTAGTATTTTGCCCTCTGGATTTTCTGTTCAGTCTACCTGCTGTGATCTGAATTATAAGTGTTCTTGTGACTGGAGTGCAGTAATCAGTTGACATGGTATCATAAGTTCACTGACTTACTCATACATGAATAAACGGAGTCCATAAGTTGCCTGACTCAGCTTTTTGCAGCACAGATTCTTCCCTCGAGTTCTCTGAATTTATTGTTTGTAGTGTCTGTGTGGTTTTGGCACTCCACTGTAATTCATTATAACTTGCAGGTGTTTAAAGATTGTAATTTTGTTGTTTTAACTCGGCTGGTCATCTAGATTTGCTTACGAGCACACCTCCAAAGTAAAATTTTAGCTTAAGCAATTAAAAAGAGACGGCTGGTGTTGTTTGTGTATAAGTTATTTATAGCTGCCTGTTAATGTGGAGCTTGACGAGTCCTCAGGCATCAGTTTTTTCAGTATGTGGGTATAGACCATAAAAAAGTGTGATGGAGTGTGTTCAAGTTCTACGTGTTTTTACGCAAAGCCTACATAAGAGAGTCCAAAGCAATTGAGACGCTTCCAGATATATTTACACACAGGATTAGATTTTGGGGAGGGGGCTGGATTTAAAAATATGCAAGGGACTCACCAGAGAGTGGATGTTCTAGTCCATTCTGATTGAGATTAAATAGATTCCCTTGACCGGTCCCTGTTTCCTGAACCGTTTCCCTGAAGTCTGGCAGGGTGGTGTGGAGAGAGATCGTGAGCCTGAGTGTCTGAAGAGTGGAGTGTGTTTTTCCCTTCCTTCTCTTGCTCCTGCACTTAATATAGCTCAACATGGTGTTTTTGTAAATAAAACTTGTGACTGTTATTCTGAATTTTAGATTTAGCAGTTATACAAAGAACACCAGAAATTTCAGAGTTCTTTAGATTTGTTTATTAGTACGTATGAGTCATTACTCACTTTTGTTAATGATTTGGCACACAACACTTGAGGGTAGAGTTATAAAACAGGCTTCATTCTGGTCTTGACAACCCGTGAGAACTACTCAAAAACAATAAAACAAAACATCAAAATGCACTCTTGTACTTAGTGTCAATCAATCAAAAGTCCTTAAATACAGAAAATAAAACATTTAAAATACACAAACCTCGTGAGCTGACATCCAAGAGGGGCTAAATAGTCCTTTATGGCCTTCTTTCTCACTTATTTCTTCTTTTTGAACGATATTTTCTCCACGAGCTGCAGCATGCAGACACCATGTGTGCCAGCATAAAGTGGCCGGGTGGAGATCCAACCTGCAAACAACTGAACCCTCTATACTTCACCACCAGAGGGTGCAGAAGAGCAAAATCTGGACATACAGCTCAACAAAACATAAAATGCTAAGTCATAAGTGGTGTGTTACTGTATAAAAGAGCTTCACAGCTGACAAGATGTTTCGTGAGACTTTTTTGACAAAGGTTTAGATTTAAAAAAGAAGGAAAAAAACTTGGCTAGAAAAGCCACGGGCATTAATGAGGTCAAGCTGCCAGTGAAAAATGTCTACTTTTACTCCCTTTTTTTTAGTTGTGTTCTTTCTTTTAGGTTAAGTAAATTCATTTTTAGTTCTTTTTTCAGAGTAAGTTACACATTATTTATACAGCTGGATCCACAGCATGCATAAAAAATATGAACAGACTGATGACTCTTAAAATGGCATAATTAGAAACGGGTTAAGGAAATATTTTTCACATAGAAAGGTTCTTTTTGGGTTTTGTACAATATTACTGAGGAATTTATAGACAGGTGTGTAAATAAGAGCTTTATGTTCACTGAAGTGATTCAAGTTGTAAAATGTGTTGGTTGCAAATTACATGATAGTTTCTGAAGGCTGTGTGTAATGATTCTCTTCAGTATTATTGCATAAAATCCATGCAATCCATATAATGTACTATGACTGTTTTATCAAAACAACTATAATACTTCTGCTAATCTCAAGGTACAATGCTTGGCTCTTTTACTCCACGAGCAAAGCACCGAGCGCCCAACCGACCCGATGTTTCCATCAACGTGACAACGTGCTTGTTATGGCCCTGGCCATAATCTGTTTTGCTGGCTGTTTCTTTGTCTGTGTCTTTAAGTCTTTGTAGGTCCCTGAGTGGATGAGCTGACGGCTGCTGATTGGTCCCCTGGTCATGTGGTCTCATTCAAAATCCCTCACCAGCAGTTGTCCCGGGCAGCCACTGACAGCAGCAGCAGACCTGACCCTGGCCTCCAAAACCTGTGACATTTTTGCCTGTGACTTTTGCAACTTTCTGAGTTCTGTATATAGTGTGTACATTAGTTTTCATTGTAAATAGCACTGGAACAGAAGGGATGAGCTGCCTTATTGTTTTCCCTTGCACTGTTTTCTCCTGTTTATCTCAGTTAGGGAGTTAGGTGTAGCGCTTGTCTTTTGTTTGGTTTTTGATTTCACATAGGGTTTTAGATAGCACCTCCTCCTGACTTAGCTTGTTTTGTTTGTTATTTTGGCCTTTGTTCACCTCGGAGCTTCATTTTGCAGTGTAGAAAAATAAACCACCGTTCATTAAGAAATTGGTTTTCCCTCTGTGTATGGTTTTGAGGACCAGGGCGGGGCAATCTTTTCAAACTTATGTTGCGTTCCTGTACCCCTAGACTGGGGTGTAACAGTGCTCAACACATAAAGTGCTTCAATTGTGCATTCATCCACTGTCTTCTGCTCATCCAATTCAGGATATCAGAGCTATCACAGGACGAGAGGCGGGGTTCGCCGTGCACAGCTCACAAATCTGTCACGGGGTTAACATATGAAGACAGACAACCATTCACGCTCACGTTTACACCTCTTATTAGGTGTTTTAGTAAACTAATATTAAGAAAATATACTCACTAATGCTGAATATCACAGTGTAAAGAAAAACATATGCTGAGCCCTTGTAACGTTAGCAGGATCACTGAATTAGTAAAAATGATAGCAGCAGCACTAGAGTTTTGGAGTAGGGATGGGTACCAGTATCCGGTGCCACCGGATACGATAGTAGGCGGGCACAGGTACGTACGTTCTTTTAGAGCAGATCTACAGATTAAAAATGCCCAAGGCGAAGCGGTCAAAGTCTGGCTGTACTTCACAGCAAAAGATGCAAACTCAGCAGCCTGCAACAAGTGCTTTAAGGTGATACTGTGCAAAGGAGGTAACTCCTCGAATCTGATGAAACACCTGCGTTTTTTTAAAAGCTGAGAAATGCATCTTATTTGGTAGCTTGCTGCGAGACCTCACACCGAGCACATCTACTGCGGGTGTGGTGCCTGTTATTGGACCCGGAGTTAGCAACATCCCCCAAGAACCCGAAGAGGAGAGTCCTGGCCCCTAGCCCTGCCAGTGTAGCAGAAATGATGACGGATGATGATGGAAGCAGCAGACGTTCTTCTCTGCGTGAGTAGCTTAATGTTGTTCGTGTGTAATTTACGTTCAGTAGGCTAACCACGTTATTACATTAATGCATGTAAGGTGAACTAGCAAACACCGTCGTAGTTACATGCGGCTGTCTTCTTGTTTGATGGCAGATACTCCCTTCACCCTGGCCAAAAAGGCTAAAATGACCAAAGAAAAAGTTGTTTTTACAAAAAACAGCTAAACGTGAGAGGTTTTTGGACAGTTTGTGTTCTCCATTTGTTTGCAAGAAAATTGCAATCAGAAATAAGTTGGATTTAACCCTATAAAGCCGGTCGGAGCTGGCACGCTCTGTTTTGCGTAACTATATTTAAAGAACCGGAACCGCGTAAGCCAGCGCAATATTTTTTTTTGCATATGAAACCGGAGGAGTTGTACTTACATCTTATGCCATCAGCTTGTCCTACGTCACGGTTTCCTTTCCAAAAGTTGTATAAAAAGAGCTTGCAGGAACAAAAACATAATATTCCAGAAACACGATCCGATCAGCTGTTTGTAACACTTCCCACATTGAAACTGGGGTCAGCGCTAACGATTGCATGTCCACCATTTCCTGCCCGAAACCGGAAGTGATGTCATTTTCGCGGAAAATGTAGTTTTTTACCTAAAGGCATTAAAAGCCTATACTGGTATTGGGGTGCCTACTGGGGTCAGCGGGGGAGCTGGCCCCAGGGAGTAGGGGTATGCCACCAGGGTGCAGAGGAGGCTACCCCCCCCCCCCCCCCCCCCCCCTCTGTCCCCTTCTGGCTGCCTCTGCCTCAATTTTATCCCACAACTTAGACATTCACATTACTCACACTCTCATTACACATACATATAGGATCTTGGGGGTGGGCACGATACACGGAGTCCAAGTTACCATCAGTGTGTACACCTCACCCCTGGCATCATTGCCCACCTCTCAATTTTAAATACACGTAGACATTGAGGGCTATCAGGAGGGACTATGCGCTTACCTGCTGCTCTCTGGCAGGTAGCTCCATGCCCTCCTGGGTTTTAAATGCACCTTAGAACACACATGCATCAACACTACAATGAGCGGGTGGAGGGAGGTTTTGGAGTCTTCTCTCACCTCCATTCTCTGCGGCCTGCTGGAGCGGGGGGGCTAGGAGGAGGAGTTGGCCGTTCGACTGCGGTCTGGAGTGTGGGGCCTCCCTGCTGCTGCGGAGTCGGGGCGGTCTGCCTCTCCCCACCGCAGGGAAAAGGGTAACACCACCTGGGTCTGGGTGCACTTCCCCGTGCTCGTTACCACAATAATAACGTAGTTACTGTAATGTGTTATTTAATAACGCGTTAGTCCCAACACTGTTAGTATGTAGTGGTGTGTGTTAGAACAATGAGGCAATTGCTGAATGAAAGCAGCAGGAGTGATGCTGTCAGGCCTCCGGGTGTCAGGCTGTGATGTTCTCCTTTACAGTGGACAGAAATATTTGGAGTGGCACAAATAATTTGTGTGGCATCTTATTGAATGCAGAACAGCTGATTGTTCTGTAAATAGTTTGAAATGGTGATAAAAAGGGTAAAAGGTAAATGGCTGCAAATAACTTTGTTGTTTGCAAAACTTGTGCATAGGATTTTAAAATTGACCATTTATATTTGGATTTAAAGTTATGAAATATGATTCATTAAACATGTTTGTGGTTGTTACAGTAAGAAATATAACTTTATCTACTCAGATTTTATGTTTTTTGTCTGATTTTAGATCAATTGTGTTAATACAGTATGTCAAAATGAAAACATAACTGTAAATTCAGACACGTGAGGTTGTGCTGACAAGAATGATACCAAACATGTCACGGTTTGGCGTGGCAAACCGTGGGGGAATGTGGGAAAGGAGGACCCAGGCGCAGAGCTCAAATTACAAGCAGTGCGTTTATTTACAGTGTGGTAGAAAGCAACAATGAATCCCAGTGTTTTCCCCAGACTCCCGTGTCGTGTCCTCCTAGTGCTCTCTGCTCCCGTGTCAGCACCCCCCGGTGCTCGCTGCTCTCCAAGCCTTCCACGCTCCTCCTGCGGGAAACAATAGCGGCAGCTGTCAGGACACTCAGTAATGGCAGGCATACACTTCATGACAAAACCTAGACTGGGTAACTAACGTGGAGTCCCAAGCAATGATCCCGCGTCGGTGGGAGCTCCAAGACTCTCTTAAGTAGCTCCCCCGACGAGGCCTGATCAGCAGCAGGTGTGTGGCTTCGGGTGTGGCCAGTCCCCTAGCAGGGCCACACCCCCCAGGCCTGACGGCACCTATAAACAAGTACTCAGACACACAGCCACCCACACACACATATGTACAAGCACAGAGAAGGGGAAGCAACACCAAAAATACATAATAATAACACAGGTCCATGACTGCCCAGGGGTCCTGGGTCGCCCAGTCCCAGGACCCTGACAAAACAAGGCAAAGTAAACAGTTTTTAAGGGTGAAATCTAGAGGAAATATCAAAAGTAGTTAAAAATGGCCAATTATCCCCTGGACCCCAGAGGGTTAAACATTTTTTTAAGTAAGGTAATACTGATTTTTCAAGTAATGAATTACTTTAAAAATTTTGTAACTCAGTTACTTTTTTGAAGAAGTAGCTATTATCTATAATTAATTACTTTTTCAAAGTAACTTGCCCAACACTGTTCAATCAAAATGGTGGAGAGTTCCAGATTGAAGCTCTGTGGGAGTAAAGCACTGAGAGGGACAATGGACAATGGACCCCCTAATGATCCTCTACCTAATCACATGGTGGGACTCTCCACCATTTGACCGTAGAACTGAAGAAGCTTCTCGGATGAGAGGCGAAACGTCTTCAAGCAACTTAAAGAAGTCCAGGTGCTTTTCTTTCCAAGCTCCTTAAACTACTGTGACCTGGATGACTGAAAACCTTCATAGACGAAAAGCCACTTCACTTAATGTGACATGTTTTCTTCCAAATTTTCTTTCTAACTCATAAGTAATCTGATAGGTTTGTAGCTTGAACCTATTCGCTGGAATGTTGAAGACAATATAATTACACAGCAAGCAAGACACGAAGTAGGCAAAGTTCTTCTTGTTACTCATGCATGAGGGAGACCTGCCTGGAGCCAAGTGTCATTCCACCACTTGACCTCCGTCAGACTCTCAGCCAGGTTCCCCATAGCACTCCTTTTATAGGGCTTTGGAGTTGACGTCACGCCGCAATGCATTGTGGGACCATTTTCGGGGTCTACGAATTAAAACAAACACACTGTGTTGGAACGACGATTACAAGATGCTTAAAAAAGCTGCTCAATAGAGAATGGACTGTATAGAGACCGATTGCGTCCATAGGCGAAGCGGCGGTACTTGCAGAAAATAGCGTGCATTGGAAATGTGGACCCGTATGAAATACGGCCGTGGAGTAGAAACCCTGAAGACCAACCGCTATTGACGTAGCCTGATATATTTCATACCTTATCTGTGGAATCAGCGCGTACAAGTCGTCATTCAAACAAAGGTAAGTCAGCTCGAGTACAGCGAGTGAAATGCGTTTGATTTCCCTGCAAACATTCAGATTAGTGCAGCATAAATTCATTCATGAGGGGAAATTACAGTGAGAACGTGTGGAGGCTGTTAGGTGGATAACATAGTGAGTTCAGTGCATTGATGAGACACTGTCCTGAAGGATTTAGTTATTCTCTATGGTTAAAGAAATTGCAATGATTTATTAATGTTTATTATAAATAATTCTAATTATACATCTTGCTTCCATATTTGTATCCTGTGTCACTAAAAATACATTTTATTTTAGTTTTATACATTGATTAATGACCTGCAGAATCTCCTTATCACATTAAGTGATTCATAATTGTCACTTTATGCTTTCTCCATCTCTAAAGTGATGACATCCTTGCATTACATACTTTAGGTTCATTTTCTGCTGGCAGGTTTCTGACAGAACAGGCAGATTTAGACTATAACATGCAGCGTTCTATAGATGGACACATAAAGAAATGCGTAATTACATGTATGTGCTAACTTTCTAGACACTTTGTTACATTTATGATAAAGTAGATTAAACACATTTATGTCGGCCTTGGCTCATAGTTCTTGTCTTTAAATGAACTTTGTCTGTGTGTGTTTCAGGTGCTGCACTCTAAGACTGAATGAACCAGCATTGCAGCCATGGGTCACTGTGAGCATCACAGGGAAGGTTGAAGCCGCCCGCTGCACCTGTATGGCCGGAGTCACAGAGACCTGCACCCACGTCGCTGCTCTTCTGTCTAAAGTAGACGGAACAGTGTTGATCCGTGGCACAAGGACTGTTACAGATGAACCTGCATACTGGGTTTTGCTGGGTAATGTGACCAAGATACAGCCAGAGGTTGGCCATAAGATAGACGACTTCTCTTCAGCTGCCCAAAAAAGGCTCTTGATCAAAACATAGACAGACCATCTGTATTGAAAGGTAAAAGGAGCCTCAAAACAGAAAAATCCCACCTGCTGCTGTGGAGGAGTTGTCACTGCTATAATGCCATGATGTTTTATCTAGGGGTCTAGATTTATGCCTGTAGTGCACTGCTGTGTAAATAATTTGCATTTACTGAATATGTACTGACTTTGTCCCGCTGTTCAAAAGTTGAATAAAGAAACAAACTAATTTTTGCCTCTTTTTTTTTTTATTGAAACCACTTTATAGAGCATCACATCAGGTACAATGTAGAATCCATGTCATTTACAGTTTACAAATGACAAAATGTTTACATAAAATCATGAGTGTTTACATGATATCACCCACTACTAACATTACTTTATTTACTATATCTTTTGAAAAAATACTGCTATTTATACAGCAAAAGACTTAAGAATATTTAACAGGAGCAGGTTTCATTTT
This sequence comes from Rhamphochromis longiceps, assembly GCF_057381845.1. Taxonomy (NCBI): domain Eukaryota; kingdom Metazoa; phylum Chordata; class Actinopteri; order Cichliformes; family Cichlidae; genus Rhamphochromis; species Rhamphochromis longiceps. The sequence continues at coordinate 34,167,951 of NC_140559.1, forward strand.
CCCTGGTTTTATTATGACACTGTTCACCAAAACGCAGCAAACCTTCACCATCTTATCCAGGAGGGTCACCTCTTCACCCTCACATGGAAGAAGTAATCTGATTGGCATGGTGGTATGTTTGAAGCAGGTCCCTCGTGTAGCGCTGGAAACCAGTCATGATGTTTCATCCATTTCATCGGCTGGTTTGCTGCAATAATGCCAAATAATTAGCAACTCTATAAATAGAAGGTAGTTCTGCACTCAGTAGGATGTTTGTTCTAATTTGCTATGACCTCAGAGCGCATCAAAAATAAAACTAATAGGCTATAAAGAGTGATATGAACATATTTACAACTTACCGGAATGAAACTGTCTGGAGCACCAACAGATATTTGGAGATGGAAGAGAGCTGCACGTCAGCTCATCTCACAGCTGCTATCCAGACTAGACGCCTTCGTTTGGTAACATCGATACACGAGCTGCCTCATGTCGCTTCCAGGTTGGGAAAGAATTAAAAGATAAACCCTTTTCAAGCTTATTCTCTTGCCGGTCGTGCGATCGAACATTGCAGCCGACCTCACAGCAAGAACGAACCATGGCTATGCTTTCGCTCCTTTTTCACTTAGACCCCCAAAATGGCGGATCGGGCCAAAATCCTTTCCACGCCCACCCCCGTGACATCACGCTCCAAAGCCCTATTGTGGTTACATGAATATGCATAGGTTCATTAACATACGACGTCTACATACACACAAAGAGTACCGTGTGTGTGTGTGTGTGTGTGTGTGTGTGTGTGTGTGTGTGTGTGTGTGTGTGTGTGTGTGTGGGGTCAGAGTGTGACCCCATAAATGACTTCCCTAAACCTGCTGGTCTGGAAGTCCAGCGGTTCATCTAAACAAAAGGCACTTAGCCTAAAACAAACACAGCCACGTTAATCCTACCATAAAACAATAAAACAAGGTACGACCTCCCTCGTGCTCCCAGAGTGCTCTCTAATACTCACAAAGTTTGCAGACTATCACTACACAATTGATTATACACCTCTAAGCATATATGGTTAAATATTTCTAAGCATAAATGACAATCAACAATACAAAACCTAACATAATCACTACAGTAACTGCATGAAATTATCAACAGTACCTCTTTTTCTTGTAGTTTTATAGACAATGTTTGCTACTTGTGGGTGAGTAGCTTTGATATCTGGTATGAAATATTTTGCAGTTACATATTGTCTGAGACATTATAGCTGTGTCCCAAAACGTCGGCTGCATCCTTCGGAGGACCCGACCTTCGCGGTCTACGTGGGCTGGGTCCTTCAAAGACCGAGAAGGCCGGAAGTGTGAGGCTTTGAAATGGGACGGTCTAGCTTTCAGATTTGCATCACCGCTGTCTCGGTGGGGTTTAATAAACTCGGCCGTCTGCTCCTTGCTATCTAAAATATAACAGGACGCTGGCATAAATTCTCGACCGTCTCACACTTCTGTTTAATCAGTTTTCTGTTTGACGTTTATTCAGCTGTGTGAAAACCAAGGAGGAACCCACCCGGGGGATTAATAAAGCTTTATTTAATCTAATAATCTAATAACTTTGATCTCAGCCAAATCGATTTACTCCGGAACAAATAAAACACAGAAAAAAGGCAAACAATTACATTTTTTAGTTATCCGAGTGACTTATATATCATGTTTATCGTGTTTAACCTGAGTAGCGAAAGAGCGGGGGACTGTAAACGATGAAGCTGGGAGTCCGCTGCTCTCACCGGCTCGAGTGACCATTGAACCCCCCGGCTTGCTATCAAGCGGGTGGGTAACAGTCGTCTCCGAAAATGTCGGCACACTTTTGCAAATATGCGATGTCTTGATAAACCAAGCAGATATTTGTAAATTACACAGCTACTTTCTCGCCTGAAAATATGTTAAAAGTTTATTTTGTGACCCAGAAAGATTAATAAGACCAATTTTAAAACTTAGTAGTGGCCGCCATTGTTGGAAACTGGAATTGGCTCGACCCCGCGATGAATTTTGGGATATGGTGGGCCACGAAGGACACACCTGACCCATCCTTCAAATTCGGGGAAATGAAGGACACATTTGTCGGCCGCATTTTATTATTTTTTTGGTGAACTTTATTTATAAACAACAGTATAACATACAAAGCATCATCATTAATCTGAATATGTTATATCCTCCGTTGAGCGTTACAACGAGAAAAGAAAAAAAGCAAAAACAAAACAATAAACACAAAGCCAAAAAGAGTTAACAAAAGAAAGAAAGAACAGTCATTGAAGGATTTGAAATCAAAGGCAAAAAAAAAAAATATGAACAAAGAAAGGGGCAATTTGTCGGCCACATTTGAAGGAGTCGACGAATTGGGACAGCCTTTGTCGCCTGGCTGTGACCTAATCGGCCTTCAAATGCGGCATTGGGACACAACTTATGTGTTTCTGTCCTTCTGTTTGTTGTTGGATTTGTGGAGCTATAATTCGGCAATAATTTTTCTTGAAAGTTTTTCTTGGCACTGATTCTTTTTACTCATGCCAAGGTAATCTATATTACTTCTATATTATTTATTCATTAAATGTTAGTCCCATGTAAAATGTGGTTCTGACTGGAAAATGCTGTCATGTTGTCATGTGACCTATCGCATGTGATTTAAGGTGGCACCACCCTGCATTTCATTGGCTGTATACCAATTCAGCATCTGCAGCCTTAAAGTGCACAGCCTTAACAGTCCACAAGGGCCACGTACTCAAAGACCACTAAGGCTGGAAGTTGGAGACTTGTGAAATGGGACGGTCTAGCCTCCATCATGCTGCCCAGGTTGTCTAGCAACCATGATACTAACAGCTGGAAACGTTTCATACAGCTTTGTTTGACAGAAATGAAGGAGAACATATTTTGTTCATTTGTTTGTTTGTTTGTTTTTATATGAGCTTTGTGTGATTTGATAAGTATCTGAGGCATCCTACTTTGGTAATGTAGATATAATATGGCCAATAATAAAGTTATTATTATATTTATCATTACAACAGGTTGAACTGTGCACTCGTCGTATGTCACTGGAGAGTGGCATTAGTCGAACATCCCTTCGACGGATATTAGCTACTCACAAATGGCACCCTTACAAACTCCAGCTACTGCAGCATCTCAACGAGGATGACCCAGATCAGCGCACAGAATTTGCAGAATGGGCAAAACAAAAATTGGAACAGGACCCTCAGTTCACGCAGAAGATTTTGTTCAGTGATGAGGCAAACTTTTATGTGAATGGTGAAGTTATCAACAAAACCACCACTATTGGTCTGACACTAACCCACATTGGATGGATCCCTCCAAGACGGTTGGAACGACAAAATTGATGGTTTGGTGTGGTATATGGGGTACAACGATAGTGGCTCCATTCTTCATCAATGGAAACCTCAAGGCCACTGGATATTTGAAATTGCTACATGATGATGTGTTTCCCTCTTTATGCACTGAAGCTGGCACGTTCCCTGAGTTTCAAAGCTTCATAGAACTGAAACAAACATTTATTTTTAGCTCCATTCTGCTGCTGATACATACTTCAGGTTTCTGAATATTAAACTTGTTGCTGCATTTCATAGTGTTTAACTTGAAGGCCCTGAGTACTTTCTCCCACACTGAAAACACTGGGATGATAAAATTATTTGAACATTACCTAATAAGACTGATTCAGGACACACAATTAGCTATTCTAAACTTTCCCAGCAGTCCTTCACAAACAGGGAACAGTCTGTCTATTCTCTCCATCTGTCAGCTGCTGCTGGCTCTTCCTCCTCCTCTTCCTCACACACTGCTGAGTTTGTCCTGGTGGATCATCAGGTGTGCAAAGCCTCACAGATGATGTGCAGCAGTGGGTCCCTCAGTCTGTCCTCACTCTGGACACTTGCAGTCGTCACACATGGAAATCAAATGTGTGATAAGCTGCAGGATTCAAACACAAGTGTAACTTATAAATACATGTTCCTACTTTTATTCCACAATCAGAGAGAAAGAAACAGAGAGAGAGTGCAGGACAGACAGACAGGTGACAGTCTCAGGTGTATACACTGCTACACAACAGCACAAGAGAAGGAGGATTTAGTGTTTGTGTTATTACGAGTGCTAAACAAGAAGAGTTCTCAGATGGTACAGTGGACACATGTGTGACTGCTGTGATTAAAGCATCTTTCTTTCAGCTTAACGAGTGAACTGTCAGCTCCTTTGAATCCTGCTTGTGCCGTGATATTCAGGACTGCAAACCGAGCAGCATCACTGACTTTCAGCTTGTTGTGTTTGTGGATGTATGACTGACTTTAATTATCCATAAAAGTAAAGTAAAGGCTTTAAACCAAGTTAGTACAAACATCGCTAATGTCACATAACTTTGCCGACATGTGGCCAACAGTTATATTTTAATGTTCTTCATTATTAAACATTCGCACATAAATAAGTGACATAATATTCAGTACTTACTTTTGAAAGTTTACTCTTCAGCTGCCCCACTTCAGCCATTCACCATTTTTTTCAGCAAAATTATCCACACCCACCGCCGCGCTATGAAGTTTGGCATATGTTGGGCCATGAAGGATACGCCGACCCATCCTTAGAATTCAGGGAAATGAAGGAGGCATTTGAGGGCCGTATTTCAAGCAGTGTTTGAATTGGGACAGCCTTTGTTGCGCGGCTGTGACGTAATCGGTCTCAAAATGCGACCATTGAGGCTGCAAACAGCCATTGTATAATGAGCAAATGCAAGTGTGCTCAAAACACCATGTAGTAGATGTGATGAATAGGGAATGTGAAGTTTTGGTGTGATGACTGTTGAGTTTTTTTCTACAATAATTGACAATAAACAACAGATGTTGGCCTTATTTGGGACAAAGCACTCAATCAAGTTTTCCAGCATGTACTTAAACCACCTCTTAAAACTGGAAAACAGTCAAAGCCAACCAAACTTCTTTTGCCACAAAGTAACTGTGAGTATGCTGTTTAACATGTTTGCACATCAAACTGTTGACACACAAAAATGTTTGGACTGGACACTGAAAGTCAATGCTTAACATTTCCAATAACTTTTACTGAAAACTGAAATAAAACTAAATCTTTTTGTCTCTGAATTTTTCGTGAAGTCTAACTGATGCTGAACTGTGATGCTGAGTGATCTCAGTGAACAGTGAGTAGAGTGTTCTTGTGACTGGCTTTGTGGTGGGAGTGGAGCATTTAGTTGACATTACATCATAATTTACAGATAAGATGGGAGGTTGCCCAATATAAAGTGCTCTGCACATTGATACAATAGATGTCAGTCTTCTGCATTTCTAAATCATTCTATTTATATAAATAGGAGCTTAGACTGCAGTATTCCTAAAGGTAATGAAAAGCTGATTCCTTCCAAGTTGTGTGCCAAGAGAGAAGAGGGCAGGAAGAGGTTGAGGAGACAGGAAAAAAAGGAGGCTTTTCAGTAAGACCAGCGTGTCTGTGTATGTGGAGCCGAGTGGCTGGCTGATGTTACTCTTGGCCAGTCTGAGTGTTAGTAATTGCTCAGTGAGAGTGCTACAGGGTTTTCCTATGTAAACAACAGCTGAAAGGTGACCTTTGGTATTCAAGCTAACTGTGATGCCACAGTCACTGATTTAATTTATTAACATTATGATTCTCTACAGTATTACTCAATAAAAATCCAAAAACCTCTAACAAAACACAGTACATGCAAACACATTGCACGTAATGTCAAAGGTCAGTCAAAGGTCAAATTCCATAAAATAATAAATAAAAAAAATCTATAATAAGGCATAAAAAAATTTAACCTTTAACTTGAGTTTATTGGCCCACATTTCTATTGGGTTGTTAAAAAAGTCTTTTTATATTTTGAAATACTAACTGGGTTTAATTAATACAGTATTTTATATGATTTAATTTTCAATCAACTGTTAGTTTACATATACAGCAAGCTGTATAATTTTAATATATTATAAGACCAAATTAAAAGTTCATCTTATTTTAATCCAACTCCTGGAAGTGCAGATTTCCTGCTGTATATAAATGATGGTCAAAGTAGCGGCTACAAAGTTGGGTTTCCACAGGTTGCTGACTCTACGTTAAACTGTGAAAGCGTCACGACCACTGCTGCTGTTGTGTTATCAGTGTGTGTGTGGGCTTAATGTTGTCAAAAGAAAGTGACAAGCCACAATTTCTTTCAATATACATTTAATGGATTTTGGAAGCAAAAAAAGAGTAAATGAATTCTATTATTAGCGTTTAATTCTGATGCATATTCATTTCATATTAATTAAATAAAACATAAGATTGAAAGAAATCATCAGTTGGTTTTGTTTAATTAATTCAAATCAATTTTAACTATGAAGTGCTAAATCACAGCAACAGTCACTTCAAGGTACTTTTTATAAGGTATTATAAGAAAGAGGCCATACAATATTGCAGAGAAAATCTTTCCAAACCAAACAACATCCTTTGAACAAGCACTTGGTGACAGTGGGAAAGAAAATCTTTAAGCCTAATCTTAAAAATTATAGACTGTGTCGGCCTTCAGAGTCCAAACTGGAAGCTGGTACCACAGAATAGGGGCCTGAAAAATAAAGGCTCTACCTCCCACTATACGTGTAAATACTCTAGGAACCACAATAAGCCACAGCCTGAGAGTGAAATGTTCTAATGGGGACAGTAGCGGTTTTTGATACGGGCGACACGGGGCGGCATCACAGGCATCGGCAAAAAAAAAAAAAAAATGCTCGTACTTGTGTTCGTGCTGCCCCGACATCATTGGGAATGGCATAGGCACCGATCGGTTTTCTATCACCCATTTGCTGGGAGTAAGGGCGCCCTCCGTTTGCGAGGTGCACCTGCTGCGTCTAATAACCAGCTCGCAAAATGAAACAAAATAAAAAATAAGCCAAAAAACCAACAAACACCAGACATTTTGATACAGACTTGTAATAATTGTGATAATGTAATGTAATAATTTGCACCGATGTTTTTTCGAAATTCTGTGTGCGAAAAGTGAGCGCGAGAGACCTCGGTGCGCCTGCTCGCTGCTGAAGTCAAATTAAACTTTATTGTCATCTCCGCTACATACAGTCCAGTATAGAGAGAGGAGACGACGAGGCTCCAGTTACAGCAGTGGAAGTAAACAAACAATAAATATAAGAAGAGTAAGAAAATAAATATAACTTTAGGACTCGGGGTAAAGGGATCAATAACAATTTAAAATTTATAATTTACAGTTTGATGATTTAAAGTCTCACACACAACCCGTCGAAAGGGGAGGGGGGACCTGCTGCTTCCAAATAGAGCACATTTCATTCATAATATTGTAAATCCAAGCCCATTATGTATTCGTGATTTGAATCCTGGGTTGTGTGAAATCCCGGAAATAAACCCTAGACAAAGTGAATCTGTGAACTAAGGTGTAGGTCTAGGTTATGTTGTGGTGGTGCTAGAAAGTCATTAAGATCAGATGGGTTCTGATTATTCAAGACCTTGTGTGTGAGGAGAAGGATTTTTAAATTAGATTCTAGATGTAAAAGGGAGAAAATGAGGAAAAGTCAATATGGGAGAAATATGCTCTCTCTTTCTACTCCCTGAGAGTACTGTTGATGCAGCATTTTGGATCAACTGAAGTTTTTTAATACAGGTTTTAAGGACAGCTTGATAATAATGAATTACACTCTAGATTTAATGATGGTATCACATAGAGTTTCTGTATTACTCTGAGACGGAATGTTTCTAATGTTAGAGATAAAGCAAATAGAAGACATTGGAGGACATATTCTGGTCAAAAACAACTTGAAGTTTCCTTGGAGTTAATGGAGGTCAAGATAATGCCATCCAGTGTAAGTATGATATTTCAGAACAAATCTAGCTGATGTTGTATTGGTATAACAATCAGTTGGAGGGAAGGACCATCTGGTGAGTGAACTGTGATGGGGATAGAGGGATTTGGTTGTTGGTCTGAGGTTGGAGGTGGAGGTGAACAGAAAGTAGACTGCAAATGAGAAATTTAGCTGAAGTGGAGTTTAAGTGATGAGCATTTGTTGTTGGATAAGAAGCATTTATGGTTTGAAAAGCAAGAGAAACAGACCTGCTGGAAGAAGCAGACGCAGTATGATGCACTTCCATCTTCACTTCCTAATAATGAATTTTCATCTCCACTTTGCAATGATGCACTTCCAACTCTGCCTATTGCTGCCACAATTCCAGCTCCACCTACTCCTAATGCACATCCAGCTCCACCTGCTGGTAATGCACGTCCAGCTCCACCTGCTGCCAATGCACTTCCAGCTGCATGTGGTAGAAGGTGGGCCATAGGAAGAGGAACCTATGTGGTTGTGAAAAGGCCAGTAGTGGAAGTCAGATGTGGTAGAGGGTGGGGCAGATGTGGTAGTAAGACAAGGAGATGTAAATGTGAAAAGGCCAGTTAAGGTGGAAGGGACAGATGCAGTAATGAAAGGCCCAGATGGAGTTGAAATTGTGCTAAAATTATGCTAAAAAATCCATTACATGCAGAAGTGTTGCCTCTATTGAATTCATATTGTTTTGAGAATGTACTATAAAAATGTTATGTTTATATAACATATTTTATAAATATCAGTTATAAAATGTTGTAAACCCCCCTTTTTTTAACAAGTAAAAAAAAGCCTTTGTAAATGTAAAAGTAAACTTGAAAGCTGTGCAGTTTGTGATTTTTGTAAACTTGCATCACTTAAATTATTGTAACAAAGTTCTTACCATCTCTTCTCTCTTGAAACCTGGATAAACTAGTGTCCATACAGAAGGTGTAACAAGACAGTCAGTGAGGAACAAGGTGGTCTTTCATAAATATAAAATTAACCTAAACAGGAAGTTTTGTAGCCAATGAGTCAAAGTGGATTTGCGCACTACAATTTTCCAGAATCCAAATGAAGTTTCACAGGCAGCATTACTCATATCCAGTCAAACTGCAGCCTTTATTTGATATTGTTTTAAAATAATGAAATTTACTTTAAATAAATAAATAATTTTTAAAACATTTTCTAATAATTAGAAACGCTAACTCAATCTGGGGCTATAAATTATATGTTTAGTTTAGGTTTTTTTTTTTTTTTTGTTAGTCTAATTTAAATTAGCTTTGAATAATGGGATTTTCATCTGTGGCATTAAGGGTGAAAGGGGGTGAAAATGTAATCTAAAGCTCCTTTTCCATTAGTACCTACTGGGACTCACTTGCTAGGGATTCGTTGACACAGATCGACTGGTTTTCCATTACAATCCAGTAGTACCTAATCTGTGTGGTTGTTGTCATAGCAACTCGTCCAATCATCCCGCAACATAATTAACTCATTCACTGCCATTGACGTCTATAGACGTCAATTGAAAACATACGTTGACTCATGGCTGGCAGTGAATGAGTTAATATGCAACACGAACACTAAAAAACAGGTGAATGTCGAGGCAAGAATATTCCTGCTGCTCGGTCTGTGGGTTTTTGTTAGACTTGAGGATCACTTCCCTCATTGCCCGGTTTCAAAAATGGCAGTTTTAATTTTCGTGAACAAGACGCTCTCATGACTAGTCGAGAGATGGTGCTGACCAGCAAATCAGTGGCATACTGTCTAAGAACGTCACATTTTAGTACCTGCTCAGCTCACTTGGAACCCTGGGAGAACAGGTACTATGACCTAATGGAAAACCCTGAAAATCATGGCGAACCGTGTCAAGTCGACCCAACTAGGTACTGATGCAAAAGAGCAACACATTCTCACTCCCAAAGCGTAACATTTTACGCTAGGTGACAAATCCTCAGTATATTACATGTGGCATGGCAGTATATTAGAAAACTTGAGAACCGTTTCCAATGAATCTACACATGTACATTTTTCTTTTACTTAAATCGCTTTGGTAAACACTATCTGACATCATTAAAGTGTTAGCTACGGTTAGCAATAAGGTTTGGGTTAGGGATGGAATACATGGCTGGATTGTGTTTTACCGTGGGAGCATCATTCTACTGAAAATCATCCATAACCTGGCGCTTAGCAGAAGGACGCAGAAGGTCGCCTTTCGCGTTCCTCAGCAACGCATCTGTCACGGTCTGGCTGGGGCAGACCGTATGTGTTGCAGAGGAGGACTCAAACGCAGACCAAAACGTAGTGTGGATAAACAAAACAAGCCGTTTATTGAGGCTAGCAATGAGGGTAAAAATAATCGGGCATCGGTGAAAACTAAACAATAACCTAAACTGGGTGAACTAATAACAAAACATGAAAAAGCTTAACCATAGTGAACTGACATGGGTACCTGGGGATGAGACATGGATGAGCAGACGACCTGACAATGGCATGCAGAAAACAAAGGGCTTAAATACATACATGAGGTGATCAGGGGAGGTGGAGACACATGGGGGAAACAGCTGACAGACATAAACCTAATGACAGGACCAGGAGAGGAAAGCTAAATACAATAAACAAAGAACACATGACATTGTCAGAATAAAACAGGAAATACTAAAACTAAAACATGACAACACAACTTAACAGACCTAATATGTGATGAATAAATACAAAACCCCAAAACATAGAAAACCCAGGAACAATAACTGCCTAAACTAAAGGCAGATAGGAAATAACACAAACTAAATCACATAACAAAATGAGACAAATACAAACATGAACTCAGAGCGCTGGGTCAGAGACCCAGCCTGTGACAGCATCGGGACTTGGCAAATCGTCTCTTTATTACACCTTGGAAGTAAGAACGGGCTGAAAAGAGGCTTAATGCATTCATACAGTGCTTTTGTGGGTGTACTGGCCCCTCCAAAGTGCTTTTAAAAGTTACACTTTATGTATCAAGGCGCCAATGTAGTCCCTCATCTCAGTATTAACTTTGCTCCTTATGTGCACTGTATATAGTCATTCCAGTATTTAGGTTTTCCCCCATTATCCTTTAGAGACCAGCAGGTCCCTGTCTCTGGGCAAAATCTACTTTGTCATGACAATACCATGACGAAAGTCTTCCTTTGTCATGATATTGTCATGCTGACCTTTGAATTTCGTCACCATCTAAAAAAGAAATACAGAATGTCCCTGAAACCTTGGACTGTCTCACACTGGTGTAGATACAGATAACATTTGACCCAGAAAAGTCACATTCGTAGCACCTGTGCAATACTATGAAATTTTAAATATTTCCATTTTTATGTATTTTGGTTTAAACTAAAAGAATTCATTAAATTCCAGGCTAAAAGAACAAAACTTAAGTTGGTTTTATTTTTATTATCATGCTCAATTTCTTCGAAGGAAGTACAGGAGAAATATCTATTGTTTAAAACGATTTAATTTACTTCGGCAGTTGAAATTACCAGTTACAGCACTGGACCTCCTGTTTGTGTGTGTCCTATGTTCAACTTTAGAGATGTGATGTGTATATAAAAATAAATTTAAAAAAAACAGCTTTATTTAATAATTTTAAATTCTAATCAAATGTCAAAACTAGTCAAATTTGACTCAAACAGGCATAAAGGCATACAGGCATACAAAAGTATTTAGTCAGCCACCGATTGTGCAAGTTCCCCCACCTAAAATGATGACAGAGGTCAGTAATTTGCACCAGAGGTACACTTCAACTGTGAGAGACAGAATGTGAAAAAAAAAAAATCCATGAATCCACATGGTAGGATTTGTAAAGAATTTATTCGTAAATCAGGGTGGAAAATAAGTATTTGGTCAATAACAAAAATACAACTCAATACTTTGTAACATAACCTTTGTTGGCAATAACAGAGGTCAAACGCTTACTATAGGTCTTTACCAGGTTTGCACACACAGTAGCTGGTATTTTGGCCCATTCCTCCATGCAGATCTTCTCGAGAGCAGTGATGTTTTGGGGCTGTCGCCGAGCAACACGGACTTTCAACTCCCGCCACAGATTTTCTATGGGGTTGAGGTCTGGAGACTGGCTAGGCCACTCCAGGACTTTCAAATGCTTCTTACGGAGCCACTCCTTTGTTGCCCGGGCGGTGTGTTTTGGATCATTGTCATGTTGGAAGACCCAGCCTCGTTTCATCTTCAAAGTTCTCACTGATGGAAGGAGGTTTTGGCTCAAAATCTCACGATACACGGCCCCATTCATTCTGTCCTTAACACGGATCAGTCGTCCTGTCCCCTTGGCAGAAAAACAGCCCCATAGCATGATGTTTCCACCCCCATGCTTCACAGTAGGTATGGTGTTCTTGGGATGCAACTCAGTATTCTTCGTCCTCCAAACACAACGAGTTGAGTTTATACCAAAAAGTTCTACTTTGGTTTCATCTGACCACATGACATTCTCCCAATCCTCTGCTGTATCATCCATGTGCTCTCTGGCAAACTTCAGACGGGCCTGGACATGCACTGGCTTCAGCAGCGGAACACGTCTGGCACTGCGGGATTTGATTCCCTGCCGTTGTAGTGTGTTACTGATGGTGACCTTTGTTACTTTGGTCCCAGCTCTCTGCAGGTCATTCACCAGGTCCCCCCGTGTGGTTCTGGGATCTTTGCTCACCGTTCTCATGATCATTTTGACCCCACGGGATGAGATCTTGCGTGGAGCCCCAGATCGTGGGAGATTATCAGTGGTCTTGTATGTCTTCCATTTTCTGATGATTGCTCCCACAGTTGGTTTTTCACACCAAGCTGCTTGCCTATTGTAGATTCACTCTTCCCAGTCTGGTGCAGGTCTACAATACTTTTCCTGGTGTCCTTCGAAAGCTCTTTGGTCTTGGCCATGGCGGAGTTTGGAGTCTGACTGTTTGAGGCTGTGGACAGGTGTGTTTTATACAGATGATGAGTTCAAACAGGTGCCATTCATACAGGTAACGAGTGGGGGACAGAAAAGCGTCTTACAGAAGACGTTACAGGTCTGTGAGAGCCAGAGATTTTCCATGTTTGAGGTGACCAGATACTTATTTTCCACCCTGATTTACGAATAAATTCTTTACAAATCCTACCATGTGAATTCATGGATTTTTTTTTCACATTCTGTCTCTCACAGTTGAAGTGTACCTCTGGTGCAAATTACTGACCTCTGTCATCATTTTAAGTGGGGGAACTTGCACAATCGGTGATTTTTCAGTGACATATTTCTTTTGTGCTTTTTGTTTTTGAGAGCTTAAGTTAATGTTTTAAAACAATATGTTGTATTTGATTTATTATATTATTATAGTATTAATGAAGCTGCAGACACAGCTCCTTTCAGCATGGCCGGAGGAGAGGTGTACGGCAGTCGCGTGACACACACAGATCAGACACATATTTCTGTGTTGCAGATGTGCAGTAAAGAGCCAAAGACCCAGTACTGTGTCCTGCCTCTTACTTTCACGCCAGAACACAACGCAAGAACAACAGGTGTAACAGTTGAACGGGTTACACAAACAGCCACCAAACAGCCATCATAATTCATCATACAATGAGAACAGAACAAATCAACAATTGACAATGACTCATTAATATTAAAATCTGTAACATAATGTATTGTTTGGAGTTTAGTCTGTTACTGTTACTATTTTTACCATTTCTTTTTGGAGCAACTGTAACCCACATTATTTCCTTAGGGATTAATAAAGTATTCTGATTCTGACTGTTTCAGGATACATGACTTGCCATGATCCAATCACACATCTGCTTACCTGTATCTTTTGCTCGTTTCTCCTCCTCTTCTTTTTTCTTTTTTCTAAACTGAAGACCTGATGGCTTTGAACTTTTCTTGTCCATCTTCCACTGGTTTTAATTTTACACTCCAGTATGAGTGTACACTTTATCCCTAGTCCTAAAGTGTATATTTATTTTCTTACTCTTCTTATATATATTGTTTGTTTAATTGCACTGCTGTAACTGGAGCCTCGTCATCTCTCTGGACTGTATGTAGCGGAGATGACAATAAAGTTTACTTTGACTTCAGCAGCGAGCAGGCGCACCAAGGGCTCTCGCGCTCACTTTTCGCGTATAGAATTTCAAAAAACATCGGTGCAAATTATAAGTCTGTATCATAATGTCTGCTGTTTTCGTGTTTGTTAGTTTGTTTTATTTTGCGAGCTGGTTATTAGATGCCGCTCCAGCCAGCCAGAGAATCCCCCCGCCGCCTCGCCCTCTCCTCCCTGTGCCGCAAGCAGCAGGCACCTCGCAAACGGAGGGCGTCCTTACTCCCAGCAAATGGGCGATAGAAAACCGATCGGTGCCTATGCCATTCCCAATATGCGCTGACATGATGTCATGGCAGAATGAGTGCGAGCAATTTTTTTTTTTTTAAATTTTTTGTCCATGCGCGTGATGCCGCCCCCCACCACGATGCCGCCCCGGGCAACCGCCCGTGTCGCGCCCGTATCAAAAAACGCTACTGAATGGACTAAAGATTGAATCTACAGAGTTTCTATTTTTCTCTCACTGTCTCTCTCTCAAGGTCGACAACTGGTGCCTAATCTGACATCTTGGAGTACGATAGTTAACAGAGAAAGGAGCACGGTTTGTTTATTGGACTATGCAGAGACAGGCGCAGAGATTACGTGCCAGCAGCGGAGGAACTTATCACCATAAAATATTGTTTGCTTCAAAAACAACGTGTTTGTTTGCTAGCATCCGTTTGTCTTTTGGATAACAAAGATTAAAACCCAGTCCTCCTCCGACCCCACCCCGCCCATTTTTTTTTTTGTTTCCTGTTTTGGTTTGGTCCAGGTGCACGCGCTCTTAGCCATCTGATGACTTTAGGATGGCTCCGTGAAAAGTGAAGTCAGGGTTTCAAAGAAGAGAAGCAACACCGGTGGAAACTAAACTTATAGTTGGAGTATTAGTTAGTCAAATTTGTTTCTTCCCTTGGACCTTCGGAATGTCAATAAACACTATCCTCCCACACCCCACTAATCTGAGCTATCGTCCGAGTAATCGTCATCACTCAGGCAGCCACTAAACATAGACTGTGTACTCAGACCACGTCTTTCCTTTGCACTGCTTCAAACACTTTGAACTTGTTAAAATAAATAAATAATAAAACTTTATTTATATTACACCTTTCTAGACAGAGTCACAACGTGCTGGACATAAGATAACAAATAATAAAAAGGTAAAACAGACAATATAAAAGAGGCAAAATTTAATCAAAAGCAGTTTTAAAAAGGTGAGTTTTGAGTTGCTTTTTAAAAACAACTACTGAGTCCACATTTCTTAAGATTTGGGGGAGAGAGTTCCACAGTCTCGGGGCCACAGTGGCAAAAACTCTAATATCCTTAGTTTCCATCTTAGTCTGTTTTATAGCAAGTAAGCCCTGATCAGATGACCTCAGGGACCTGCTTGGGACATAGGGCTGTAGCAGATCGAAGATGTAGGCTGGTGCCAGTCCATGCAGGGCTATACATGTAAATGTGTTTCACATTCTGATCATGAATCACTTTAGAAAACAATATCTGATAAGGTTAAGGTGATGGTTAGGGCTGGAATGGAGGGCTGGAGCCTCTGCTCCAAGCCTGTGTTACCGCGAGCGGCATTCTATAATCCGGAGGGTCTCACAGTAAGGTGGAAGGGTATCTTTCACGTTACTAATCTGCACTTTACATGAGATTCATAACTCTGACATCTATCTGCTGTTTGGCATGACTCACTGATAGATGTCTTTGCTTTGGAGCAAGCATGTTTTATTTGTAGAGACAGTCTCTTAATAAGTGATCACTTATAGTTGTATGGCACCGGTTCGACTCCCTCATTGAACTGTTTGGTTACTCTGGTCTTTTCATCTCCTGGTTCTCTACTCTGTTTCCGGCCCAGAAGGAAAGCAATCCCAGATGTTACGGCTGCTATTTTAAGGACTGTGATCCATGTCTCGTGAGAGGACTCTGATGGCTGCAGAGGGAAAGCAAATGGAAATCAGGCATGTTAGTGAGTGGAAGTTTCAGTTACAGTCCTGCATTTTTTTTGAACAGAAATCCAAAGATGATACAGTTCAAAGCTCAACATAAAGATACAATGAGATGTTTCTATGTGACCTAAGTGTTGAACCTGAATTGGATTTCCAGAACATGTTTAACTGTAAATGCTCCCCTTACACATAAACAATCATATCACGCGCATATCAGAGTGAGTTGGCTCCTGAAGTGCTGTGCTGGTGTGTGTGCCAAGTGTATGGGAATTACGACAAATGTTCGCTGTGGTGAACGGTGGGTAGCGTTCACATTTCAATGCCATATGCAAAAGGGAGGGATGCTTACCGACACAGGCAGTGGAGTGGATGAACTAGACCTTGTCTTGTTGATCTTTAGCCTCACAAATGCTGGATGTAACAAAAACAATCTCGTCCATCTTGCTTCTTAGCCCGTGTTAAGTTTAAGCAAAAGGCTTGGTCAGGTGATACAGAGAGTCCACCATCAGCAGACTTGTTTCCTTCGTCTGTGCTGGAATCCTGCTCCACCACAATCTCCTGTAAATGCCCATTGTGGGAATACATTATTATAACTTTAGGGATTTCGCCGCATAAGCGTTAGCAAAGCATTATACTTTTTATTCATTTAAGTAGGTCATAGGTCAATAGGTCATACTAACACACACACAGCATAGAGAGAGAGAGAGAGGTAGAACTGGTAGAGTGAGCACAGCGTGCATGGAGGCAGACACTCCCTAGTCATGTGACCAATTAACCAAAGATAAAAGGGCATTATACAGCAGTTTCCTCTGAATTTTGAAAGCTCTATTAACATCAGTCTGTACAGGCTCCAGATAACTTTCCTCAAATTCTTTAACTCTCACTCGCTTTTGCAACTTTGTACTTTTGTGTTACTCGCAGAAACAACTCCACCTCATTGTTAGTCCATTTAAAATCTCAACACCCTGTAATGGGAAAATTAAAGTTAACCCTCACATTTAGATTTAGGTGGTTAGAATTTCACTGTATGATTTCTGTATAACCTTTGCATGCGTAAGATGAAGTAAGTATGTGTCAGCATGACCTTGTGAAAACTGCTTAGCTGCCTAATGATGTTCACTATGCTATCTGCTAACTGTTTTGCTCAGACAGATGAAGCTCAGGGTCAGTGCCAGGTGCTGGCCTGGGAAAAGATAATGGGAGTCTTCTTTGTTCAGCAATAGCCCGGGTTGGACAAAAGACTGTTGCATCTAAAAGATACACAGAGTTTGTGCGATGGTATGAAAGGGGCGCTGCGACGCCCCATGGTTAGAACGCTCATTGCTGTGAACCTGTTATGTTTTGATGTGTATGTGTGTTCTCCTGCACGTAGTAAGAAGTAGCTTGACCACAGCCTTTTTTGTGTTGCAGACTTTATTTAGAAAATTCCACAACACCCCAAATGACACCCTCAGCACCTTTTCTTAGACTTGATACATAACAACAAGCCTGAAATACTGAGTTACTGACAGCATGCTCCTATTGAATGAAGCCATTTCCTCACCAACACTTTTGCCTGAAACAGTTAACCTTCACAGCCTTTTTACTCTAGAAAGTCAAAAGAAGAAAAAAAACCCTCAGACTGACCAAGAGTAAGATCAGCCAGCGGCCCAGGTCCGCATACATGTGGAAATAGACAGGAGTAAGTAAGACAGAGAAAAGTATCAATTCCCATATGGCTCCTAAACTTCAGGCCTTCTTCCCTCTCCGGGCACATGGTGTGGAAACAGCTCTCAGGCTTAGATCACCTTTGAAAAAACACATCTAAGCTGCAATTTATTTATATAAATAGAGCAGAACACACTCACGAACGTCTCGAGTAAATATAATTGTTGCTAAACTCCCATCGCGTCTGTGTGACTTTTGGATCATCTTTAGGGTACCTCAGACCACCATTCACACCTATGGGCAATTTACAACCACCAGTTAACCTAACCCCACTAACTGCATGTCTTTAGAGTTTGGGAGGAAGCCGGAGAAGCCAGACAGTACCAATGCAGAAAAGGGGAGAAATGGAGAGAACCGTGACACTCCTCACAGAAAGGTCCTGTCCCAGGCCCTTCACTATGCTAGCCACGTCACTTGTGTCATGTGAGCCAGTCATGCACCTCTTGATTTTTGCAACTTGTCTTGACAAGTCTTGATTTGTGATTTTGACTTCTCCTCCGTATCAGCATGTCTGATGTAACATTGTCTGAGTGGTGACAGCTGTCATTTAGGAAATTACTGTAGCGGCTTCTTGTGCCTTAATGGTGGGTATAAATGACTGCATGTGCTTGATGATAGCATGAAATTGAGTGATGCAACCACTGCAGAGGGTACATTGGGACCTTGACCTTGACTAGAAACCTCCCTGCCTAACTGCTTCACCACATTCTAAACTTTCCCCTTGGTTTTCTGCTCTTAAGAAAACACAATACATTCCCATCTAATTTCAAAGCTATAAAATCACCTCCATACACAGCTTGGCAACCAAAAATATCACACCGTAATGACTCAAATTGGAGACGGAAAGCCAAACACTACAAACCATGCCTAAAGTGTTCATTGAGCGAAATCACAGGAAGCATCTGTGCTGCATAAACCTGAACCTGCTACCTTTTGGGACTTGATAAATTGACTGGCTGTTGTGAAATCCGTGGTAACTGTTTTTTGTTGGTTCGTCTTCCTTGAGAGCAGGGAGTGTGGGGGCATTTCTCCTTATTTTTATTTTTCTTATGTTGCACGCCAGTTTTCCCTGGGCTGGGGTGTAACAGCTTTGGTGTCACATTTTTATGGAATCGTTTTGCGCAAACCACTAACTATTTATTTTAATTAGTGAAAACAGATCTACACTGTACTTTGTTGTTTTCTCTTCTAAGTTCACTCCCTTGCTCGAAATCGTCAGAAAGTAGATGTGATTGTGCAAACACCGCTCCTCCCATGGAGGCACACTTCACTCTGCTCTGCTATGTTTAGTTTACTTAGTGAGTCAGTGGCACAGAGCAGCCACAGTGAGTAAATGAAATCACTGCCTACACTGGTGTGTGTGTGTGTGTGTGTGTGTGTGTGTGTGTGTGTGTGTGTGTGTGTGTGTGTGTGTGTGTGTGTGTGTGTGTGTGTGTGTGTGTGTGTGTGTGTGAACACAGCAGAGTTTTGTCCCAGCTCATTTAGTTAGCCAATTTAGTGGAGAAAGTCATATTTTAGTCATGACTCATCCCAGTTCTTAAGCATAACTTAAAGTGTTATTGACCATTGCCAATGACATTTATTGAATATAATATAGTTACTTTTTTGGATTGTCTATTTTATTCATTTAGGACATTTAAACAACAGATGTTGATCAAATATGCTTTAAAAATATGCACTTTTACATTCTACAACAAAACAAAAACACTCTTTCAAAATACTTGGAAATCTCAGTGATCTGATCTCAGTCTGATTAAAATGTATTTTTATTTGGCAAATTGATGATAATCCATCACATTCACCATAAGACTCCACTCTCGTATATAAGCTGCCTTTATAGATTAAGTGCATCAATACTGGTATTCGTAATACTGGCCCTGTATTTACTTGATGGCCAATCGATACCAAAACTTGCAGTATCTCACACCACTACATGTCCCAAGACCAGTGGCGGTCCTAGCCTGTTTGGCGCCCCGGGCGAACACTCCCTCTGGCGCCATCATACCCTCCGACCTACACCTTAGTTCACAGATTCACTTTGTCTAGGGTTTATTTCTGGGATTTCACACAACCCAGGATTCAAATCATGAATACACAATGAGCTTGGATTTACAACATTATGAATGAAATGTGCTCTATTTGGAAGCAGCAGGTCTTCCTCCCCTTTCGACAGATTGTGTGAGACTTTAAACTGTAAATTATAAATTTTAAATTGTTATCGATCCCTTTACCCTGAGTCATGAAGTGTATATTTGATTGATTGAATCTTTATTTTGAACATGTTGAAAAAGTACAACAAAATAGAATTAAAAGAGACAAATGAACAAAGCAAAACAAAAGGAAAACGAGCAACCACAACTCCGAATTACGTTCATGTTCAAAAAGGAGCAGGAAGAAGCATAAGCTTATTTAATCCCACCCCTTTTCCACTATCTAGTAATCAATAGACTACAGAAATACCTCCTTGTAATATAAAGATTGATGATAGCGAACATTTGTAAGTATTGCCCCAAACCTCTGCACAGTAATTCAAATACGGTGCAATCAGGGAACAATAGAGAATGTGGAGTGATTTGTGGTCCAGAATGTGTTTTACTTTACTCAAGATTGAGACACTTCTTGAAATTTTGTTATGTATATGATTTATTTGAGACTTCCAGTTTAATTTATCATCTATAATCACACCAAGAAACTTATGTTCAAGTACTCTTTCAATTTCCACACCATCTAAATGAATCTGCACTTGTGCATTTCTAAGGGAATTCCCAAATAAGATAATTTTAGTTTTACTTAGATTTAGCGAGTTTGTTCCTGTTGACTATTTATTTTCTTACTCTTCTTATATTTATTGTTTGTTTACTTAACTGGAGCATCGTCGTCTCGTCTCTCTATATACTGGACTGTATGTAGCGGAGATGACAAAGGTTTACTTTGACTTCAGCAGCGAGCAGGCGCACCGAGGGCTCTCGCGCTCACTTTTCACTTATAGAATTTCGAAAAAACATCGGTGCAAATTACAAGTCTGTATCATGATGTCTGCTGCTTTCGTGTTGTTGGTTTGTTTTTTATTTTGTTTTATTTTGCGGGTTGGTTATTAGATGCTGCTCCAGCCAGCCAGAGAATCCCCCGCCGCCCCGCCCTCTCCTCCCTGTGCCGCAAGCAGCAGGTGCACCTCGCAAACGGAGGGCATCCTTACTCCCAGCAAATGGGCGATAGAAAACCGATCGGTGCCTATGCCATTCCCAATACGGGAATGATGTCGGCTGATGTCGGGGTAGCATGAGTACGAGCAATTTTTTATTTTTTTGCCGATGCCCGTGATGCCGCCCCCCACCACGCCTTTGTCGCCCGTATCAAAAACCGCTACTGCCCAAGACAGACACAGACCCCCAGCATAGAGACAGAGCTAAAGTTTAAAGACAGACACTTTCACATTCCCGTTTGAAAATACACGAAAAGGTTTTTTTCACTGTCTAACTAATTATTCTGGGAAGTAAAAGTCCCAGTGGTCTATTAGAATCCAACTGGTGTAATTAAGTGAACTCTTATGCTTCATCGTGTGTTTGTTTGTCATAAACAAAAATAGAAATACTTTCAGATATAGGGGTTCAAAAAAAATCCTGACTATGAAGAGGTGTAGATTATTATTATTATTATTAACAATAATATCAGCAATAAAAGCTGATATTTAAACACTACATTTTAAGATTTCACTGTTCGCAGTGTTTCTACGTCCTCAAGTCCATTATAAGGTGTGCTCTCCATCCAAGTGAGTTTTGTTGGACCGTCATATGCATTTTTTAAATGTTTTTTTTAAATGTCTGAACAAGAAATTATGCATTTAAAAGAGATGTTAAAGAAAATGTAGTGAGAGAAACACTTCCAGTAGCCATAGCTGGACTGGCCATCGGGCATACCGGGCATAAATGATTCATTTCCAGGTTATTTCCTTCAACATTTTCATGATTTTCAGCTTTTCCAAATTACTTTTTGATTTAACGATTTCTTTCTTCTTATGATGCTTCCAAGCAAGTTACCTGAAAAAAAATCTGACTTTTAAATTGGGATTTTCTTCTTTTTAGGTCCAAGAAAATGTTTTCCTTCTAAAAGCCTTACATCATTCTCATTTACTTTAAACTTTTTGACTGATGCAATTGTAGTACTCATAGGGGCAGTTGTTGATTTGCCAGATGTGGTGGAAAGTGGGACAGATGTTTCAGGGGAAGAGAAAGATGTACTTTGTACAGATTTACTTGACATTTTTGATGGGCAGGAGCAGTTAGAGGGAAGGTGTGAATACAGATGAGTAACTGTTGTAGTTTTAGGACATTGTGTTTCAGGAAATACTTCTATTCTCCGCTCTTTGTGGAGTACTCCCAAGGTCTTTGTATCCAGATGTTCAGGGCCATGATTTCTGTTGTTGCCCCAGTGTGCACTTGCCAGCCAGCTGTTCTGAATCTGACTGTAGCAGCAGAAGGCCGACCAGAGCACTGAAGGAATACTGATTCTTTGGTTGAGACGGTTGTTGCTGGGCTGTGCTCCGATAACTACAAAGCCTTCTATATTGCTATTGTTTTTGCAATATTCATTCAAAACACATTTGATGCAATTCTCCATTTTATTCCAGCTTCCGCTGTTGAAGTCTTTATTTTGTGGAACAATGTTAGTCAAAGTAAAAGTAGAATTTCTTTTTAAAACAGTAGATCCATAAGAGCTTGGAAACAAGTGTCCTCTGTCAAAATCTATGTTGTATTTGTAGTCTTTGTCCCCAGCCTGGTGCTTGTAATTGGTACTGTTGTTTGATGGTCTCATATTGGGATTGTCACTTGGTTTTTCAAGCTGTCAAAATCAAAAGGGTAGGTCAATAAGTCATGCATGGTTGTTGCTAAATAGATTAACAGATTAAAAGAGTTTAGTTATCACCTCAGGATCATTCATTTCAGCTGATATTCCTTTTTTTTTTCATCTATAGAGCAAACTTAAACTGACATAATTTAAATTAATTTTAGCCAAACTCAGTGAAGCTGAACTCAGTGATGTCTTTAGGAACATATACTGAACAATGCTGATTATCACTTTGTAATGTAATGTAATGGAAATAATTTGTAGAGCCCTCAAAACAGTTACTGAATTAGTAGAAATGGTATCAGCAACACTAGAGTGTTGGAGTCAGCCTGTACAGTGATTAGTTTATCATGTACGTAGGCCTGCAGTGTCATAATATTTTATTTCAGTTTGAAAGCTGCATCACAGCAGTTATTATGAAGTAACACGTAACAGTTGTTACACATAACTAATAAATATTGCAAATATTTAATATATACCTGTGGTTCAATCATCCATGGGATCTGGGGTCTTTCAGATGTGCTCCCATTGAACTTTGCAGCAGAAAAAACTGGAATCTTGTTCTGGGTGTCGTAGAGTGTCACAAATGTTCTGGTGTTATTCAAAGTCTGGCAAATCAGCTTGTATCTGCTTTGGTTCAAGATCTTCCCTCCCTCCAAAATTGTTGTGATGTTTGGTGGAGTTTGCTCCAGAAAAAACTCATTACAGTCTTCCACTGATGTCACCACTTCAGTTTCAGTGGGAACAATGGACAGAAGGAGGAGAGCAGCGAGGGGCAGGAGCTGCTTCAGTAATGTCATCACCGCGCCCTGATTCATCTGGTCAGAGGAGAAACCAAAACCTTTACACATCATTACATTTAAAGAGGCACAGTTAAAATTTACCGTATTTTCTGTCTCAGATAAAGTTTCAAATCATGAGGTAAATATATGCACAAATAATCACTGTGAGCCCAAAACTAAGGATAAGGATTACCATAAATGCTGACTTTACCCAATTTGTTTCTACTCTTGAACCTGTGTAATGTCAAAAAGGCGTAACACAAGAAATAGTGTCTCAGTGGAAACTATGCAAATACAGTATTTACAAAAGTAAACCAAGCAGCAATCACTTTATAAATAAAGGGATTTTGTGCGGTTCAAACCTTCTGTTTGCAAAGGACGTGTAGTGAGAATTTGATTGGATTAACGGGAATGGAAATAAAGCAGTTTATTTCAGATGAACAAAGGCCCAGCATAAGATAAGGATTAGCTTAAACTGTGAATCATAAAAAGGTGTCTAACCATAGAAAATCTGGCGGATGAAACCTGCATATGAAACTGCATTCTTACAAATTTTAAAACCAATTCAAGCCTGTTAAGTGTCTTTCTGTCATGGTCCTGCGGCCATGACTCAGTGACTTTGTGTTTGTGTTCCTTATTATTCTCTTTATTATTCTTGGGCTGTTTTGGGATGGTTTGTGTTTTGGAATTTTAGATACTGGGTTTTGGGTTTGTGCTCTCTCTATTGGTCCCTGGTGTTAGTGTTCCCCTGTCTCGTCAGGTTAATCAGGTCCAGCTGTGTCTCCCACCTGTGTGTGATTTCCCAGTGTCTCTCTGTGTATTTATAGTGTGTGTTTGCCTCTTTTCCTCGTCGCGTCGTCTGTGTTCATACCTGGTGTAATCCCCTGCGTGCTCCCTGCCGTTCTCCCTTCATGCTCAGGTTTGCTATTTCTTTGTGTAGTTTCTCCCAGTTAGTTCATCCTTAGTTCTGTTTTACCATCCCCACTTTATATTTGTTATTATCAATAAATCACCCTCACATCTGAATAAGTGCTGCGTTTTGAGTCCTCCTTCCACTCTCCACACGGCCGCTGCCCCGAACCGTGACACTTTCTTCATCTATCTAAAGGTAAACACAAAGTCAGCTCAACAATAATTAAGACTGAGGCTTTCAGACTCTCAGGTTAAAGCTCAGAAAACTATTTCAAAAATCGCCAAACAGCTAAAACAGCAAATGAGAGCAGGTAAACAGATTCTGCACAAAGAAAAACAAAAAGCGTGGATCGTTCACCCCACGGCACGTACACGAACATGCCATCAGTGCTGAATACCGACATATGAAGGTTTCATCACTCTGACCAAAATTCACTGAACCAGCAGCAAAAGAAGATCAAAACTTCACGTTTGATAACCGTCATCATGAATTCTTTTAATGGTGTAGAGTGTCTGTTATGTAACAGCCAGACAAGTTCAGCCCAAGTGGCCTGAGATGGAGTGAAATTCAGTTTCAGTCTGCTCCAAACAACTCAATAAATCTTTAGAAAATGTGATTCTACTAAACTTTTATTCTGCGTTTCATGTTTAATCCTTTTTGGAATGAGGTAAACATCTAACTGGTGTGGCATCTGTTACGAGTTTAGTTAAGCTTAAGAGAAAGTTAAGAAAAAGGGTTACAGTAATGGAGTTCAGAATCATTTTTTTCTTTTTTTAAACTTTGTGCTGCTTTAATTCAATTAATGTTGCTTCATATTAGTTTGTACAGCTTGTTGTGACTGCTATGCCAACTAATGGAATTTGGCTTTACTTTGTTGACTCCAATTGTGTGTGTGTGTGTATGTGTGCACATCTACTAAGATGACCAGTATGGTGATGAATAAAATAAAGAAAACAGTTCTTACCACTTCAGGTTTCCTTTATGGGTTAACAGAGCAGTGGAAATGAGATACTTGGTGCGGTGCAGAGTCACCCTCCTTAAATATAAGTTAGGCTCAAAGAGGAAGTCGGTGCCTACTCAGAATTTAGTGTGTATGTTATGATTATTGTCAGTTTTACACAGCGTATAGTCTCGCACCTCAACTTCCTCTTTTCTCCTTTCGTCTCTCATTCTCTATCTATCTATGTATGCATACAAACACACACACCAACATGTGTGTGTGTTTCTGAGAGTCAGCGGCCTGTGTGATGGGCAGACCACAACTTTAAATACAGTTTAATAGTGTTTGTAGTCAGCAGGTCTGTTTCTACTGTGAAGGGAAGACTTGGAGTTGCATGTTTGACAGGTCGAGTTGCAGCAAACAAGACATTGCTGTGTGTGTGAGACCCTTACTGGAGAACAGACTTCAGTATTTTACATTAATTTATCCTTCTTCATGTTAACACTTTGACATGTATTGTCACACTAATGTTGTTTGTTTGACGATGGTGACACAGCAGTCTGTTTTCACAGTAAGTTACTTTATTTTAGTCTGCATGTTCTGCTTTTCGTGGTTGTTCTCAGAAACATTATGACTGTGAAATGCAAGGCCTTCATTCAGTTTCTGTTCCTGTCACCTTGTTTTTTCGTGTTGTTTTTGTGTCTCTTTGCATGTTGATCTCAAACAGACAAGAAGCAAAATTAGAAATTAGCTTGAATTAGGACAGCAACTATTCATTGAGAAACTCAAATATTTTTAAAAATCTTTGTGCAAATTTTTTACTTCTGTGCTTCGTTTAATGCACGACTCTATAGTGTCACTGTGGAAGCTCTGTGCAAGCACTGTGCAAATGTTTCACTCACATTTGCATCTAAAGAAAGACCTGCAGTAGAAACACATGCAGGAACAGGGGTGTGAATGAAAGATATGGCAACACTAAGCAAACTGGGGCTACAACGAAGATGATGCTGCCATAGTTTAACATGGAGTCTGTCTGCAGGCACACAGCAAAGAGCAAAAAGGTGGAGCCTGGACTGGACTGGAGCAGAAAATAGGCCCTGACAGTTTAGGTACAGGCAGCCAACCATGACTGCGCTACTGTTTATATCACGCATTATGTATATATATCTCAGTTTGTTTGTTAATTGATATTTAAACAGGTTGTAATCAGGTTGGTAAAGCTATTGTTGGATTACTTACACTGCAACATGTACTAATTAAAAAGCCAGACTTCAGCTATCAGCAGTGTTCAGTTCTTAGAGTTATAATCATAATAAATGTGCAAGTAAAAAATCATCAGAACAAATATATTCATTTCACGGGCCCAATTAAATTCCTCGCATGTAAAATCAACAACCCGCGCATGTACAACTCAACAGCGGGCGCACAAATAAACCATTGCATACACAAGAGTGTCTGCTTTGCACACGCTGCTACAGTTTTACACCCCCGTGGGTTGCCCCACAGAGAAATCTTGTTCACACTGACAAACTTTGGAAAAACAGTAAAGTGATTCGTCCCTTTGGCGGCCTCCCTCATGGTGAAGGAAACTGTACTGACTGACACCTTTCTTTGTGTAACCTTGCCTTTTTTTCATCTCTGGCACTTTACCACTTAAGTTTGTACTATTTCAAGCTTTTCATTAGACTTGAAAAAAATTTGGGTGCTCTAAAACTTTTGACTAGTAGTGTAAGTACAGTATGTATGTATGTATGTATGTATGTAAAAGGGTGAGGTAATGAGCTAAGTGCCCCTTGTCTTCAGTGCCGAGCGTTACCAAACAAAGTGTTGTTTGTGAATGCATAATGACAATGAAAAGATCCTTCCTCTTAATTTTTTTGTCTTTTCAGTTAATGAGAATTTCTCTTTATTTATTTAATGGTGAAGGTTTTAGGACCCAGAGGATCAAAGGGAGGGTATAAAAGAGGAAGTAGCAGCAGGCGCTCTTCTTCTCTCCTTTGTGCTGATGAGCGGCTGTGAACAAAGGTGATTTGGGAAGGTAATGAGTCTGAGAAGTTTTTCCTTTTCTCCTTTTGTCGCTCGTTCTCCCTAGTCTGCTTTAGAGTATGGGTCACATTTTAAAACAGATTTATTTATTTATTTATTTTATATTTTTTTGCATTTGGGTTTGCTCTTTATGTTAACTGGGCCAGGTGCAATATTAGTCGGGCAATGTGCAATCCCTGAGCTGGGGCTCACACCTTATAGAAAATTAGGCCTTGCCTAGATGCTTTTTGGGAATTGGTTTGCTGTGTTTATGATAACACGATTGCAGTGGTACCAATCATTTCCTTAGGGAAACATTTGCATGTAATAAAGTTGTATTTATCTGGAGTGGATTTGGGTTTTTAAGTAAGGGGCATCTGTTTTCTTCTGGTGAGAGCGAGTTACCAGGTGATTGTTACATTGTGGGCAGGTTGCACCATTCACCCTCACCCCTTACTCTAATGTTCCCGGTTAAAAATGACCGGTCAGTTTTAACAGCTCTTAAATTATCATATTTTTCACCACCAAATTCAGTTCAGTGGGTGGGTCAATGGGTTGTTCAGTGAGTCGTTCAGTGGTCATTCAGTGGGACAGGGGGAACACCACAGATGTAACAAAGTTGATTAAAACACTCAAAATTCAACGAAAGAGGTGCTCATCACTTTTATATGTTCAAGTGCATAGTGTGGAGGATGTCATGAGGACTTGAGGCAATCGGATGTAAAACAATATTTACGAATTTTTTAATTTGTAAATCGAACCGAACACGACAGGAAGGTTAAAGAGACATTGTTGATTGTAAGTGATCTTTTTTTGTGATGTTTTAGTTTTATTGCAAACCTTATTTTTGCTCTTTTCTTTATTATATCATCATATCATCTTCATATCATATCATGTCACTCATATCCTGGCTAATATTGACCCCTTGTCTCTTTTATTCTGGGCTTGAAGTTTGTAATAGTAGTATCAAGGGCTTTGGTGGTTGTTGTGTGTTTTTGATCACTACACTTAGCCCAAGTTGAATGAGAAATCATCAGTGTTGCCAAGAGAGTCGGGGCTTGCAGGACGAAATGCAGGTGAATGACTAGATGATGATTCCCTTAATGAGAGCTGACGACGGAGGTGGAACAAGGAGGTGAACACTTCCTCTGAACAACAGGCGATGAGTCCAGGGCGGGATTGTATGGACACCTGTGCACAAGGGAGCAGAGTTAAACATGAAGACAGGGCGAGGGCAGAGCGGAGTGTAGACGAAGCCTAGTTACCACAGTAAGTGACTGAACGAACTGGCGATGAGTAGTAGGCAGCCCTGGCTTAAATAGGCCTCCTGTAATTGACAGCGGAGGGGGCTCAGGTACGACACAGGCGGCTCCGAGAGTAGCCAGGGTACCATCCTGATGACCAAAATTGAAAATCCCTCAGCTGCTCCCAAAAACCATGACATACACTCAACAAAAATATAAACGCAACACCTTTGTTACTGCTCCCATTCCCCATGGGATGGACGTAGAGACCTAAAATTCATTCCAGATACACAATATAACCATCCCTCCCAAACAGTGGTCACAAATCAGTCCAAATGTGTGGTAGTGGGCACATCTGCTATATTGAGATAATCCATCCCACCTCACAGGTGTGCCACATCAGGATGCTGATCTGACATCATGAGTAGTGCACAGGTGTACCTCAGACTGCCCACAACAAAAGGCCACCCTGGAATGTGCAGTTTTGTCTCACAGCAAAATGCCACAGATGCCACAAGCAATGAGGGAGCGTGCAATTGGCATGCTGACAGCAGGAATGTCAACCAGATCTGTCGCCCGTGCATTGAATGTTCATTTCTCAACCATAAGCCGTCTCCACAGGCGTTTCAGAGAATATGGCAGCACATCCAACCGGCCTCACAACCGCAGACCTCGTGTAACCACACCAGCCCAGGACCTCCACATCCAGCAGGTTCACCTCCAAGATCGTCTGAGACCAGCCACCCAGACAGCTGCTGGAACAATTGGTTTGCACAACCAAACAATTTCTGCACAAACTGTCAGAAACCGTCTCAGGGACGCTCAACTGCATGCCCGTCGTCCTCATCGGGGTCTTGACCTGACTCCAGCTCGTCGCCGTAACAGACTTGTGTGGGCAAATGCTCACATTCGATGGCGTCTGGCACGTTGGAGAGGTGTGCGCTTCATGGATGAATCATGGTTCACATTGTTCAGGGCAGATGGCAGCTGAGAATGTCCCAGTTCTTGCATGGCCAGCATACTCACCGGACATGTCACCCATTGAGCATGTTCGGGATGTGCTTGACCGGCGTATACGACAGCGTGTACCAGTTCCCACGAATATCCAACGACCTCGCACAGCCATTGAAGTGGAGTGGACCAACATTCCACAGGCCACAATTGACAATCTGATAGACTCCATGCGACGATGTGTTGCACTGCATGAGGCAAATGGTGGTCACACCAGATACTGACCGGTTCTGGGTCCCCAGACCCCCAATAGCGCAAAAAAACTGCACATTCCAGGGTGGCCTTCTGTTGTGGGCAGTCTGAGGTACACCTGTGCACTACTCATGATGTCAGATCAGCATCCTGATGTGGCACACCTGTGAGGTGGGATGGATTATCTCAATATAGCAGATGTGCCCACTACCACACATTTGGACTGATTTGTGACCACTGTTTGGGAGGGATGGTTATATTGTGTATCTGGAATGAATTTTAGGTCTCTACGTCCATCCCATGGGGAATGGGAGCAGTAACAAAGGTGTTGCGTTTATATTTTTGTTGAGTGTAAAAATTAATAAAAAAAAAAATACAAAGCTTCAAAAACCTGTGAATCGAGATAAACTGATATGACTCAGTGCCACTGAGGACACAAAGGTTACATGAGCAATAACCTTACTTGGATATTAGCAATTTATTGATTATAAATAGGCGATCTTACCTTGAAGTTCAAATCTGACTGACTCAAGTTCTAAATTGAATACATCTCACTGTAGTGAAAACTTTTTTATAACACATAGTTGAATGTGTGACATGGTTAGGTTTACATCTTGGGATCATTATTATTATTATTATTAATGTCATTATTATTGTTATCCTGAGTTACAGGGTAACAATAATGTTGATTACCTAAAGGAAACACTTCCTTTTGTCACCTGTCAGCAGTGTAAACATGCTGTGATACCCTGAGTTACAGTCAGAGGGCTTCATCGTACACTTATGTGCACCCCTGTCTATGAGGGTTGACACACTGCAATCTGCATACAGGAGGGCTGGCAAAGATCTCCAGCTAGCCAATCGTGAAGAGAAAAGCTTTCTCACTCCCTCCGAGGCCCAGGGCCATAACAATTATCATTATTATTATCATCATCATCATCATCCAAGTTTGAATGGTGATTACCTAAAAAATGAGTGAGCATTTTAAAAATAAAAAATAAAAAAAAAATGAGTGAGCACTGAGAAACATTTCTTTTTGTAACCTGTCAACAATGTAAACATGCTGATACCCTGAGTTACAGGCAGAGAGCTTCATCGTACACTGAAAGTTATTTTAAATTATTCCTGAAAAGTTAGTTTTGAACAGACATTGGGCTGCAAATAAAGGCAGCACCGGTGTAACTTAATAGTCATTCACACATTTATCCTCTATACGAGTTTGATCCTTTTTGATTTCTTATAAAAATACTTCACCCAGATTTAAAATGATGCCTTTTTAAAACCTAAAGTGTATTTTCCTACAAAAAACACAAAATGCACTCTGTGATGCTCCAGTTGTAATTTATTAGAACCACAATAACATATTAAATGGTTTACAAAACACTATAGAGAGTAGTTACAGTCATATAGTTTAGCATGGGCTGCATGATGTTATGGTGATTAGCACCACGGCCTCACAGGAAGACAGTCCTGGGTGTGAATCCATCAGTTTCCTGGTCTTCGGTGTGAAGATTGTATCTTCTCACAGTGCTGGTGTTGGTTCTCTCCAGGTACTCCAGCTTCCACCCACAGTTCAATGATGTGCTGGGTTATATGGTTATTCTCAGATCTGTCTCTCAACAGTTCTGGCAATTTGTCCATAACTCCTCTCACCCTTTGACAGCTGGGATAGCCTCCAGCTATCTCAACCAGTTGTTGAGTTGTAGCTGGTACTACAACTCAGTACTTCAACAAATACTTCTCTTTTCTCTATAGCTGTTGGTGAACACATCATTAAACATTTTTTTCTGTATACCAGCACATCACAGTGTGTGTAAATATTGTCTCAAATCGTCCTTGCTTTTGCTATTTGATACATTTCTGACATTTTCAACCAAGAGATGATCTCAAAGCAGTTTATGTTGGTAACACCACTTATTTTGAGTATGAGTACATCTGCACCCAGTGTAACAATCACAATGGTGGCTGAACTCTGACTGTGAGGAAAAGAGAAAAAAATAACAGCACTGGCAGATAAAATACCCCAAATGCAGGAAGAATAAATGTCAAAAAACACAAAAACAAAGAAAGTAAATCTGATAAAGCACAAGAATCAATCAGGCACTCAGGAAGGAAAATAAAGGCATGAAATCAAGGCACATGATTCAGGTAAATTACCAAAACTATACGGTCATTATAAACACAGGAAAGAATAAACATGGAGATTACAAAGCAGGAACCACAGCTTAACAAATCCTTCATGCGATTCCCGAACCAAAAACATCATTATTCATTTAATCACATCTGTAGCTTTTACTTCATTATCATCTCAGGCATGAATAGTAGATAAATAAATGTGGTTTAAATCAGACATTTATAATTAAAATGTAATATAATTGCTAATTTTAAAACCATGCTTAGTTTCCCTTTATGCATGAGAAATGCTTTATGTATATCTTTGCCAAAAAGATATAATCCAACTTGTTTTATTTTTAATTGTTTTGTAA
Organism: Rhamphochromis longiceps; assembly: GCF_057381845.1. Lineage (NCBI taxonomy): Eukaryota > Metazoa > Chordata > Actinopteri > Cichliformes > Cichlidae > Rhamphochromis > Rhamphochromis longiceps. Next base: position 34,199,953 of record NC_140559.1, read on the forward strand.
ATTGCAGTGTTGATGTTGTTTATTCAGCCAAGAATTTTGATTGCAAGCTTCCTTTATGAAGCATCAATAATATTTGCATTGTGATGTGGTCTGTGGCACCTGTCTGATAGAGAACAATGTTTAGAGAGACTCTGGTAAGAAAACATCAGCATGAAATAATCAATAAAAATGACTAGGAGGAAAAACTGATGATGCCCTTTCATTTCACAATAATGATGTAAACTTTTGAATGTACTTTTTTCAGTCATTTCAAAGTCAATCATACAGTTCCTTATTATTTATTCTTTTAACATGATCGTGTTTTTTAACTTTTCCAAATCACTTTTCGATTAACCCCGGCTTCTCATATGGTGCATACAGGTAGTTTTCTAAAAGAAAAAAAATTGCTTTGAATCAGAATTCTCATCTTTAGTCTGTTGCCTTATAAGGAATCTCATCACTCTCATGTGTCAAAAGGTTTTACTCTAAACCTTTTGACACATGTGCTAGAAATCTGGACAGATGCAGCAGCAGAAACACTGGCTGTAGTACCCAGAGGGCCAGTTGTTGGATTGCCAGATGTGGTACTGTAATTTGGAACTGTGCAGGAAAGTGAGACAGATGTTCCAGGTGATGAGAAAGATTTGGAGCTGGGAGGGATTGGTGAATTACATGTGGAAGAAGAAGACTGAAGGGGTGGGGGTGGTTGTAGGACGAGTAGATGTACTCTTCTTTCTGTTTCACTTTTGTCGGCATTGGGCTTTGCAGGGACTTTCTGAGTAAAGCTCAGTGGCACTTTTGCCATTACGGCATTGTGGTCCAGGAAATGCTTCAATTTTCAGCTTTGTGTGGAGTTCTGCCAAGGTCTTGGTCTGCAGATATTTTGGGCCATCATCTGTGTTCTCACCCCAGTGTGCACTCGCCAACCAGCTCTCCTTACTTTGACTGTAACAGCAGAATGCCGACCACAGCACTGAAGGTATATTTATCCTTTGGTTGAGTGGGTTTTCATTGCCGGGCTGTGCTCCGATCACTACAAAGCCTTGTCTTTGGTTATTGTTTTTAATGCAGTAATTATCCAGAATGCATTTAACACATCTCTCCATCAAGTTCCACCTACCATTGTTAAATAGTCTTCTTTGTGGAACAGCATTAGTCAGGGTATATGTAGAGTTTATGTCACCTTCTTCAGATCTATAAGAGCTTGGAAATAAATGCCCTCTGTCAAACTCTGTCTGTTTGTAATCATTAGTTCCAGCCTGGTGGTCGTAGGTGATTTTCTTGTCTGCTGGTGTCATATTGGCATCACCAGTTTGGTTTTCAAGCTATAAAAGTGAAAATGATATATTAGTGATCCATGCATGGCTGCTGCAAAGTCGACTAAATGTACATTTACTAATTGGTTGATCAAAGTTGTATTATTTAAACATAATAACAGCCCTCTTAAGTTGTGAGCTTTACATATTTTAATGCTACCATTTAAAAAGGCAAACTTTAACTGACAAGACTGCTGTTACATAGGAAATATACAGACGTGTCCTATATCAGAAAAAATGGAAAATCTTTGTAGCGTCATCAACATATAAATGGGATCACTGAATATAAGTAATAAGTTAAAGCAGTAATACTTTATAATAATCTCGGACTATTCAGCATTAGTGAGGTATTAGTAAATGTTTCATTCATCATTTTTAAAGGATTACTCCTCCATAGTACGTAATTTGTAATTGCAGTCTTGAAATACTTTCATTTTGTTCTATAAATGCTTTATGTGGCAAAAATGCTCTACACATTAAATGCAGTCAAAGTACTGAACTAAAGGTTAATAACTGATTGAAGTAACCATGAATTACAGTATGAAATAAGTGTTAATAAAACCTTTATTAGATCGCTCACAAACAATGTGCTCATATCTTAATCGTTACGTATATAAATGTCAATGAAACTACTTTGTTAATCACTTATTCAGCCTCTCTAAATGTTACCATGAACGTGTTATACATGAGTTTATTAATTAAGAGAAAAATGTCTTACTCACTAATAGCATGACATTATTATAAAGTGTTACCATAAAAGTTACTTTTGTAGTTCACTGGAGTGCTTTAGTTGCAATAGCAGTAGCACAGCACTGTGGGTAGTTGGTTTAATTTTAGTGGTATACTAAGATTCACAGTAATAAATGTGGTAAGTATTATCATCACGTAGCACTGCATTATGAACATATTTTATTAAAGCTTAAAAAGATGTATTAAATCAGATGGCTGTTACTTATAATGATACCTGTGGTTCAATCTTCCAACGACTTCCCTTTCCCTCGCCTCCACCTCTGTACTCTGCAGCAGAAAAAACTGGAATCCTGTTCTTGGTGTCGTACAGCGTCACAAACCTCCTGATGTCTGTCAAAGTCTGGCAGATCACTTTGTATCTGTTCTGGTCCTTGATGTTCCCTCCCTCCAAAATATCTGGGATGTTTGGTGGAGTTTTCTCAAGAAAAGACTCATTACATTGTGCCACTGATGCCACCACTGCAGTTTCAGTGGGAACGATGGACAGAAGGAGCAGAGTAGTGAGAGGCAGGAGGTGCTGCATCATCAATGATATCATCAGTGAGCCCTGTGTCATCGGGTTAGAGAAAAACAAAGACAGATATTACATTAAACATACTTCCTCATTCCCTGATATATACATATACGTGCATAATAACCCATAAGAGCCCAGACCTATTTTTACAGTCAGGAAAACTGTGGGAGAGTCAATGTTCAAACTTTAATAGAAACTTCCCTCAATGTGTAAAGTAGCAGTGTCACCTGTGTGACTGTGGGTTCTTAGGATGAAGGTTTCAAATTATGAGCTACGTTTATGTCCAAGTGTCTATTCTAGGATTCCAGTGTCATTGACGTGAATTCATTTCATCACAGAGAGAGAATCTGATAGCTTTTGTTTTTAAGATATTAATAAAAGCTTTTAGAGTTAATCCGAGGTCAACCAGCTCCTCTCTTTACTGTGAAAAGGTTATAAAACATAAACCAGTATAGGATATTATTTTTTTATCATGGCCACATTCTTAAAAGTAAAAAAAAAATAGGTTAATATATAATATTTAAAATAAACTATCCATTCTGTGAACACTGAACCCCACCCACTCTTCACACTTTAACACACACGTTAACAAAGGAAGCACAGTCAGAAGTCAGTTGGATTAAACTGACAGAAACTCAAGCAGTTTTTCATCATCTACAGGAAAACACAAAGTGAGCCAGACAATAACTAAAACATGATTCAATAAGGCTTTTAGATATTCTGACTTGCTTCAAAACAGTCGTTCTCAGCTTTTCTCATTTAAATATCACCACTGCACAAACAGCACACTCTTAGACAGAATTTCCTGTTTCATCTTATGTTTGTTTTTGTTTGTTTTTTGCTGACAAGAGATAGGAGCAGGACTGTAGCTAACATACTGAAACATACATGTGCCACGTGTTCTCAGAGGTGATGAATACATTTTACAAAACACAGGTGAAGACATTCACAGAGAAGAAAGAAAGCTAGCCTTCAAAGTAAAACAGGAAAGCTGAATCAGGAATCCAGAACTTTGAAACTTGAAACAACAGAACAAGAAAACCGAACAGAGACTGAAGCTCGACTATATTCAGTTAGAATCCTTTTCAATCACACAAATTACAAATTAAAAGATGAATAAAGTAGGGATAAGTGGAGAAGTTCTTACCTCCAATGATCTGTGAAAACCAGCAAAATGACCTTGTAACAGGTTCATACAGCAGAGGAAACAAGACAGCTAGTGAGGACCTGGACTGCCTTCCTCACATATAAACTGAGCAAAAGAGGAAGTGTAGTTTTGGTGTTCTTCAGTGCGGAAACGCTTCGTAAGTTTTCTCAGAACCCAACCAAACATGTTTTACATGCATCATTTTCCACATTAAAGTGACTTCAGCTTTTATTTGAGTTCTTTCTAAGAAGCAAAGTGTATTTCATGAAAAAGCAATGTTACTGCAATAAATAACACATCATCAGTGTGTGAATGTGTGTGTGAATGGGTGGATGACTGGATATGTAAAGCGCTTTGGGGCGCTATATAAATACAGGCCATTTACATTTACCATCATTTTATATTTAAAAAAACATTAAATAATAAATGAGTATATTTATAATATAATATAACACAGCTTATGAAAGGTATTACATTCATATGCAGTAGATGCTAATCTGAAAGTGCTGCTGAGTCTGCAAGTGCTCGACTTACATGTTTTTTGTGTTTGTTTTTTCATTTTGTGTGTTTTAGGTTGTTAATGCTGTTAGTACATTAGCAAGTAAAGCAAAGGATCTGTTGTTAACTTCAACTTTAATAGCGTCTATTAATAAACATATTCACTGTTTTCTGAAGTAAAACTTTCGATCCTCAAAGAAAACAAAAAAAAGACAACTTTCTCACTTCAGCAGGTCTAACATCATTTGGTGCTCGTCTTTTCGAGAACAGTCTTCAGATGGACTTTGTTATCACAAAAACAACATGAAACAACAAAACAACAGGGACAAAAACTGAATCATCACCTCAAATTTCACAATAAGCGTTCTGTTTTTTTTCTGACGAAACTATTCAAAGACGAAGATGCTGAGGCTAAGATAAAGTTACATGAAACCTAAATTACTGTGTCATTCTTCACAAGAAATTAAACCAAATGAAACTAAACGTATATCTCAAACTGTTGATTGTAACATAAAGAGGAAGGACAAATTAATGGAAAACCTGAAGCCTTCTCTTCGACAATGCTCAGTCAAGTCTGTCTACAGTTTTATTTTGCGTTGTGTGTTTTGGTGAAATAAATAAATAGCCTAAGCTCAAATACAACACAACATAATATAAAGAATACAAGATACAGTAACTATAACTGTACAAAGGCATACAAAAAGAGCAGTTACACATTAACTTGACTTGCCATGACTTACAACAACTAAGGATACAAAGGTTACATGAGCAATAATCTAACTTGGAATTTGAGCAGTTTAATGATTAGAAATGAATGTTTGTAACCTTGAAGATCAGATCTGACTGACTCAAATTATAATTTGAATGCATCTCACTATAGTGAAAGCTTTTATGCAACACATAGTTGAATGTGTGACATGGGTAGGTTTACATCTTGGGATTTTTATTATTATCATTGTTGTTGTTGTTGTTGTTACGATCCCCTCTACTAGGGAGGCGTAACATACACGAGCCCTCACACAAGAAACTGAGTAAAACAAAAAACCGACAGGGCTTTTTCAACAGACCACTTTACATGAAGGCATTAACACAGACAATAGTAAAAGCTAAGAGTTAACTGAGGCAAGCTAGCATCACAAAACTCTAATCAAGTTAAGTTCAACCAGGCACCGAGGTTAACAAACAAAATTCAATGCCATGAACAGAGTTGAGTGATCAAAGTTCAAAGAGGGAGGCAAGAAGGAAGCATGTTCAGTCCTAAGCAGCAGACACAGAGCCACAGGTGCATACAATCAACCACTCATTGCTTCCTGGAGCACCACCGGATCCCAGGCAGTCAAGTGTCTATTAGCAGGGCTGCACATAAGTGGTCCGCAGGTGCGCATGCGCTGTCAAAATAAAAGACGCACACCAGATAAGAAGTTGCAATGTGTGTTTGCGTCCATATAAAAAGCACTGTTTTTGTCCGCTAGAGTGGGATTTTCACGGCATATTCTGCACCACATCTCTGTGCGTTCATCATTTGTTTGAAGCCAGCTCACCTCCTGCAACCACTTTTCCGAGAATACGCGCTTCTTTTGTGGTTCGGACTCCTTCTGACATTTCTTTGGAGGTGGAGGAACACCAAAGTAATTGCTTAAAGGAGCTTCTTGACATCTTTAAGAGTTCTAAACAAACGTCTGTCCTCCTCCAGAAAATCTTATGTACGTAAACGTGCGTTGCAACTTATTATTTGTTGCGCGTCTTTTATTTTGACAGCGCATGCGCACCTGCGGACCACTTATGTGCAGCCCTGTCTATGAGGGTTGACACACTGCAAACTGCATACAGGAGGGCTGGCACAGATCTCCAGCTAGCCAATCATTATTGAGTCCTGGCACTATTGGATTTGCTTGAAGAGAAAAGCGGTCTCACTCCCTCAAGGCCCAGGGCCATAACAATTATTATTATTATTATTATCACCCAAGTTTGAATGGTGATTACCTAAAAAATGAGTGAGCACTGAGAAACATTTCTTTTTGTCACCTGTCAACAATGTAAACATGCTGATACCCTGAGTTACAGGCAGAGAGCTTCATCGTACACTGAAAGTTATTTTAAATTATTCCTGAAAAGTTAGTTTTGAACAGACATTTGGCTGCAAATCAAGGCAGCATCTATGTAACTTAATAGTCATTAACACATTTATCCTCTATATGAGTTTGATCCTTTTTGATTTCTTATAAAAAACACTTCACCCAGATTTAAAATGATGCCTTTTTAAAACCTAAAGTGTATTTTCCTACAGAAAACACAAAATGCACTCTGTGATGCTCCAGTTGTCATTTATTAGAACCACAATAACATATTAAATGTTTTACAAAACACTATAGAGGGTAGTTACTGTCATATAATTTAACATGGGCTGCATGATGATACGGTGATTAGCACCACGGCCTCACAGGAAGACGGTCCTGGGTGTGAATCCATCAGTTTCCTGGTCTTCGGTATGAAGATTGTATCTTCTCACAGTGCTGGTGTTGGTTCTCTCCAGGTACTCCAGTTGTCATTTATTAGAACCATATTAATGTGTTAAATGGTTTACAAAACACTATAGAGGGTAGTTACAGTCATATAGTAACAAGGACGGCATAATGATATGGTTTTCTCACCACGGCCCCACAGGAAAATGGTCCTGGGTGTGAATCCATCAGTTGCCTGGTGTTCTAAGTGGAGTTTGCATCTTCTCCCAGTGGGTTTTCCAGCTTCCACCCACAATTCAAAGATATGCTAGGTTACTTGGTTGTTCTCAGATCTGTATCTCACCAGTTCTGGCAATTTGTCCATAGCTCCTCTCACCCTATGACAGCTGGGATAGGCTCCAGCTCTAGCTCAGCTGCAAAAACTGATGGCTGGATGGTTAAATACTTGTCTTATGAGTACATGTTTAACACCATTACATACACAGACTCCATAGCTGTTGGTGAACGCATCCTTAAACATTTTTACTGCATCTTATCTCAGATGTTCCTAAATTCTTTGTTGCGATTAATTTCCAGCATTTTCAAATAAAAAGCGAAACATCATGGCTGTACAAATATAAAGATATATTTCAATATATGAGGGCAATGATATGAAAGAGGTCACATCACACTCATTTTCTCAGGTTTTCTACCATTAGCTCAGCGTATGAGTACATTTGCACCCAGTGTAATAATCACAGTGTAGAAGAGTTTCACCAGAATAGCACCAATCAGTCCAGGCACAGATACTGATGGCTGAGCTCTGACTGTAAGGAAGACAGAACAAAATAACAGAGTTGGCATAGAAAGTACCAAAAATACAGGCAGAATAAATGGCTGAAAGGCAACAATAAAGGAAGGAAATCAAACAATACACAGTAGAATCAATTAAGTAACCGACAGGGAAAGCCAAAGCAGAAATACAGGGCACAGGAGCTTAAAAGCTCTTGGACTTTATATATGTATTTCTCATATTTACCTTCTAATTAAGTATGTGCAGATGAGATGTGTGAATCAGTACTGCACAGGCAGTATAAAAGATGGATACAGCCTCAAGGTCTAATATGCAAGTATGTTAAACCTTCATTCTTTTAATGGCCAGCAGGTGGAGACTCCTGTGACTGGAAAGAGACTTCCAATGCTATAGAAAGTCTAGGGGACGTTCCCTCACTCTGTGACCTCTTTAAACCTTTTTCTGTTGACTTGCTTGGCTCAGCCACGAATTTCTAGTCATAATAAATAAAATATGAAGTTCCTTTAGTAAATTATGGCCTTTATTGAAATCAGAATGAAGGATTATCCAAGTAATGCTCACTCATGAATTAATTACCAGTCATAAGTTCTTGAACAATGAATGTGCATTGGACACCTCTTCCCTTATCATGTCCATTTCAAAGTGGTAAAGCACTCAATTTGAGGTTTCATAAGAGTACTTCACTAAGTAATGAGTGGTGCAGAATGGCTACATCCACTTTTTATACTGTTTATATTTTTTTGACCATGCAATGTGCATGTGGACACACTGAAAATGTGTGACTGCATTTTAAATAGTTCCAATTCAGCATTCAATACAGCGCCAAATCACAACAACAGCTACCTAAAAGCATTTTATATTGTAAGGCAAAGACCCTACAATAATACAAAGAAAACAGTGAAAACCCCAACAATCATATGACCCCCTATGAGCAAGCACTTTGGCGACAGAGGGAGAGAAAAACTTTCTTTTAACAGGAAGAAACATCCAGCAGAACCATGCTCAGGGAGGGGCGGGGCCATCTGCTGTCTGTAGCGACCATTTGGGGTGAGGGGAGGAAGACAGGACTGCCTCAATAAGGATTTTATGCTTCAGTTGGAAAATAACAAAATCTTTTGAATATATGTCAATCAATCCTCAGTGGCTAGTTTAAATAGGTGAAATTAGTCAATGCATTGCTTTTGGAGCACAATGAATATGTCAAAGGACAGACTGGGTGTATTTTATTATGTATCACGTCTACCACATTTCTCCTCAAAACAGATGTCTTGTTGCCTGAACCCACCTTTGCCTTTGACAGCCATCCAACTCTGTGCTGACTGTCCTTTTGTTGGGTGTTCACACTTGTAGAAACCTTCATCAGATAAGGACACAGCTGAGAAAGTGAGGTTTCCTGCAGGCTGAGTACTGATTAAATGTCCGTCTTTGTAGAAGTTAGCAGAGAAATTAGAAGTCGCCTTGCTCTCTTCATCGTACTTGTAATAGCAGAGAAGTATCACTGTTTCATCTTCTGTCACAGGAAGCGCAGGGCTTTCCAGGATGACTCCATCTGAAAATCAAACCGTGCTATGACTCCTCAGCTGTATATCAGATAAAAAGTCTAAAACATCAAATAACAAAGAGCATTACATTTGACTGTGATGTTGATAGTCTCACTGCATTCCCCTCGATCAGACTCACACCAGTATGTTCCAGTGTCTGATGCATAGGTGTCCACAACAGTGCATGACGTCTGATTTGACACTCCCCAACCCGAGATACATGACTCAGCAGTTTTAGAGGAGGTGTTTCTCTTCAGAGTCCAATTTCCAGAGTTGTCTGTCCCTTCACAGCTCAGCGTGATCGTCTCGTACCAAAAGAACTGTGATCGGTCAGGATGGATGCTTAGCATAGCAGCTGGGGTTCGAAACATGAAATAAAAAGAAGAGGAAAAAAGCATCAGGCTGAGTTTTGGTCCTTTTAAAACATGCAAGTCTGCAGACTTGTGGTAAGCCCCAGACACACAGGTCTGGAGACCCCATGGCAAGCATTGGTTGATAGAGAAAAACATGTTCTTCAACATTAAACCACCTAGTGAATGACAACTGTTGCGAAATCAGTTTTACCCCGGTTCTTTTTATTCCTCGAGCATCCAGAGACGGACTCAGTAGTCATTTTCACAAAAACTTTACTCATCTTTATTTATCCTCATTTAAGCATGCATTCTTCTAGAAGGGAAGACTTGCCAGGCCGGTGCCCCTCTCCAAAATCTTCACTCATGATCTTTCACTCTGTGAAACACAGTTTTGTAGGAGCGACCCTATCATAAAACCCCCCACGGTGTGCTGCAAACTCTGTGTCTGTGTCTATGTGCACGAGCACGTGAATGCCTGTGTGTGCGCGTATCCGTGTGTGTGTAAGTGCACGTGAGTGAGTGTATGCGTGTACCTGTGTGTATGTGTGAGTGCACGTGAGTGAGTGTGCGTGTGGATGTGTGTGCGTAACAGTTAAAACACTATGTGCGTATATCTCTATGTACGTACCTTCCTGAGGGTCATAAAAGTCCACCTCCCTTCCAAACCAAAGTTATTTAGTTACAAACTTTGGGACTCCCACCCAGGCATGCCCTGAGGAATTTCCACTCAGCATTAACTCCTCTTTGTCTTACTTACACAGTTCAACTGGGGGAGGGTCTCCTAAAATCTACTCCTAAGTTCATGACACAGTCAGGCCTTTATTTATATCCAAGGCAGTGTCAGTGTCTCACAATTCTATATCCTATCTAACACATTCCTAAACTCTAAAATAAGCTAAACATTCCTACACAACCTGATTTTCAGTTATTTCAGAGCCATTGCTAAAAGTTTGATTTCCAAGCAATTTTACTCTGTTTTGTACATTTGATAGAATAGAATAGAATAGAATAGAATTCAACTTTATTGTCATTGCTAATGCACAGGTACAGGGCAACGAAATGCAGTTTGCATCCATCCAGAAGTGCTTTAGTGATATAGGTATATTACAATATATATTAGCAATAGTATAGATATGTAAGTATATTACAGAAATGGGTCTATTATGGTATGTTATAATGTACACGGTATGAAGTATGTTGTGAATATAGATAATACATTTCCTAACAGTGCATTAAACTGTACCCTTCCCTTCTTTTTCAGTTCAATTTCAGCTCTATTGAAACTGGTTTGCAGCTGTTTTTACCATGAGACATGAAGACAGGACAAAACTGCCCACAACTGCCAAGCCTGGAGGCCCTCTGGTGACCTCAAACAGGAAAAAGAAAACCAGGTTTTTGAAAATGTCACAGCACACAAACCAGAGAGGTGCTCATCTAACAAGGCAAACTGAAAACAATCTTGAGTGCGTATATAATATGTTCATGGTTTAGTGTTCTGATGTGTTTCCTTCATCTAACTGTTTTAATGCTCATGGACAAAAAAAATGATCAGAAATCCACAAAAGATTAAGACCATATCACCGCATCATATCAATCTATTACTTGTAAGTCCATGACATCTGTGTATAAAATAATAATAACAATGATAATAATAGGAACGTCTCAAATTAAGACATGGACCAAAGCAAAGGCCACAGATGGAGTACACCTGCAAGAGTGCACACTGTTTGAGGTTAATGACAGAGGGGGTTTGGACTCTGTTACTGAGTGAACAGAGCGTTGGAAACTCTTACGTATTAAGAGACTCTGCTCTGTTTGTGTGATCTGCTACTTCTTGGCTGAGTTGCTGTTGTTCCACTTCGTAATAATATCACTTTCAGTTGATCATGGAATATCTAGGAGGGAAGAAATTCCACGAATGGACTTTAGTCATACCACGCTCAGTGTTTCAGTGACCTCTTTAGAACGACCCAATCTTTTGTAAGTGTTTGTAATGGCGGACTGAAAGGGTGCTCAGTTTTATACAGCTGTGTAAATGCAACGTAAAACACCTGTATTCAAAGATTAACAGCTGTGGGCCAATACTGTCGTCCATATAACATACGATCGCTAGGCAACTGTTTTACTACTGCCAGCTTGAGCTTGTAGGGCGATGCTTCAGTTTATCCATTTAAGCTCCATGCAGGCAAATGATTACACAAAACATCATCCTGTCCCTCCTGTATATCACCAGTATGTTGGAAAGCAGCAACATTTTAATCTCGTGTAGAGGCTAGAATACATTAAACAGAGTCTAATTAAAGCTGAAAATGGCAGATACAGAATGAAAACATTTGGCCTCCAGACCTTGTGTGGACCTTTTACTTTGTGGACCTTTTAACACCTGTCTCCTCTCTCTCTATGGACATTTCCCTCAAGAACTGAAAGAAACCCCTGTGCTTTTACCAAGACCCCTCAGTGCGTACCTTAACTCATGTGTAAATAAAGATTATAATACTTTGATACAACTCTCTATCAGCTCAGCATTTGGGTCTGTTTTTGCTTACTGGCCTTACAGTCTTGAAAACTATTACATGCCTACCTTCATTGGAGAAGGATTTCAGAAATGTAGAGCAATTTTAACCCTCACATGCACACACTCACACATACACACAAACACACACACTCACACAAACATAGAGTGGATAATTAGTTTTATTTCTTAAACTATTTACTCTGTTTAGTTATACATTTGATAATATATTTCCTAACAGTGCATTAAACTGTACCCTTCCCTTCTTTTTCAGTTCAATTTCAACTCTATTGAAACTGGTTTCCAGCTGTTTTTACCATGAGACATGAAGACAGGACAAAACTGCCCACAACTGCCAAGCCTGGAGGCCCTCTGGTGACCTCAAACAGGAAATAGAAAACCAGGTTTTTGAAAATGCCAGAGCACACAAACCAGAGAGGTGCTCATCTAACAAGGCAACCTGAAAACTGAAAACAATCTTCAGTGCATAGATAATATGTTCATGGTTTAGTGTTCTGATGTGTTTCCTTCTCCTAACTGTTTTAACCTGAAATCTGAAAACAATCTTTGGTGTATCTATAACGCGTTCATGGCATGCCTGATGCACTGGGATCCAGATACACTTGAGTCCTAATTATAGTCAATTCAGTTAAGTCAAGACAAAATCTTCAAGATTACTCCATCAAAGTAACAATTGATATTGATGTCTCTAATAATAAGAAAAATTCATGATCTCTGGAAGATGACTGTACTTCAACAGAGTGCAACAAAGCTGCGTCTCTATGCTGAGACCGTTGAAGTCCTGTGTAGATGAGCAGAGATTTCCTCTCCAGTTTCCTTCATCTAACAATTTTACTGTTTGTGAACAAAACAATAACCAGAAATCCACATGAACGTGAACACCAAATCTCCACATAACATCATTCTGTTGTTGAACTAGTGGCAGAAAATAAAAAAAAATAAAAGATAAATGAATAAACCGCTATTTGGAAAAAGGTTTTGTATTTAATCCAAATCATCTAAAAATTTAAAATCTTCCAAAAAACAAACACACAAAAAAATGTCCAGAACTTTATTTTTCTTGGTCTCAGAAGGATTTTCACAACAACACCCTTGTGATGCTTGATAATATAGAGACCCTACGATATTAGTAAGTGAATTCCAAATACCTTAAAATCTCCTTTGTGCAAGTACTTTAAGGTTAAAGTGGGAAGAAAGAAGTCCCTTTTACAAGAGACAATATAACTCAAGGGTGTTAAAATATATAATTATGTTGTTTTCACGATATACATAATGAATAGTGTGTTTATCTTGGCATTGGTACCATTGTTGGCAGATCACAGAGAGTCCACGCAGGTTGCAAAAAGGAACTAACCGGACTTTGTCCACTGCTGATATGTTGACATGTTGCAGTAGGAAAACCATTTGTGTACTTTGCCAACTTGGGTTTGTAGTGCGACGCTTCTGTTTAACAATTTAAGCTCGCAGCACAGTAAAATTATCATGCAAAACATCATTCTGTCCATGCAATATATCACGAGTATGTCTGAAAACAGCAACGTGGAAGTGAGTAAATGAAAGTGAAATTAAAATACAGCAAATCACATTTTTAGCTTGTGACGAGCCGAACATAAATCAAAACCTAATAACTCTGGAAAAAATGGGAGAAATTTAAAGCAGAATGTGTGAGGAAGCAGCCTCTCATCAAGTTGTACTTTGTAGGACAAAGAAGTAATCGTATTTTCTTTGCGATCTTTGGAGAAACATACACCTAATAAAACCTTCAAATGTCCTGCAAGCTCAGGAATTCTTTCAATTACAGCTGAATTAAAAACAACTAAAAAAGTAAAATTTACTCACAGATAATCAGACACATTGAAGAGATCTCCATTGTGCTTTGGTGCTCTTTTCTTTCTTAGAAACTTTTCAGCAGCTCTCTGACTTGCAGGAAGTTATTAGGGTCGCACAGATGATTAGGTGTTGGTGGGCTCTGCAAAAAAACCCTCATATTCCAAATGTCAGATCAACACTGTGAGCACATGCAGGGGGCTTCTATTTTCCACCCCCTGTGGTCTCTGTCTGCAGAATGCAGTGCTGTTTGGTTTCCCCCTCCAAACACTTATCCTTCTCATGAATTTACACCCCCACCATTTCACACCTACCCCTCTGAAGCGGCTTCATGCACTTGAGCATGACAGGAAATGAGACACCCTTCAGTAAGTGAAAAAAGTGTAAAGTCTCTTTTTTACACTCTTTTAGAAGTTAAAGCAAGCCTATGAAATCTTCTTTAATTGAATCCTCTTTTTGTTTTCGTCAGAAGACCAAATTAATTCAATAATAATAATTTAATAATTCACAAAGACAGGGCGCCTCCAGAATGTATTTCATACGGGGCCACTAAAAATATTGTGGTCGTGCCTCCAAAACAGAATTTTAATTTTTATGTTGTTGTCAAATATAGGTAGCTTGAAAAGTATGGCAAAAAGGAGAGAGAATTATAGGTTTATATGCCTAGTTAATATCCTGCTATTAGAGCTGATATCACTGAAAATAGACACGTATGAAAACCAAATAATATTTTGAGTCATAATAATCTGTTTTAACAATAACAAGTGCATGTTTCAGCTCATTGTAGGGTGTCTTCATCTCTCTTGTGCTCTTGTGTGTGTGCGGGGGGGTGTTCATGATGGCACCGGTTCCGACATAAACGGTAGTAACCAGACCGAAAAGCAGCGCACATTTCGTTGCTTTATTTCGGTGCTTTTTCTTCCTGAGCTGTGATAGACTTCTAGCCAATCATTTTACGTTTCCGAAGATAGTAGGCGGGCCCAGGTACGTACGTTCTTTTAGAGCAGAGCTACAGATTAAAAATGTCCAAGGCGAAGCAGTCAAAAGTCTGGCTGTACTTCACAGCACAATATGCAAACTCAGCAGCCTGCAACAAGTGCTTTAAGCTGATACTGTGATACTGTCAAAGGAGGTAACACCTCAAATCTGATGAAACACCTGGCGATGCATAGCGGGTTTTTTTTAAAGCCGAGAAATGCGCCGTATTTGATAGCTTGCTGCGAGACCTCACACCGTGCACATCTACTGCAGGTGGGTTGCCTGTTATCGGACCCGGATTTAGCAACATCCCCCAAAAACCCGAAGAGTAGAGTCCTGGCCCCTAGCCCTGCCAGTGTAGCAGAAATGATGACGGATGATGATGCAGCAGCAGCCGTTCTTCTCTGCGGGAGTAGCTTAATGTTGTTCGTGTAATTTCCGTTGAGTATGCTAACCACGTTATTACATTACTGCATGTAAGGTGAACTAGCAAACATCATCATAGCTACATGCAGCTGTCTTCTTGTTTGATGGCAGATGCTCCCTTCACCCTGGCCAAAAAGGCTAAAATGACCAAAGAAAAAGTGGAAAACAGTTAAACATGAGAGGTTTTTGGACAAAGTTTGTGTTTTTTCCATTGTTTAAGCACTGCTTCCAGCCAAGAGTGATATTATATATATCCTATAGCTGCAGAAAAGGCTAACATTGTTATCTTTTTACAAAAAAAACAGCTAAACATGAGAGGTTTTTGGACAAAGTTTGTGTTTTTTCCATTGTTTAAGCACTGCTTCCAGCCAAGAGTGATATTATATATGCCCCATAACTGCAGAAAAGGCTAACATTATTATCTTTTTACAAAAAAACAGCTAAACATGAGAGGTTTTTGGACCAATTTTGTGTTCTCCATTCTTTAAGCACCGGTTTGAGCACCGTTTAAGCACCGGCACCGTTTCAAAAGTACCGATTTATTTGGCACCGGTATCGGATAAAACCTAAACAATACCCATCCCTAGTCATAAGTTCTTGAACAATGAATGTGCATTGGTAGGGATGGGTATCGAAAACCGGTTCTTGTTGAGAACCGGTTCCCACTGTTTCAATTCCTTGGAATTGTTTGCCATTTTTGCAAACGATTCCCTCATCGATTCCAGTCGCCCCGAATGACGTCACCATGTTGCGGAGCGTCATTTACCTGGCAGGAAACACGGCGCGAAAGCGGCTCAAACGCTCAAAAGTTTGGTTATACTTTATGAGAACGGATGACAACAGGGCAACTTGCAGTACTTGAAAAGTAGATATTTCATTTAAGGGAGGAAACACTGCGAATATGCAAAAGCATTTGCTCACAAAACACGCGATGACCGTAAATGAATGTCGTGTTTTTAATTCCGCTCCGGACTCGTGAATCTCAACCCAGCAGCAGCGGTAACGTTTGCACGTCCTCTCCCGTTAATGCGGCAGGTAAATAATCAACTAACAGTGCATATTATGTTAGCGCGATCTGCCTTATTACAAAACCTGCCATTACTGTGCATTTAGGTGATCATGATGAGAGAGACAGAGTCTGTCTGGCTCAGATGCTGGCAGTTCTTGCTGCAGTCTACTGGTAGCGTCTCCTTTCAGGCCAGGATAGACGAATGTCACCGAGCAGTGACTAAGTTTGTGGTAAAAGGCTGCCACAGCAGATGCCCCGATTTTTGGTAAGTGAATGTGTTTAATTGTAGGCAGGGACATTACTGGATATTCTTGTATAATTTCTACAGAATAATTTATGTTATACTTTGTTATTGCTACAGAAGAATATTTATTTTATTATTTTACATTTACAATTTTTTTTCCTGGGGACCCTGTGACACCCCATTGAAGAGCCGTAGTCTGGATCTCTTAAGATCTCACTGCTGGGTTTGTAAGGCCATGTTACTTGTAAATTTCTATCTTGCTCAAAGAGAAGATATAAAACAAAGTTCTAAGCTAATCGACCTTAGTGTTCTCCTTTTTAAAAAAGAATCGATAAAAGAATCGATAAAGAATCGAATCATTAAACAGAATCGAAAATGGAATCGGAATCGTGAAAATCTTATCAATACCCATCCCTATGCATTGGACACCTCTTCCCTTATCATGTCCATTTCAAAGTGGTAAAGCACTAAACTTGAGGTTTCATAAGAGTACTTCACTAAGTAATGGGTGGTGCAAGAATGGCTACATCCACTTTTTATACTGTTTATATTTTTTTGACCATGCAATGTGCATGTGGATATACTGAAAATGTGTGACTGCATTTTAAATAGTTTCAATTCAGCATTCAATACAGCGCCAAATCACAACAACAGCTACCTAAAGGCATTTTATATTGTACGGCAAAGACCCTACAATAATACAAAGAAAACAGTGAAAACCCCAACAATCACATGACCCCCTATGAGCAAGCACTTTGGCGACAGAGGGAGAGAAAAACTTTCTTTTAACAGGAAGAAACATCCAGCAGAACCATGCTCAGGGAGGGGCGGGGCCATCTGCTGTCTGTTGTGACCATTTGGGGTGAGGGGAGGAAGACAGGACTGCCTCAATAAGGATTTTATGCTTCAGTTGGAAAATAACAAAATCTTTTGAATATATGTCAATCAATCCTCAGTGGCTAGTTTAAATAGGTGAAATTAGTCAGTGCATTGCTTTTGGAGCACAATGAATATGTCAAAGGACAGACTGGGTGTATTTTATTGATTATGTATCACGTCTACCACATTTCTCCTCAAAACAGATGTCTTGTTGCCTGAACCCACCTTTGCCTTTGACAGCCATCCAACTCTGTGCTGACTGTCCTTTTGTTGGGTGTTCACACTTGTAGAAACCTTCATCAGATAAGGACACAGCTGAGAAAGTGAGGTTCCCTGCAGGCTGAGTACTGATTAAATGTCCGTCTTTGTAGAAGTTAGCAGAGAAATTAGAAGTCGCCTTGCTCTCTTCATCGTACTTGTAATAGCAGAGAAGTATCACTGTTTCATCTTCTGTCACAGGAAGCGCAGGGCTTTCCAGGATGACTCCATCTGAAAATCAAACCGTGCTATGACTCCTCAGCTGTATATCAGATAAAAAGTCTAAAACATCAAATAACAAAGAGCATTACATTTGACTGTGATGTTGATAGTCTCACTGCATTCCCCTCGATCAGACTCACACCAGTATGTTCCAGTGTCTGATGCATAGGTGTCCACAATAGTGCATGACGTCTGATTTGACACTCCCCAACCCGAGATACATGACTCAGCAGTTTTAGAGGAGGTGTTTCTCTTCAGAGTCCAATTTCCAGAGTTGTCTGTCCCTTCACAGCTCAGCGTGATCGTCTCGTACCAAAAGAACTGAGATCGGTCAGGATGGATGCTCAGCATAGCAGCTGGGGTTCGAAACATGAAATAAAAAGAAGAGGAAAAAAGCATCAGGCTGAGATTTGGTCCTTTTAAAACATGCAAGTCTGCAGACTTGTGGTAAGCCCCAGACACACAGGTCTGGAGACCCCATGGCAAGCATTGGTTGATGGAGAAAATATTTTGGTTATTTGTCCTTCCTCCTAACCCTGTGGCCTCTGTGGTCTGAAAACAGAATACATGTGAAGAAGTCTGGTTCCCTCTCAGATCAAAGGAATTAACAATGTCGTGATTGGAGGCAATAAGACGCATGGTTCTCCTGCACGAACAGCTTTTGTTGAACTAGAGCAGCAGTGTACGTGGCTATCATCAATTTTCTCAAAACATATACACATACAGTATTCTAGCGACCTCTAGTGGTCGCCCCATGGTAGCCTTACTAGGACAACATAAACAGATTTCACAACAAACAATAGGATTTCTTTTATTCTGTTTCTGGTGTTTCCTCAAGGTCGGTTTACAAGGACTCAGAGGAAAATGGTTTAGAAGGGAATCCAGAGAAGACCACTAAACACAGTAAACAGTGCTTAATGTTGTTGAAGACATAAATAGGGATTAAACTAATAGTTAAAAGGTTAAGAGACAAAAAAAAAGACAATTCATAAGTTATGGAATCACAGTTCAGTTCATGTTTTTAAACAAGGTAAAAAAAAAATGGCCACCCAAGTAATTTCTGTGTGTGTTTATCCATCCATCCATTCACTTATCCTCCTCAGGGTCAGAATTGAACTCAGAACTTCCTTGCTGTGTGGCAACAGTGCTAACCACCATGCCACCGTGCTATCCTTGCGTGTTTAATATGTCTTTAATTAATGGTTCAGTGGTTTTCTCACTACACTTTGCGGCATTACTTTATGATACAACTAGGTGGTGCAAAGTGCACAGGAGAAACTCTCTTTGAGGCAAACTGTAAACAAGCTGATGATCTGTGCCTCTTTATTTTAATACACAGGTGGGTTATTAGTCCTTAAATTACTTATAGGTAACACAGTAGAAACAATAAGCCTGTTGTGAACATGTCAAAGGAAAGTATAACTTATAATCTCAGTAATATCGAAGTATTGTGAGTAGAATGAAACAATAACGTCAACGTGGTCATGCTAGGCTAATGGACTTGATGCTAGCAGGTAAAGCTTCAAGTGCAGTAGTGATGCTAATGAAGTACAAAAAGTATTCGTGACATTAAAGTTAAACAGGCTCATGAATGTTTTCAGTTGTGTTTTCTATGTTTTGTTGAGGTAAGAGGAGATGCAAATGCTGTAACCAATAATGAATGGTTATTTGTTAGTCGCTTGCTGTGAGTTATAGTATATTGTATTTAGTGATGCAAGTGATATGTGTGTGTGTAACCTGAACAAAGGCGGAGGTGATATGGCCAATGTGGCCCAATGTTCAGATATTGTTATGATGGTCACTGTCTATACTCACTAAGATTATTCATGTACTTCCTGACAGTGTATTGATATCTGTCATTATTAAGAAGTGCAATAAACAGTGGCAGGCAGACAAGCTACAGTGTGTAGTTTTGGATCCTCATCCTAATCCTTAAGCTGCAGATTTCCAGATATTTTCATTTTGTTCTGTAGTTCATTTCTTTTTTTGCAGTTTGAGAGGGTTAGACATCTATAAATATTGTAACATGACAATGCTGTGAAGAAAAGGAGAAGGAAGAAAAAAATACAAAAAACTGGACTTGTTTTAAATACTTTAACTGTTTTGTTTTCTTCCTCCAGCTGTGAAAATATGGGTCAGAAACAAGGTCTGTTTTATTAAATGTGGACAAAAACAGTTTTAAAAAGCCAAAATAGTTTATTCTTAAGGCTCATTTTACACAACCAGAAAATAAAAAGAACTATATAATAAACCTGTAAAAACTCCATAACAAATATTATTGAAAATCACAAAATCACAATCTTAAGGTAGTTCAAAATGAAATAAAGTTAGCTTTAAAGCTTCCAAGTTTCAAGGGTCTGATAAATGGTAAAGCTGATGTTGATATGTAGGATTAGCAGTAAGAAAACCTTACACAGCCCTCCCTGTAAAATCACAGAAACAACTGTGCAAAAAAGAACAACATGAGAAAAGTGCAACATAACAAAACAAGAAAGTTCTTGTTGTTTTTAGGGAGTTAAACAAACAAGAAATAAGGAAAAAGCTTATTTCAAAAGTCCCGTTAGCTTGATTATTAAAGAATCATAAAATAATACATCTACCTCTAACCTACCATCTGTGTTGGAGGTTTATCTTGACGAGCACTCAGGCAGCGTCATACTGACACACCAAGATAACCATGTGAAGATAATAGTTATTCAGTGCTACTAGTGAGTCAGAAAATGATACCATATATTAACATGAAAGCATTTACTTACTTACTAGTACTTTTTAGACTATGTGTTATGGAATATATTAAAAATGGACTGTATCCAGCCGTCTCTGCTGAATGATTAAACATGACTGAAAAATCAGTCGACAGAAAGTAAAACTCGAACTGCATGACCGACTCTCCTTTGACTGTCAGCTGACATCAGCATTTTACTTTCTTTTTGTCCAATTGTAAAAGTTGCCACATCCTCGTATTTCAGTTCCAGTCTAGATCGAGATGAGCGGCTCTGCTTCTGGAGAGTGCGTATGTCTGCGCTGAGGCCGTGCAGTGCTTCCACGACGAGCATTTGAGACAAAAGGAAGCTCTTTTGAGTGTGAAGGAGAAGTGGAAAACACATCGTCGCTGTTTGTTGAAAGAGCAGAATTGCTGTCTTGACTGCTTCTCTGCGTCTGGGAGCTGGCTGCTGCATATTGTGTTGAACCGGCAGGTTCTGAATCTCCTCCTGTGGTCTTTGATAATCTGTCAGAGTTTGGACGGCTGCTGCTGCTTGAAGTCTCTGGTTTGAGGTTGTTGTTGTTTTGAGGAGACTTTTGTCTTGATGGATTACTGGGATTTAAGATACCTGGTGAGGATGTGGAGTCATTTGATGACTCGCTGGGGGGGGTGTCCGGACTGGGTGTGCTTTCATTCATCTCATTCGGTAGCTGGTGGATGCTCTCTCCATTAACACTCGGTTTCTGTCCTCCAACTGTAGAAATACACACACAAAAGAAAAAAAAAACACACACAGTTAGCATTTTGTTTTCCTGACATTTCCCTGTTTCTATTACAAAGCGGGAAAAAAAAGGCCTGCATTTGTATAGCGCTTTTCTAATCCTTAAGGACCCCAAAGCGCTTTACACTACATTCAGTCATTCACCCATTCACACACACATTCACACACTGGTGATGGCAAGCTACATTGTAGCCACAGCTGCCCTGGGGCGCACTGACAGAGGCGAGGCTGCCGGACACTGGCACCACCGGGCCCTCTGACCACCACCAGTAGGCAAACACGGGGTTAGTATCTTGCCCAAGGATATTTGGGATGCAGCCAGGAGGCAGCCTGGGATCAAACCACTGACCTTCTGATTAGTGGCTGACCTGCTCTGCCACCTGAGCTACAGCCACCCCACACAAAAGAAAACATAGTATACCTGATATACATGAATGCACTAACCTTAAGCATTAGGTAAGGCAGTTGCTAATATCCTTCAGTGGCTAATCTCATTTATAGCATGTTATTTAAGCTTATTTACTCTATCTGCAGTTGCTGCTTCTTCTGCAAGCTATCTTGCAGCTTGCAGACCACCTACATGTGAGTTCCTGCATTTTGTGTTATGTCTCTGCTCTGTCTTTCCCCGCCTGTTCACATAAATGCATAAAAGGATGAGGACATCAGAGTAGCCATGCAAACAAATAAATAAATGCCCCCAAATGAAAATAACTTTCCTTTAATTAAAGCAGTTGCAGTTGAACTACCACTGCTGTATTCCTCTGTTGTCCACATTAAAACCTGCACATTACTGCATCTTTTTACCATAATTTCTAGAGATGGCACGATACCACTTTTTTATGTCCGATACCGATACCGATATCATAAATTTGGATATCTGCCGATACCGATATGAATCCGATATAGTGTTTTTTAATCAACAAAACTGTTTTTTAAAATATCTTGCTGCATTTTGCAAGTCTGCAAGTTCATACTCAAGTTTAAAACAACAACTACACTAAAGCTATTTTGTTATACCTGTATACAAAAAAAATATTTCATAGTTCAGCAATACTGATCAATCTAATAAACTTAGACCTGCACCATCCTCCCTATTCTGGTATTTTAAAGAGTACTTAGCGTAAATATTAAGCAACCTAACTAATAGGGTTCCAACTCCCAGCAACAACAAAAATAAATAAATAAAAAATAGGGAACCACCCCTCACGCGCCACCTCATGATGCTTAATCGACGTAATCAACCTTAATTTGATGCAGTGTGAAAAAAAATGCACAGAAATCAATTATTTTTCAAGAAATATTAAATAGATTCAACATCTTTCTTCAACAAAATTGCAGACTGCACAGATGGTACCTTCCCAAAGTAAAAAGTACTATAGCTTACTAGGGTATATATATTAGACTTAATAGTCACTATATACAGTAATTGACTTCTATTCATTTTACATCAAATTAAAACTTTGGGTGTCAGATAATTATTTAATAACAGCCAGACATTTTAAATGAGAATAAGAAAGAAAAGTATGTCTTTGTGCCCCCTTTTCCAGTTAATGCCCTATCGGCCCCCCTGGCTAAACTTTGCTAGATCCACCCCTGCACAGTTACCAGCCGTCAGCTACGTAGAAAAAGATCCTGGTGTAGAAAGTAATATTAAATACATTCTAACAACAGCTTATCAAGCTTAAACGTGCTGCTGTTGTTTATCCACTGGTTTCCTCTTTCTGGTGCAAAGTGGACCAAAAACAAACAAGAGAGACGGACTCGCGACAGAAAAGCCGATCAGCTGATCATTTAAGCAGTTTCACGATTGAAGCAGCAGCCGGAGAGCGAGAGGCAGTCGCTCGTTAAGCTTAACGCAGGAATGCTTTACAAACATTCAGAGATGGACTTACACACTTGCTTTACTTCTCTCGGGGATAACTTTGTCGGAGATGAAATGCCGGGTTGCTAGCGAAGCTCCACATGCTATCCAGACCACCGACAGGTCCCGCATGCCACAGCCGCTCTATCACGTGATGCATACTGCTCCAACGTGCTAACGTTCTGAGGTGAGTTACAGCGTGTTGCAACTTTTGTGAGGTGCTTTCGTGATATTTAATGGATCGGATTACATTTTTTTATTTTTCTCCGATATCCGATCCAGTAATTTAGGTCAGTATCGGACCGATACCGATACGTAATATCGGATCGGTCCATCTCTAATAATTTCAGTGTTAATTCTCTGAATTTCATAGCAAATCCAGGTTCTACTTCACTTGAGTGACCCCATATTTTGGGATTTGCTCTGATTAACAAGGTTATTTTAATGAACGAAAGCTGCTTTTAGCTGTTTCTTTAGTAGTGAGGGCCAGTGATGGGAAATAACGGCGTTACTAATGGTGTTACTTTTTTCAGTAACGAGTAATCTAACTAATTACTATTCCTATCGTTACAACGCCGTTACCGTTACTAACAAGAAAATGCAGTCCGTTACTATTTTTCAACAAACAGACGGTTGAAGCTGTGTTCAGCTTACCGCATCTTATATCAGTTGCACGGAAGTAACAGACTACGTAAGTAATCTGGGCGGTACAGCTTTAAGCAGCTGCACGCTCCCGCGGACGGTAATCACGATCACTGTCTAGCACAACACCTGGAGCTCGGGGCAAAACAATCGCATGAGTGCTGCTGTTTGACTGAGGAAGAATAAAGTAGTCGTGGTTAGCCAATCACATGACCACTTAAAGACAAAGCAACAAGGTGATAGATACCAGTTTTTAAATTGTGTTGATAGGCCAAACAAGGCAAAGTAAATAGTTTTTAAAGGTGAAATGTGGGGAAAATCAAAAGCAGTTAAAAATGGCCAATTATACCCTGGACCCCAGAGGGTTAAACGTTTTTTAGTAGTAATGCAATAGTTACTTTTCAAGTAATTAATTACTTTTAGAATATTGTAACTCAGTTAACTCAATTACCTTTTTGAAGAAGTAACTAGTAACTATAACAATGGTAAGGGCACAGTTCCATTTTCTTTTGTGTGTGTAAAATTTGGAAAACTCCAACTGTAAGATATAAGCATTTTAGTTACAATAGCATTCATCTTTATTTGAACCCAACAAAAATGTTTTGGGGGCAATTATGAGACAATTTGCTATTGTGTCAGCAATTTGACATTAAAATTACTTACTTACAAATAACTATTTCAATATTTTAGACAGTATCAAGGTTTTTATTTATAACGGTATGAAAATGCTGTTTCTCCTTGACTCATTTGATGTTTAACTTATACATTTCTGGACTCTTCAAGCAAAACAAAAGCTCTGATGCTCACAGTGGGCTTTGAAAACTGCTTTTCGAAGCTGCTGATAGCCAGCATTTTTTCCTTGTGTCCTCTCACCAGCAACTTGTGGGTTCTTGTTTTATTGCTGTGTCTGAATGCCAGAAGGTGGGTCCTGTTTACATGATTTTGTGTAAGTCAATGCTTTTGTGTGTATTTGTTCCCTCGTGACTATGCTAATGCTATCTTACGCTAATACGCTATGTAAGCTACTAAGCTAGTTAATGCTAATTATAAACCTCGTGTAATTGTTAAAGTTGTTATACATGTGAGTGTTGAATACAGTTTCCATCTGGAATCTCTGTGCTAGAATTATGTTTGGACGTGTTGAATGTTTGACGCACACAGTACTGATAGTTGCTTCATGTGCCATTACTACAGACCACAGCTGAATATATCTGCTAAACTTGGAAGCTCCGTGTTCTCCCACCATACCTTGCCACGCTAAAGCAGCTAAACTTCTGGAGACAACATTCTGTCCATTTTATAAATTGTCTAATTAATTAGCAAATAATTAGAAGTAGTTAAAAACAAAGGCACAAAATGACTTACTGGAGGAGCAACAGCACTTGACAATAAAGTATACGAGTGCACAGGTGATTGTGACTAAAAGGATCGTCACTGCAACGCTGATTACGATGTTTAGAGTGCAGGATCTCAGATATTCATCTGAAATGATTAAAAAAAGAGATTCAATGAGAAAATCAAGATCATTTTACACAAAGAGACACTGGCATAATTTATTTTTTGAAGGTGCTTTTTGATGCACTTTTATTCTGCAAAATGTAACATTTAGAATCATTACAAAATAATAATGAAATATATGTTTTATGCAGTCCAGCTGATTCAGGTGTTAAGCTTACCCGGTATGTAAAACTCTGAGTCCCTAATCTGGTTTATCTCAGGCTGCTGGACTCTGCAGATGACCCTGTGATTAAAAAGACACACCTTTAGGTTTCATTCACAGTTTTGTCCTGGAAAAAGAAAACTGATGTGCACTTTTGTCATAGCTTAGGCATGACTGCACTGATACAATGACTTGATATCACATTCCCATTTGGATGAAGTAAATGACACAGATAAAATGAGATCTGAGGTCTTGAACTTTAGGCATTAAAATGATATTAAACCTGTTGGTAGCAGTATGCAAAGTCACTCTTCTTGTAACTGTCAGACACCCTGGGGAGTTTCCATCTCTCTTTGGGTCTTCAGCACTGATCTCATTTCCCTGATTGTCAAGAAATGTAATCTTAGGCTCAGGGAACCAGC
This sequence comes from Rhamphochromis longiceps, assembly GCF_057381845.1. Lineage (NCBI taxonomy): Eukaryota > Metazoa > Chordata > Actinopteri > Cichliformes > Cichlidae > Rhamphochromis > Rhamphochromis longiceps. The sequence goes on from NC_140559.1 coordinate 34,225,752, forward strand.
ACTTAGCCTCACACTGCAGAGTCAGTCCTCCTCCAACACCAGGAACAACTGAGAGTTTCGGCTCAGAAACGGCACCTGTAAAAACAAGAATTATTCAGGGTGTGGCCTTTGAACCTTCCAGCAAACATTATTACAAAAATTTTCACTGTGGAAAATACTTTAATGTCAAATATTATCTGAGGTTTGTGGATCATAGAAATCATTAAAGAATCTGCATGTTCTCCTAAGAACATTTGGCAAAGACGATTGGGAAAAATCTGCAGATAATTGGTTACCTTTGCTTAGAATAAAGAATAGAAAGGAGAAAACCTCAGACTATTTCATTAAATAATAAATCATTTAATCTGACATTCACAGTAAAATCTGTGCACCCCTCACGCCCTCCTTGGAGTCTTTAGGGAAACCTATACCAAAATGTGAGGCTTGTGCTGACCTCCAAAGTGGAGGAAAGGATAAATACAGCACTGCACTTTGAGTTAACGTACCTACAAACAGCTCCAGCCTTGTGATGACTTTCTTTTTTCCTGTTTCTCGAATTGCACACTGGTAGTTTCCACTGTCATTTAGCTGCACATTGGATATCACCATTGACAGGTTTCCATCGTGAAGTTTGTGCATGATGAGGTTTGTTCGGTACTGAAAGACTGGATTCTTCATCTCAAAGGTCTCAAATCCATCCCGGTACAGGAAGGCAGTGTTTGGAAACAGACCCTCTTTAGTCCACTCCACTGTTGGCACCTCACTGTTGATGGTGGTGATGCAGGGCAGGAGGATAGTTTCACCGACAAAGGCAACGATCTTTGGTCCAGTATCCACTAACATTATTCCTGTGAATAAGAAAAAAAAACAGAATATGTGTGGCAACTAATTGCTGTGTTTTTCCTACAGTCAAAGAACTGGATCTACTAATATAGTTTGCATGTGCAGCAACAGTATTTCTCAATGCTATAGAACTCAAAACACCCAAGTTAACAACATTAAAACAAGTTAAAACATTTGTGTACAGCTTGGTAGACAAACCAGCTTTAGCCTCTGTAGATAGTACATCTCTACATGACAACAGCGGGAGTGATTTTTTTTTTTATGTATTTATTATTATCACTCATTGAAATTTTGTTGAGGTTTAACTTTTGCAGTTGAGCCTACTTTGATGGGTGTGCCAACACTGGCAGCTATTTCCAATAGGCTAGGACTCAGTTGAAGTAATTGTATAAAGAAGACCTTTTGGCTTCTTGTAGGGCATTTATCCCTCAAATACCTATTGTGTAATACAGTTTATTGATGCACTTTGCTAAACAATAAACTATTTAGCATTTATTTAGCAATCAAATTTGGTTACAATTTGGTCAAATCTGGCTCCAAAAATACAACATTGTTTACAGGCGTAAACATTAAAGCTTTGAAAGCCCAAAAGCAAACAGTGGGATGATTTTTCTCCCAGAACAATGGATGCCATTATTATATCAAAACATGAAACTGCTTGGTACCTGTACACTTCTCCTCCATTCCTCAGGCAAACTGTCTAAAATAATCTGGTCTTCTGTACCTGCACAGGTATATCAGCTCGACTAACCACCTTTCATTCTTCATATTCTCTCTCTCTCTCTCTCTCTCTCTCTCTCTCTCTCTCTCCCCCCCCCCCCCCCCCCCCTTCTTTTAACTAAAATGTTGGACTCTTACAGTGAAAACATAATAGGCCTATATAGATAGGACGAAGTGTGTGTGTGCACACCATTTTCCTGTGCACACACACTTGTTAGAAAGTAATGTGTGGCATCTTTAAGTGGGCAGAAGAGATGCACCGTGTTGTAAAATGCATCAGTTGCTGTTTTTGTGTTATTTTGACCTGCGGAGGTTAAAGGTGTTGAAGAAAGTCAGAAAAAAGTCTTGGCATGTGTTCAGTACAGACAGATTTAAAAGTCATGCTTGTAAAGTTAAAATGTCATCTACTTCCACTTTTTTTGTCATAGCTTATGCAATAAAGGAAATCCTGTGTAGTCATGTGAGACTGAGATCTTAAACTTGGTGCAGAGCATGACTCTAATGCATGCAAACACAAACGCTTGCAATCTCTTGCAACTTGTTCAACAGAACCCAATGACAGTTAACACATCTATACAATAAAACAACCACAGCTGCAATCTATTTTTAATGCTCACAAAAAGGGATACAAAAGAATGATCACCTCACAGCTTGTGCTTTTAAAACCACCTTCCTGTAAATCTTTAGTGCAATTTGTACAGTAAATATACCAAAACTCTTGGTAAACATACAAAAAGAAGCATGAAACATGTGCTTAGTTACTGTGCATTGCATGAAGTCACAGTAAGTTATTTCTGAAGCCGTAGTTGTTTCCTGTAACACCTAAATTTGACAGCTGATATCAATCACTGTCTTACAAGATGATGTCTAAAGAAATGTTGCACAAAAAAGTAAAGCAACATCCTTTTTGGTACCTTTATAAGATAATTTGATTGTTGGTTTGTGTTCTTATAATAAATGAACTAATGTAGAAGTACTTCCTTTCAGTTTTTATGGCTCCGTGCAAGACAAATGTAATAAATAAACAGCCAGCACAGTGCATCACATGGTTCAGTCACATGGACGTACAATATGTGAATCAACCACAGACAGCATATTAAAGATAATATGGCCTTCCTAGCCTGAAAAGTGACGGTGTTATGGGACTGCCATTCTTCTTATGGAGGGCAAAAAGAAGTTCGGTTGCATAGGTGTGTGGGAAAACAATGCATGGTGCCCCATGTCCTCAGATTTACAACCTTTTTTTTCTCCTTTTTTGTTTCTTAAAAATGAAAGTCAAGCATTAACTGTAAAAACCTGCTAGGCATATCACCTTTTACACAAATATTACCAGAAACCATGAAACAGTGTGGATGTGTTTTCAGTTCTGCCTGATTGAAACCACCTCAAACACACAGTCAATAGAAGTTGAAACAAGTAGTGAGAGCAGTAATGACTACAGTCATATCTAAGAGGTGCAGCAGCAGAACAGCTGAGATAATCCATCCACAATATAAGTTTAGTCATTGATATACTGCTGCATGAGCTGGGCTGTAGTCACATCGTAAGGATGTAAAAACTGAGCTTTAAAATGAACAGTGGTAATAAAAACATAGGGTGACAGTGATCACTGACTTTTTCAGATTAAATAAAACAAGATACAAAGAATTAACCATTCACCATTAACCGTGTAGTCCACTGTATATGGGCATATAAATGGACAACGGGCTGAGGCAGCTACTACGCTGATATTCTCTCCATTTCAGCTGATTTTCTAACAAATACATTCTCGTGTGATCTGCACAGTAATTCTTGGGAAAGTCACGCGACACAAAACACTCCCACGGGACTGTAGAAATCCTACCTCTACAAGAAGATAGGACCACAGCGAGAAGGAACGCAAGGACGTGCGTGGCCCAAGCACAGAAAAACGACCTGCCGGATCCACGGGTGTGAAATAAGGACTGAAAAAGGACCCGAACTCTGTTAACCTGCTCCATGCTTCCTCTCTAGAGGGCAGCCTGAGGCATAATGATGTGCAACAGTTCCAACTGTATTTCATTCACAAAACGGGAAGTGGGTGGGTTCATGACGGTGTGAATGTCATCATGCACTCTTGTTTTGTTTTTTAATGTATTTGTAGTTTAGGAGATCATAGTCATTGTGCTCTCTTAAACTACACCCAGATAAGATTCAAATGCAGTAAAAGATAAATCTGGCTAAATGAAAACAAACTCAAAAAAGACAATAAGGTCTGCTGCTTCAAGTCAAACAGTGAGTGAGTGAACTGAAAGTGCTTCCTTTCATCATGCCAAACAATACAAACAGCTACAAAAGTAGTTTTGTAATGCTGAATGTGCTGAAACTGACAACTTGTTATCATAGATTGTAATTTTCTAATTCACATCACATTTCATATGAAACCCTTTGGGAAATCGTCCAGTGTCTCAAAAAAAAAAAAAAAAAAAAGCTAAAAGGAATATCTTAAAGACACAAACCCCCAAATTTAAGACACAAAAAGGTCGCCCAGCAGATGATGTAGACAGGATTAACACATTCACACAAATCTTTGCTCTTTGTTGCTCTTTGTCATGCTGAATAGTGGTACTGACACGTACTAGTCCTCGGCTTCCTTCCTTCCCCTTAGCATAAAGTCTGCAAACAAATATAACTCAAAGCAACAACAAAAGGATGTACAGCACAGCCACAAACCACATCCACATTGTAAGTAGTCATCTAATGTCTTTGATATTAGACAAAGACATTAGATGACTTTGAGGTCTGGTCTCTTATATAAAATTAACAGGGTACATGTCCCTCAAAGAAACTATTAACCAGAACAACTAGAACCAATTATTGAGCTGCTGATTAAAAAGTATAATATTTGTAGATGTAACCAGAAAACCTTAAAAAATCTCAAGATTAAATCAGGAGGCCGATGAGAACATAATGCTATCATATTATTTATCACAACATTAACAGCACTTAAGGAAATCCTGTGTGGTCATGTGAGGCAGATTTCTCAAACTTGTCACACAGCATGAGTCACATGCATGCAGAACACAAACACATCTTGCAAACCTTTTTAAGTTTTTCAAGAGGACTGAGTGACAGTTATGGGAACATCAGTTAAAAAAAGGAGAAGAAGAAACACAACCACAATTTATTTTTAGTACAAAAAAGGGATACAAAGGAATCATCACCTGATAGCTTGTGCTTTTAAAATAACCTTACTGTTAATCTTTACCACAATTTTTACAGTAAATGCCATGAAACTTTTGGTAAACCTACAAAAAAACAAAAGCCAAGAAACATGCTTTGTTACTGTGCATTGCATGAAGTCATGCTAAGTTACTGTAATTTTGAAGCTCTGGTCATTTCCTGTTTACACTCAAACAACAGCAGTACAGTCATTTGACAGCTCATATCAGTCAGTGCATTTCAAGATGAAGTCTACAGAAAATTTGTGTGTGAGAAGTAACTCATGTAGTAGCACTTTATGTTATTTGCTGACAATATAGCCCGTGTGATTATGTTCACATCTGAATCTGTTAATAAAAGAAATATGACTGAATACAACAACTTTAACATTCATATTGTTGTATTTTATGCTATCGATACAAACCAAATGATTCATCCAGATAAGATACCAGTGATCTCAATAAAATGTGGCTACTGATTCTATTAAAGTGAAAGTGCTCATTACACGGACACACTTCTTTACGTCTCTAGGGATGGGTATTGATAAGATTTTCACGATTCCGATTCCATTTTTGATTCTGTTTAATGATTCGATTCTTTATCGATTCTTTTTAAAAAAGGAGAACACTAAGGTCGATTAGCTTAGAACTTTGTTTTATATCTTCTCTTTGAACAAGATAGAAATTTAGGAGTAACATGGCCTTACAAACCCAACAGTGAGATCTTAAGAGATCCAGCCTACGGCTCTTCCATGGGGTGTCAAAGGGGCCCCAGGAAAAAAAATTGTAAATGTAAAATAATAAAATAAATATTCTTCTGTAGCAATAACAAAGTATAACATAAATTATTCTGTAGCAATTACACAAGAATATCCAGTAATGTCCTGCCTACAATTAAACACGTTCACTTTAAATCGGGGCATCTGCTGTGGCAAATGGGTTCAAGCCTTTTACCACAAACTTAGTCACTGCTCGGTGACATTCGTCTATCCTGGCCTGAAAGGAGACGCTACCGGTAGACTGCAGCGAGAACTGCCAGCATCTGAGCCAGACTCTGTCTGTCTCTCTCATCACGGTCACCTAAATGCACAGTAATGGCAGGTTTTGTAATAAGGCAGATCGCGCTAACATAATATGCACTGTTAGTTGATTATTTACCTGCCGCATTAACGGGAGAGGACGTGCAAACGTTACCGCTGCTGCTGGGTTGAGATTCACGAGTCTGGAGCGGAATTAAAAACACGACATTCATTTAAGGTCATCACGTGTTTTTTGCATATTCGTAGTGTTTCCTCCCTTAAATGAAATATCTACTTTGCAAGTATTGCAAGTTGTCCTGTTGTCATCCGTTCTCGTAAAGTAAAACCAAACTTTTGAGTGTTTGAGCCGCTTAGGTACCGTGTTTCCTGCCGGGTAAATGACGCTCCGCAATGTGGTGACGTCATTCGGGGCGACTGGAATCGATAAGGGAATGTTTGCAAAAATGTCAAACAATTCCAAGGAACTGAAACAGTGGGAACCGGTTCTCAACAAGAACCGGGTTTCGATACCCATCCCTAGTCTCTAGCCTGTTATACCTTTGCTGTGCATTTTCATTTTTCATTATTTTCCTTTGCAATGCTGAATATGGTAAAAGTGGCAACTTTATGTGTTAACAGAGACTGTGTTTTGTTTTGTTTTTTAGAGCACATTATAAGAAGAGACTCCTGTGTCTTCTCAACTATACAAAAGGTCACAAAAGGTCCACCCAACAGATGATGTAGACAGCATTAACACAGTCAGATAAAAAATGTCAAAGCAACAACAACAGACCTTTGCTTTTTGTTGTTTCATTCTGGACTGTGGTGCTGACACTCACCAGCCTCGGCCTCCTTCCTTCTGCTTAGCGTACACCCTCAGGGCGCTGGAATTTGGGTGAAACCCTCCATGCACGGTCAGGAGTTTTCTTGTCTTGATGTTTCTGGCATTTATCTCCTCATTTGGCCAACTTATTATCCCGGTGAGGTATCTGATCACTGTCATTGCGTAGGTGTTGATTGCCCAGATTTTGTTCTTCCCGTTTAGCTTACTCCTCAGGACTTGCTTTACTCTCTGCACATACTTGGTGGTTGCAGCTTTCCTAGAGGCCTATTCATGGTTTCAGTTTACCTGTAGGATTCTCAGGTACTTGTAGTTGTCCTCGATGTCTGCAATGTTGCCTTATGGTAGTGCAGTCCTCCCCAATTCTGACTACCGTCTTCATTACCATCTGACTACACTTCTCAAGTTCAAATGACAGTGTCTCTTTCACTCCTGGCATACAGCTTCCTGTCATCCATGTAGAGGAGGTGGGTGGAGATTGCTCCATTCTGGAGTCAGTATCCGTAGCCAGTCTTACGACCAGTCTGGTCTTGCAACTCCAAGCAACAGCTGTATCAAGAGCTGGTGTTTTGCCCCTTTGGTGTTCCTTCCAATTTCTTTCTGTGTTGAACATATTGAGTTATGTACCTGTTCTTAAAGCCCTGTATCACACACACATACATGTATATCCATCCATCCTTTTCTAATTATCCAACTCAGGGTCACATCTGCCACACGTGCACTGCATGTAGTTTTCTAATGTTTCACTTTGGGGATCTGGTCTTATATAGAGCGTATATCATGGAAGTCCTTTGAAGAGGAAGAAAAAAACCGAAAAAAGGAAGAAAATAAACAATTACCAGAACAAGCAGAATAAATTTTTGATCTGCTGAAAAATGTAGGATATTTAGATATAAAGCCGAATTTTAAAAAGCTGAATATTAAATCAAGAGGTCGATAATAAAATGCAGTTATCATATCCTACCACACGGTTGCGCTGTTTTTGAGTAAATAAGCCAAGCTTTAATTTCACGGAGCTTGAAATCTTAACAGTAATGCGTTATTAGTGCTAACTTTTTTATTATTTCAATTATAGTCACATCTACAGTGCTTATTAAAACTTAAACAAACATAAACCATTGTGCAGCTTCACTGACCAAAAGGCCATAGACCTGCTGTAGATGCAGTGATGAGTGAGTTAACCTCTGTCAGTCATTCAAAGGTGCTGTCGATGGTTTCGAGAAAATACGATGGCTGTTTCCTGTTAATCGCACACAGTGAATCATTTTCAGCATGAAAAGTTACTCATAGGTTGGAACAAAACAGAGGGACACTGGATGAGGTAAAACATCAGTTTTACTGTAATAAGTGTTGTATGTTTAAAACAGCCTAATATCGTTTCAAAATAAAAATTTAAACATGAAACCATAATAATTTTCTCCTAAATCCTCTTCCTCTGATTGCAAATGTGAAACTGTTTAAAAATCCTATTAATCAGCGGTGCCACCTTTGTCGTTCGCTGGTTTCTGAGTTTTTACTTCACTCTGTCTCTCTCCCAATAACAATAAAATAATTTTTTTCTAATGGATGTGAAAATATTTATGCAGTTTTTTTACAGTTCATGAACTCCGAGTATCTGCTGTCTGTGAAGTTACTCGTCTGTCTGACGCAATCAAATGCTGACATAAGTCTCTGCAAAACTTACTGTCACCTAACATTACAGTTCCTCTCCTTTGTCAGTGACTGAAGTGTATGCCTACATTTATATCTTTATAAGCATTGGCAGGCACTGACCCCATTTTTCAAAGACAAGGCTCGTCTTTTTGAATAGAGTCCAGAGCAGAGAAGAAATTTCTCCCTCTTATATGTTTTGTCTATGCCTATGGAAGCTTGTGATAAAGAAATGTCATCTATGAAACAAAATGTCCTCTTTTTGCTGTTGTTGTTTTTGATCAGTGGTGGAAACAAGCTTGTTATGTTGGTTCTGCGTCCTATGAAACATGTACAGTCTTGTAAGTTGAGCCCATTGACATTAAACTAGCAGTTACCACTAGTCTGGCATCGTCGCTGAACAGGGATTAAAAACTGGGACATGAGTCAAAGATAAAATGTTTGCTCGTTTAAATATGCTGGAAAAAAAACAGTTTCAACAGGATTTATTCATTTATTAAACAGCTTTGTCTTTTCATGACCAGTTAAGTCTCCAAGAAATTATAGACATAGACAGAAAGTCCAGCAGCAGAGATATTATAAGAGACAAACATGGACCAAAAACAAGCCTTAATAGAAAAGTTGACCTCTATAGGAGAACACAGCAGCAGCAAAGGTGGAAGTATAATGTGCTTTCTTTATTTCACATGATGTTAATGTGATGGATCGGTGTTCTTATTTGCATACGCTTAGATCGACAGATGCTTAAATATTTCCACAAAACTTTCATTTCAAAACCTCTGGGTTACAGATGAATGAAATCAATTTAGCACTGAAGCTTCCTTCAAACCACCATGGCTCCTGTAAGGAGGAAAGGAATGGTTTCATTTTGTCTCTTTTCCATTTATTTGTGCCAACCCCTGGAAAATTCTGGGGTAGATAAGGGCTGTGACTCTGTAATGGGATTTTTAAATTAAGTTTGGAAGAAAAAAAAAGTTGATTCATTTTTTTATACAAATGGAAAAGTCAACATACACTCAGTTTAAAGTGTCTGAAGGATAGGACATACAATATGCATACAACTAAAAGAAGCTTAAAATGAAAGGTGTTTTTGTCTTTCATATTTTTGTATTATTCCAATATCAGAATAATCAAAAGCAATAAAAATATTGAGACACAACTTCAAGTATGTTACTTTACACATTATACACATACAAATGAAAGATAAATTATTTGTAAAAGTGTAAGGTTTCCCATGAAACTGACTGATGTAGTATCCAAAAGAGAATGAAATTAAAAAAGAAACCTTTTCATGTGGGGAAAAAGCGCATTTTCATCTTTAGCTGCTCTTCCCAAGTTTTTTTTAGTAATCTGTCATTTTGCATGAGATTTGTTATGACTGGGAAACTCTTGAAATAATTTGACAAGCAAAAAAAAAACCAAACAAAAAAAATCATAAGATGAATCCATAAAGAAAATAAAGCATGTCACAGACCTGTTTCTTGCACTGAATCGTTTCACATCTTGGGATTATAATTTTTCTCAGAAGTATTTTTATGTAGTGGCATTAATAATTTTATTAACTTTTGATACTACAATTACTATCATTATTATAACTACTACTGCTACTAAATCTAATACTATTATATTGATTTGTTATTGATGTCCCCGGACATCAGATGAATCTATCAGGGTACTGTAGTGCAGTTTAGACCTGTCAGCGAAGGTGTTGCTGCGCTGAGGCGCATGTGCACCACCTGCACCAGACCAGGACACACGCATGCTTTTTGAACAGGAAGATGTTTTCTTTCTTTTGAATCTGAAGGACTTCTGAATGACACAGCACGATTCTTTGCTGAAAAAGCAGAAGTGTCACAGCTGTTTCTTTTTATCTGCGTGCCAGATGTTGGATTTTGTCCTGAAACGGCAGGTGTGGAATACCTGGTCTGTGTTAAGCTGATTGGATGGTTTCTGTTGGTTGAAGCCTCCGGTTTCAGGTGGCTGATGGTGTGGGGAGACTTTGCTGGGGGTGGGATAACAGGGTTTGGGGTGCTTTGTGATGATCCCGAGGGCTGGCTAGACTGTTGAACACAACTCATCTTATCTTTCTCAAGGCCTGATTTTTGTCTTCTCACTGTATGAACACAAAAAGTGAATAAAAAATCACTTGGTTGGCAATTTTTTCTTAAATCTTGACCATTCTATCGATCAGTGCAGACATACACACACACACACAAATATAATTTAAATTAATATATTTAGACTGAGCATTAGATTAGGCAGGCCACAAATTCAGGCCAAATTAACTCAAAATCCAGGACCATCACCTGCTGTCACTGCCAGGCTACAACAAATGATCACTTATCTAATCAAATTGGTCAATCTTGTTTACAGCACATTTTTAAGCTCTTTTACCCGGCCTGCTTCTTCTGCAAGCCACTTTGCAACACACCACATCCCATTTCCTTATTCTAATACCTAAATTAATGTCAAATATGTTTGTGATAGTCCTGGCTAAACTACCACTACTGCTCTTAGTGTATGAATTATATATTTTCTCTGTTGTCTGCACTTTGCTGCATTTGTTTATTGTAAAGATTTTTAGTGTGAAGAGATTTTGATTGAGAACTTACTGTAGCTATACAGTCCTTGTAAAAATAAGAAAGTTAAATGTAAAAAGAGGTTTGATTTTGTGTCAAATTAGTCAGTACAAACTGCCTCACAACGATCTGGTGTATCCTGAGATGTCCACATTATTGCTACATTTAACATTCTTATAGAGTGAAAACACAAACCCAGTCCAGCAAATAACTAAAAGAATCTCTGCAAACCTCCACCAGGTCAGCTCACAATGTCAGCAGTATTCACTTTAAGGTTGTAAGAAGGGCAGACATTATGTAGTAGTAGATGTTTGACAATATGTACTGATTTGTAACTAACTCGAGCTCATTATATAATATTACATGTCAGTATATTTGTCACTTAATGGGCAGTTCATTGTCTTTCTCTTGACAATATGTTCTTTAAAGATATAACATATATCTTTGTGCCCTTACAGTTTGAAAGAAAAGCTGATGTGAAATGTAAAAGTGAGGTCAGAGGTCAATGTGATGTTTTCAATATCCTAATATCATTTCCTACATGTTGCCAATGCAAACTAAGGCAGTAGAAATTCAGGCAAATCAATTTCATGAAAGTTTAAGTTTTTTGACCTATATCAGTCTTTATATGTCCAAGGAATATTATTTTAAATCGCTTTCTGTACATTGGTAATAGACACCACACTCGTAAGAATTGTGGTTTCTAAATCACGCAGCTTTTTTGACCAATAAATCATTAAGTTGACCTTGAACACTTTGGTGGATGTTAGCTGAATTTGAATAGATTGTTAACATGACGCCTGCAAAGCTTAATCAGAATTCATTAGAAACTTTTCAAGCTACTACGTTTACAGACAGAAAGAAAAGCACACAAACATTACCAGAAACACAACCTCCTTGACGGAGATAATTGCAACAGATCTGTTTTGTTTTTTTAATATTTACACTCTGATGGCCAAATAATCAGTTAAATAATTAATTTTAAAACACATTATTAAAAAAACAGACTTACCATAACGCTGACATTTCTTGACTAAAAAGGCAATGACTGCTGTAAAGATCCTCACGACAACAGCGATTACAAGGATGTCAGTGCAGGATCTCAGGCTTTCACCTGAAACTCAACATCTGAAGATTAGGATAATAAAATTTTGCAAAAATGACACAAACAGGTGACGTAACTTCCATCTTGTAAAAATTTACATTAAAACAGAAGTGACATTAAAGAACACAGTAATTAGCAAATCTTACATTAAAATTAATTACATTTTAAACAGTTTTCATATACATGTACAGTTTGCAGTGTTTTTTTAGAAAAGCTAGATGGATGTAAACAATAGACAAAAATATGTGTTTTATGTAGTTCAGCTGATCCAGGTGTGTTAAAGCTCTGGTGTACCTCGTACGTACATTTCTGAGTTCCTGGTCTGGGTTATCTCCGGATGGTGGACTCTGCAGGTGACTCTGTGATCGAAAGAAGCACCTTTTAGTTTTATTCACATAGTTTTGTCCTGGAAAATTAAAGCTCTCTGTACACTGATGATAATTTAACAACACAATCCCACCCAACTGAGGTAAATGAACCACATAAAACCAGAACTAAGATCTGAAACTTTAAATATTAAAATAATATGAAACCTTTTTGTAGCAGTCTGCAGAGTCACTCTTCTTGTGATTGTGAGACACCCTGGAGATTCCTCACTTCTCCTTGGGTCTTCAGCACTAATTTCACTTCCTTGATTGTCAAGAAATGTAATCAGAGGCTCAGGGAACCAACACTTAGCCTCACACTGCAGAGTCAGTCCACCTCCCACATCTGGAACAACTGAGAGTTTTGGCTCAGAAACAGCACCTGCAAAAGTAAGAATTTTTCAGGCTGTTGTCTGTGACCAACATCTCAGTTCAAATGTTCATAGAAAACTGTGGGAAACGATTAGGACACCTCATCTGAGCTTTAAGAGAGAGATACATAACTATTAATTATTCACGTTGTGGTCTTTGAACTTTTCGACCAACATTTCAGGTCAAATGTTTATACAAAACATTACATTACACAAGCTTTACGAATGATGTGGGTGAAAATGTCCACAAAGAAACAGTTTAGCATTTGTCTACAGACAGCTGGCTTGACTTATAACATTTACTTATTTATTTACTTATAACTTATAAGGACAGAAATCTGTTGCTTCATTTTTCTGTTCTGATTTTTTGTTACATTCTTACTGTAGTGTTGCTCTGCCATTGTTAGTCTCTGTTACCAGCTGTTAGCCTCTGTTAGCTGCTGTTAGTCTCTGTTACCAGCTGTTAGCCTCTGTTAGCTGCTGTTCACCAGAGTTGATGACACTTTAAAGTGGGTTTCCATCTTCATCATGGCGTGCTACGTAGGCGGTTACTTCTTCTACAACAAACACACACACGAAAAACAAACTGCAATACGCTAACATCTGAATATACAGAATCCAAGAAGCAAACCATCTTTTATAAACAGTCTATCTTGGTGATTTTTTTTGGCCCACTCAGGATGATCTGTTCACCTGTGATTAACAGCATAAACAAATGTTAGTAGTGGTTAAACTAGATGTGGCAAATTTTGTCATGTTGTGCTTGTTCAATTCAATTCATTCGTCGCGGGGATGTGGAGGCTTTTGAAAGATTTGCACTGCAGATTCGGGCTCTCGTTGGTATGCTGAAGACTCTTGGTCCGGATGGCGAAGTGGAACTGAAATGTGGCTCTCACGTGGCACGGCTCCTCAGTAAGCTGCCAGCTGAAATTCAATTCAATTCAATTCAATTTTATTTATATAGCGCCAAATCACAACAAAAGTCGCCTCAAGGCGCTTCATAGATACAGAGAAAAACCCAACAATCATATGACCCCCTATGAGCAAGCACTTTGGCAACAGTGGGAAGGAAAAACTCCCTTTTAACAGGAAGAAACTTCCAGCAGAACCAGGCTCAGGGAGGGGCGGGGCCATCTGCTGCGACCGGTTGGGGTGAGAGAAGGAAGACAGGATAAAAGTCATGCTATGGGAGAGAGACAGAGGTTAATAACAGATATGATTCAATGCAGAGAGGTCTATTAACACATAGTGAGTGAGAAAGGTGACTGGAAAGGAAAAACTCAATGCATCATGGGAATCCCCCGGCAGCCTACGTCTATTACAGCATCACTAAGGGAGGATTCAGGGTCACCTGGTCCAGCCCTAACTATATGCTTTAGCAAAAAGGAAAGTTTTAAGCCTAATCTTAAAAGTAGAGATAGTGTCTGTCTCCCGAATCCAAACTGGAAGCTGGTTCCACAGAAGAGGGGCCTGAAAACTGAAGGCTCTGCCTCCCATTCTACTTTTGAATACTCTAGGAACAACAAGTAGGCCTGCAGTTAACTGCTAAAATTTAGATAATACAGACTCAAAGCAGCAAACATGACAGCACATTAATGTTTTATTAGGTGTGACTCAGTAGGAACAAAAGACATGTATTTAATATATTTTAATTTAAGTGTTTAGAAAACAAACAAATCTATGCTGGTTCAAAGTGAACGGTTTTTTTAAGCTGCATTATTGTTACATTACGTTATTTACATTATTGTTACTTATTTCTGTGCTTTCAAAATGTATTGAAATGAAAATAACTGCAAATCACTGTACCCCTTATTCTAACCTAAGACAACACAAAATGTCAGATTAATAATCTCTGTGATCCAAAAGTCTGCTGTAAACACTCAGTTCTCTTTGTATGACGTCAAAGAAAAGGGATCTTCCTAACATGGTCAGGCACACAGCTGTGGCTGTGAGGAAAAGCCCCACCAGCCTGCCAATCAGAAGAAAATTGGCTAAAATTGATCAAGAAAAGCTAAAAATGAAGGAATATTTTTGAAGTGGGCATCATGCAAAACTACTGTAGGAGACTCCAAGAATCGAAACATGGAGGCTGAAATGAGTATAGTAGGTCTGTTTTAATGTTTTAACTAAAAAATAAAGGATGAAATTCAGCAAAGGGCCCATATTTAAGAAACCACTCTGCTATGGACACACTGCTGTGGAATTAATATCTTTCAAAAGTTTTAATTGCACTGCTTTCTAAAGTATAATAGTTAAAAAAAAATAACTGTAAGTAGTTCAAGTGGAGTAGAAAGTCGTGCAGAAATGCTGTAAAATACTTCCATACACGTACTAAGTAGATTTACTTCTATTTCATTACCATGAACTTGTGCAATTTTGTAAATCCTTTTTGTCCTTGTGAAACAAATTTCCTGAACTCTGTGCACAGCACGCGTCACAAGCTGAGCAGAAAAAAACATTTACAGTTAATTTTAAACTGTTTCAGCAGAAATGAGAGACGATTATGGGAAGACATCTGGAAAAAACAAAAAACAGTTGCATTCGCTTTCCTTAAATTCTCACATCACCTGACACTTCCTATAAAACCCACAAATTTAACCTTTCACAGTAAATACCACAAAATCCTCAGTAGACTACAGAAAAAAATGTACCATGTAAAAAATTAAAAGATATAAAAATGATACCTTGTTTCTTTAAAAACTCACGTTAAACCTTTGCCATGGTTTTTAACAGAAACTTTTTTCAGTAACTCACCATCACACTTTGCTACTCTGTGTGCTTTGCACTGGCGTGCACAGATAGAGACGAGGTGGTGCTGAAGCACTTGCCCTTTTGCCCTCAGTCCAAAAAAGTGCCCTTTTGAAAGACGTGATTTTTTTTTTTAAAGCTGCGCGATTTAAAAAGGTGTGAAAATAATGGCTTGATTTGTGCCCCTTCTTCAAAGACACCCGAACCCTGTCGCTTTTTCACTGTCACCGTGTCACGTGAACACGCTTGCAGTTCATTTGTTGTGAGGCGTGTAGCAGCGGCATGACATAGGACTACTTGGAGTAGGCATAGTAGGCTAACTATAGCGACTGGGAGCCACGGCGGACAACACGGCAGCTCTTTCCCTTCCCAACCAGTCAGGTAACCCATGAATCGAGTGAAATTATTCTGTTTGCCCTCTAAGACCAACCTGCAATTGTTTTGTTGTGAAGTAGCCTGTAAGAAACTGCACATGACAAACTTTGCCAGCTTGCCCCCTCCATCCATCCATATGGATAAACAAAAAAACGACACATTTAAAATGTAACCTAAACCATTTAGGCAACCCCACTCTCCATCAATTCCGACCTTTTTGCATACACTATTGAAAATATCACGTTATGCTATAGGCTACATGCCGTTAGGCAGAGGGCTCTTTTGAGCCCATTTTTCGTTACAAATTTTAGGATGATCTCACGGAAATCTGTGAATAAATACAAAGTTTTCAAACTGAAGTCAGTGACGGGAAGACATCACACTTTTTAGAGATGGAACTGCAGAAAAACCTAAAATCTTGACATGATTATGAATAATAGAATTATGGACGTTTCTCCGTTTTTGTGGATTAGCCTTTCCATAACTAACGTCAACTACTGTCCTACTTTGGTAAGATTGAAATTAATGTCTTTGACTGTCTTTAGTAGGTGTCTCCTGTGAGAAAGTTAGAACACCGTCCAACTGTCTAAAGATGCAGTCTTTAGCCTAACTGGTTGTGACTCAGCGATGCTCGCAGACATTTACGCACTGTGTTGTAACCTGATTGTGACAGAATAGTGACGTTGTTATTGGTAGTTTGAAGGGTACGGTGTTGGGGGTGGTGCATGTTAAAAGTTTTGAGAAGCACTGGTTAGACATGTTAATTTTTTTTGGTGTAACATATTGGCAACATTAACACATTAATTTGCTAAAGGAAAAATAGGCAGTTCCCAATTGCCTGTGAAAACGACCGTTCTGCCCTGTTCTTGTAATGACCACAGTCAGTCTTATTCGTTCTCATACATTTTGGTCTATTTATTTACTAATTTCAGCAAGCATAATGCCTAGGAAAGAGAGGCTGAGAAAGGAGAAAGAAAGGGATCTACAACAGGCAGCCCAGGGAAGCAGTTCTCTGCTCTCCTGGATGAAAGCAAAGGAAAATGAAGATGAAAGGTCAGAGTCAAGGGCAGAGTCAGGTTCTATTTTAATGTTTTAATGTAACCTGCTCCTTGCAGTTAATTCTATTGGATAATCTTAAAAGCTGTTCACACTTAGTTTTTAATGAACTTAATCAGCAGGCATTGAGCTAACTATTATTTTGTACCTACGAAAGTTATTTCTATGTTACAAGACTTGCAGTATGGGTTATTATTAAAACTATCTGTTTAAGCTTATTATTATGATAAATAATAATACTACTATTATTATTATTGTTCCATTGTAGTCAGTCACAGCAGGGAAGCAGCTCTATGCCATCTACCAGCATAGCAGAAGAGGGAGATATAGAAACAGATGAAGCCGCGACCAATGCAGCAACAGGTTCAGTTAGGCCTACAGACACTGATGTAGTGCTCTCTGAAGACCACAATGAGGAAGAACAGATCGATCACATAATGTCAAAGTTAGCAGCTTTACAATACCCAACAGATCCAACACACATCCATACATTTAAAATAAAGCGCAATGACAGATACGTTTCAATGTGCTGCAATGTGGGCCCATGTCAGCCTGATATACCTTACCCAAAAACTGAGGGGAGATCATTCCAGAAACAGTGGTTTTCTGCTAATGTGTGGCTGGTTTTCCACATATGCAAAAAGTGCCCTTTTTTCCCCCTGGAGCACTTGCCCCCCAAAATGTCTGTGCACGCCACTGGTGCTTTGCATATGATGTCAAAGCTACTTAAATTTTTTATCATTGTTTACTATTAACAAACAGCAATTGTACTTTAATTTAACATCAGCATCAACAACAACATCAACATTTAACATCAGCCTTACAACAGGCTTTCTAAAGGAGTTTTCCATACACAGAGGAAAAGCAGCAGCTTCTTCCAGAATTGCACGATTATCTCTGTAATCCAGTCACATTTAAGCCCAGATGATAGACCACTCCAAAACCTTCATTTGTTTTACTTACTTTTACTCTGCTGCAATGTGAGGAATATTTAGCCCATTTCTTTCTGAGGTTTTGGAAAAAGAAGAAAACTGAACTGGCTACAAATAGTTCATTTTTACCTTGAATCGTTTGATATGAATTCAAATATGACTGCATTAAGTGAATACTGAAGAAAACTTGCTTTAACCAGAATTAATCGACAGCTGTAGATTCACAAGAACAACTTTTATTGTTCTTAACATTACAGTTTGTTTTATAGGTGTGTGTGTTTATATCAGAATGTCACAAACAGTTACATGATACATGACGTGGTTTTCACTGTCACTGCTGTCCGTGTCGGAGTTTTACTTTGGCTGGAGCTCAGCCAGCTTCATACTCACATGCACAGCAATCCAGGTGAAAATAATGCAAATCGTGTGGTTGCAGCTGTTCCAAGAACAGTAACCAGCAAGTTAAAACAGCACTATTACATAATACAATAATTACAAAACTCAAAAAAGATTACAGCAAAGCTCTAATAAATACATATCCCAATATATTACACAAAATGAATGTGGATAAAGTTTGAATTGAGGTGCCTCTCTTATAAAACCGTATTACTACCTACGATGATAATCAAGAAAAGCAGATATTGGGTCAGCACATTAAAATGACAACTTTGACTGTATTTCAAAACAAAAACTATCAAATAAGTATTTAAAACGTTGGTATGTTTATAAAATGCAATGCTGTTCTATGAAACTCACTTGGATGGCGTCCTGAAATAAATGACAAATCAGTTTATACTTAGAGGTCAACTCCCACCTAACTGACAGTTTCATTTGTCTGATTATGAAACGTTCCTCATTTAGTTTCAGGTCCGATCTCCATCAGCGGCTCTGAGTCTTCAGAGATGATGTTTCTGTGCTGAACACGTATACTGCCTCTAACAGACCGACGAGTGGACGAGCGGCGAAGACGCTCATGCGGAATGGACAACACTGGAAGTGAACTGCTGTTATCACTGTTTCTTTTCATCTCGCCGCTGGTGTCCAGATGTGATGAATCTTCTTCTGTGGTCTGTGAGGAGCTGACAGATGTTGTCAAGGCCTCTGGTCTGGGGTTGTCGTTGTTGTGATGAGACTTTGGAGAGGGCGGGATCGTGGGATTTGAGATGCTTGATGAGGATTTGGAGTCATTTGTACAGTCCCTTGTCTGGATGACCGGACTCTGCCTTTCATCATTCGTACCATGATTATCGAGACTCCGTTTTTGTCTTCTCACTGTATGAACACAAAAAAACAAAAATAATTAGCATCTGTTTCATTCCTGACATTTCATTGTTCTTATTACACACACAAACTGTTATGACAAAGCCAACCTAAATTCAGGCTAAAATCCAGGTGCTTCTTACCATATGTATATTTTTTCCTTTTATTTTTTATTATTTGTTTTGCTTTTCCTTCACTTGTTTGATGATTCATTGAACTGAATTAGCAGTTTTTAAAATAACGCCTAGAAACTGACTTACCAGGGCAGCTGTGTTTCTTCACTAAATGCACAATACATGAACAGATGACAGTGGCTGTTAAGGTGGTTAAAACTGTAATTACAATGGTTACAGTGAAGGATCCCTGGTATCCATCTGTAATGACAAAAAAGGAGATTGAACCTGAAAAAGCATTTCGATAAAAGAGGAGGAACCTGCATAATTTCATAGCTGCTTTATCAGCACATTTTACTCAATAAATGTTGTGTGTCTGAATAGCTAATGGATAGTGAAGCATAGACACAGCTAATCCAGGTGTTTGATTAAAGCTACCTGGCAGGTAAATCTCTGAGTCTCTCGTCTGATGTATCTCCAGCTGGTGGACCCTGCAGGTGACCCTGGGACCAAAACACACACATTTACATCTTATTCAAAATGTGCACCAGTGGGGTTAGCGTGAGAAGGCATCTGTTGAAAGATGCAATTACACACTAATCAATGTATATTTACAAGTACAACCTTTTTTTGAAATAAACAAACTAAATGATCAAGATAAAAATTCTCCAACACATCATTCAGAATATAAACTTGTGGTAAGTTTTAATTTGATATTAAACCTGTTGGTAGCAGTCTGCAGGGACACTCTTCCTTTGACCGTGAAGCATCGTGAAGACTCTTCATCTCTCTTTGGGTCTTCGGCACTGATCTCATTTCCCTGATTGTCAAGAAATGTAATCTTAGGCTCAGGGAACCAGCACTTAGCTTCACATTGCAGAGTCAGTCCACCTCCAACACCAGGAACAACTGAGAGTTTCGGCTCAGAAACGGCACCTGCAAAAATATTAAATATTCACATTGTAGCCTTTGCACTTTCCAACCAGATAGATAGATAGATAGATAGATAGATAGATAGATAGATAGATAGATATCATTAAAGAGATTAAATGCAGCTCTGATCTTTGAGTGGACGTACCTACAAACAGCTCCAGAGTTGTGATTACTTTTTTCTTCTTCCTGATAATCGCACAGTGGTATTTTCCACTGTCGCTTATCTGCAGGTTGGATATCACCATTGACAGGTTTCCGTTGTGAAGTTCGTGCCTGATGAGGTTTGTTCGGTACCGAAACACTGGATTCTTCATCTCAAAGGTTTCACACCCATCTCGGTACAGGAAGGCAATATCTGGAAGTGAACTCTCCTTAGTCCATTCCACTGTTGGGACGTCTCCACTTGGGGTGATGTTGCAGGGCAGGAGGACAGTTTCACCTGCAAAGGCCACAATCTTTGGTACGACAATCGCTGAGGGTTTTCCTGTGGATAATAGAAATAACAAAACACGGAGGAACTAATTACTGTGTTTATTCAAAGAACTGAGTCTACTAAAAAAAATGTTTGTGTGTGTGCAGCAGCAACCTCATTATTGCTTTATGCTTTAAAACTTGCTCAGAAAGCATTCATACAAATATCAGGTCTCATCACAAGTGTTTATTCTCACGATACAATATAGTCCAACAAATCTGAAGTTTTCTTCTGTTTGTGGAAACTGAGACTCTAAAATACGCACAGACTGTGTTGTAGGTCAGTGATGAGCCTTATGTGTAATTTCATTTATATATTTGTAATAGCTAACCTCTTCACCACAGATTACCCAAGCAGGAGTCTCTGTGGCTGAAAAACGAGGCCAGCGCAGAAATGCAGCCTACTGTCACTATTGTGGCAAATTAATGCTGGTTACAAAAGTGTGTCAGTCCCCACAGACTGCACATTTACATGCCCAACATTACCATATAAGAAAAGCATGTTTTCAGCCTGTATATAGCGAGAAATTACAACAGCTAAAGGTGCTTTAGAGTGTAAGAAACTGGGAGCTGGTTCCACAGAAGGGCGGTCTGAAAGCTGAAGGCGCTGCCTCCTCATTCTGCTTTAAATATCAGACGAACCACATGTCTGAGAGCGATGTTAATCTGTTAGTGTTATGTGGTGTCTTTAAGATAAGATGTCTGTTTTGTCTGAAATAAGAAGGAGACAGTTGCAGTCTCTGTGGATAGTTTATCCCTGCATAACGTCAAACGAAAAATCAGACAAAATGTCATAATAATTTTTCCAGCAGGAGACTCACAGTTCCAGGCAGGTAAAACGTCATGCACAAATACACTGAAACATTTCTGTGTACGTGCAAGTAGTAAATTTACTTCAATTTTTGTTTTGTTGCCTTTTTTATAGCATGCGCAACAAAGGAAATCCTGTCATGTGAGGCAGATTCTTTAACTTCCTGCATAACGTGAGTCAAATAAATGCAGAACAAACATTTGTAGGAAACTGCAATAAAACTGAGGGACAGTTATAAAGAAAACACATTAAAAACACATTTTTAGCACAAAACCACACTGTTAATCTCTGCTGCAACCGTGACAGCAAAATCACCGATAAACGTACACAAAAAGTACTCTGAAAAATGTTTTACTGTACGGGTGTCACACATTGCGCACATTGATGTCACAGTAAATCGCTTTATTTTGGAAACTGTGGTCATTTGCTGTTTGCACACAAACATCAGCAGCAGTGTGATTTCCCTGCTGACTGCAGTCGGTGCTCTACAACAGAAATGATCCAAAAATAACCTTTGGAAGTGAGTGAACTTCAACTTGAAATGAGAATTGAGGAACTGGGTGTCAATTTAGTCGAGTCATGTCGGTCAAAATGAACTTCCCCTAAACGTAGAAATGAACTGCAACATTCAGATTGTGAGAAACATTTGATAATATCGCTCAGCGTTTCAAGTTTAAACACAGAGAAGCTCTTTAAATGACTGACGCACAGATTTTGAGCTTGTTTCCTCAAAATGTAAACAAATAGTCTCCACGTGCCGAACATCCTGCTTTTATCGTCAGAACTTCGATACAGAATAATACAGAAACTTTGGCAAAGGCATTAAAGGTAGACAGATACGCACTTTTACAGCGACTCTGTGTTAACATTTGTAAAGTGACTCGCTGAAAACACAAATCCATAAATCTCACCTGTACAACAAGATGAGGACAGGACAGCGGCGAGCAGGAGCAGGCGGACAAACCACAGCGACCTGTTCAAACAGGCATCAAAACAAACTTTGTTGACTTCGTCCATGGTTCCTCTTCAGAGAGCAGCCCGATACAGACGAAGTGGAACAGTTTCGACTGTTGTAGTTCAAGTCGCAAAAAGAGAAGAAGGCGGGATCAGAGCCATAATTTCATCATGCTGTCTGATAATTTTACACATTTATAGCGCTTAGTAGAAAACAATTATTGAGTCAATCTCATTAACGTTATACCAGTGCAGCTGTTCTGCTATCAGCAGCTTGAACTTATAGTGTGAGGCTTTAATTGAACTCACGGGCAAAGCCCTGTGCAAACCATGAGTCTGACTCTGAGGTAAATCACTGCTTATAAAACAATACAGTGAAACTGAGCGAGTGAAACTGAAATAAGAAACTTCAAATTACAGCACACACAACCAAAGCTGTCAACATATTTCAGGCTTATGGAGCAAATTTCATCATTTACAAGGCTCAAAAACAAGTCAAAGGATTTTAACGAAAAAAGGTAGTGTTAGTGGGGAAAGTGGGACATTAAGTTGTGTTTTTATGTGATTTTTTCATCCCAAAGGAGGTAAGGAAGACTCTTTTATGTGTTTCATAAATCAACATAAATTAATTAAGATTCATGTGTTTGATTATATCGGCAGGTAACAGGTAAATTTATATTAAAATTATTTAAACAGCAGGAAAGTATTGTGAAAATATTGCAACTTTGTAATTATAAAGTGTTTATTTTTAGCTCCTCTCAGCAGTCAGGCATGAGCATACAAATATGCTTTATAGATTAAAAACAACTGTCAGCTTCATGGAGGATTCAAACCCAGCACCTGCTAATAAAAGTCAACTTGGAGAAGTGTGACACCACTTTTCTCTCTCACACATTTCTCTGTCAGCTAATTAAACAGATGCAGTTAATGTTGATTTCTTAAAATTATTGTATTCATGGTTAAGGTTGTGTTGTGTAAAACAACTAAAACAATGTTAGTTTGCACACACAGAGAATGGCCAGGTTTAAATAATATAAGCAGTTAATTCACAACACAAAGGGTTAATATTTCAACCAAATAACAATGTGTATCATGTTAGTGTGTAGAGTATGTTTGAATGTGAGTGTGTGTCTTTCTTGCCCTCAGTGTCAGCCTGACATCTACTGACAATAGCTGCTTAGTGTCCAAAATGCCACTGAGGTCCAGCTTTAATGTCCACTGAGGACTTTTTGATGTAGGGTCATAGAAAGAGAGATGTTATTGTTACCTTATTACTACTGCCTTTAGTAAGGTGCCGTAAATTCATTTTCTGACATGATGCTAATATCAATTTAAAAAGTGTCCTTTTGATTTTTTTGAACAGTGTAAAAATAAATGTTAACAAATAAAACAAAAAAGCATCCTTATTTGATAACACTAAATGTGGCAAAACCTCAATTCTTACTGGATCAAAGATGATCAAGTGTTTGTTCCTATAAATATAATAAAACTTCAAACTTTTCAATCTGCAGCTTGCAAAGTTTTCAATAATATACTGCTCATAGACAGGAAGCACTCTGGTTTTATTTAGTCTCATTTAATGCACAAAGACTGCAGCATGATCAATTTTTTAACAAATGTAACTTTTATACCATGAAACTGTACAAAACCCCACCAGTCGAATCTCTGTAATGGAACACAAATGCAAAATGACATCATTTATAAACATCACATTAAAGAGAAAAGTGCGAAACAACAAGAATTTAATTCCCGGCAACAAAGTCCCAGGAGTGAAAAGTAAACACTTAAAGCATTTGTGCTTTCCATCAGAGTGATGGAAAAGCAGTAAGGCTGAAGTAACAGAGGCTCTGAATAGAATTCACACTTTCATATTATTGTAGGATCTTTACAATATAAAGCACCTTAAGGCAATCTGTTGCTGTGATTTTGTACTACATAAATATAAAAATGAATTGCATTGAACTGAGACATTCACTGTGGCTCAAGTAAAAGAAAAATAGTAGTAGTGGTAAAATAGTATTCATTTTAAATGTTGGCAGTGCTTGCCTTTATTTGTTCATAAAGTATGAACAAACTATATGGGAATGGGGATAAAACACACAACAGATTTGTGTCTATATGCTGTTAATAAACTAGTAAATGAGGGTCAATCTGACCCAAATACTGTGACTGAATGTCAGCATCTTGCAGGAATAGTAGTGGTCAACAACTTATTGCAAGTTTCTATTTTATAAATAGATTACACTAAAACCTTTCTTATAGGCAGCCTTGTGTAACAGCTATTACAATATGGATCACTCTCAAGCTGCAAAGATTTAGGGTAATCTGCTACAGAGATCTTAGCTGCTCGAAGCTGATGATTCAGCCGGCTTTAGAGGCTCAATGGGAAGAATTTTGTACACATACGTTACTTTTCCTTTTTTTTTTCCAAACCACCCAAACTTCCATCTAACTGACAGCTTTTACTAAGATTCAGTCACTAACCTGAGATGTTTCATTTAGTGTATGAATTTGAGAGTGAATGAATATTGGTATTGTAAAGCGCTTTGGGTGCCTTGAAAAGCGCTATATAAATCCAATCCATTATTATTATTATTATTATTATTATTATTATTATTATTTATACAATTTTTAAACCTGCCTGATCACATTTAGTTATCACTCTTTATCCAATCAGATTTTCATCTTCGGATAAATCTGCCAGGACACCGTATGGGTTGTTAGAAATGCCTGAGAGAGTATTCCTGCGTGGAGACCTTGGAATGACTCCATGAGTCCGTTTCACAGACAGACTAGCTGAACGGGGAAAAGGCTTTTCTTTTGAATCTAGAGGAGTGAATGACACAGCATCATTAGTTATTGAGACAGCAGAACTGCCGCCATAACTGCTTCTTCTCATCTGTGGGCTGCGTGCTGGATTTTGTCTTAACGCAACAGGTTTTGAGTCCTTAGTCTGGGGTAAGGTGCCAGATTTTGGATGGCTGCCGTTGGCTGAGGATGCTGGCTTAAGGGGCTTGCTTTGGTAGGGAGACTTTGGTGGGGGTGGGATGCCACATTCAGAGGTGCCTGGTGAGGATCTAGGGTTATTTGAGGACTGGCTGGACTGTTGTGCTGGACTCTGCCTGGATTTGAGGTCGTTCAGCTCTTTAGTTAATCGCTTGATCTCGTCTTTCTCCAAGCTCGATTTTTGTCGTCCCACTGTATGAACACAAAAAAAATATACAGTTAGCACTTCTTTCACTCCTGACGGTCACTGATCTTACAACAAAGACAAAAGTTAGTGAATGAAAAAATACTTAGTAACAGTTAAACATAGAGCCAAAAAAAACTGACTTACCAGACAAGTAACCTCTCTGGACTAAAAAGAGCAAAGTAAAAACACAGATTACTGTGTGCACCATGATGGTCGTCACCACAGCAGTTGCGATGATTCGAGTGGAGGATTTCATGCATTCATCTGAAATGATTTTAAAAAATTTAAAAAATAAATAAGGTCAAGCACGAACAATGGGATAAAATAAAACTCATTACACGAGAAGATTATCTCCATAGTTTGTTTTCTAAGCTGCTTTTAACTGAAATGTTACCACTAAGGTTTACATATCAACGCATAGTAATACAAATATAAAAATATGATCTGGGCCGTACAGTTTGAAAATAATTTAATTACAAAACGTGTCTTTATTTATTTAACAAAAATTAAGACAAAATGCAAAATCAGTCTGTGGGAAACCAAAGTACACCCTTAATGCCTTCATAGGAATTAAGAGGGTAAGCAGCCAGCTGCAGCTGATCAAACGCACTTGATTAATTGATCACGAGCAATAAAAGTCTGCAGGTCTGGAGCATTCAAGTGTGTGCTAACACAATGCAACAACTCTGCCTCGAGCAGACATCCCAGCAAATTCACCCCAAGGTCAGATCAATGCGCAAAAAAAAAAGGACTCCAGCAATGAGCTTATAGAGGCAACTGTTGTTGATCATTAATCTGGCATAGGTTAAAAGGCCATTTACAAATAGCCTGAAGTCCATAGTTCGACAGTGCAAAAGATTACTGACAAATGGAAAAAGTTCAGGACAGCTGCCAGTCTAACAGGAGTAAACGTCCCTGCAAATTCACCCCAAGGTTCAGTTGGTATAATTTGGGTCATACAATGGGATAATGGTCCCCGACACAGCAGCAGATCTACAACAGAATGGCTGAAAAAGACGTTGTAATGGTCCAGTCAAAGTCCACAAACCAAACTGACTCAAATGCTGTGGTGAGTAGGGATGGGTATCGAAACCCGGTTCTTGTTGAGGACCGGTTCCCACTGTTTCAATTCCTTGGAATTGTTTGCCATTTTTGCAAACGATTCCCTTATCGATTCCAGTCGCCCCGAATGACGTCACCGCGTTGCGGAGCGTCATTTACCTGGCAGGAAACATGGTACCTAAGTGGCTCAAACGCTCAAAACTTTCATTATACTTTACGAGAACGGATGACAACAGGGCAACTTGCAATACTTGCAAAGTAGATGTTTCATTTAAGGGAGGAAACACTACGAATATGCAAAAGCATTTGCTCACAAAACACGCGATGACCTTAAATGAATGTCGTGTTTTTAATTCCGCTCCGGACTCGTGAATCTCAACCCAGCAGCAGCGGTAACGTTTGCACGTCCTCTCCCGTTAATGCGGCAGGTAAATAATCAACTAACAGTGCATATTATGTTAGCGCGATCTGCCTTATTACAAAACCTGCCATTACTGTGCGTTTAGGTGACCGTGATGAGAGAGACAGACAGAGTCTGGCTCAGATGCTGGCAGTTCTCGCTGCAGTCTACCGGTAGCGTCTCCTTTCAGGCCAGGATAGACGAATGTCACCGAGCAGTGACTAAGTTTGTGGTCAAAGGTTTGCACCCATTTGCCACAGCAGATGCCCCGATTTTCGGTAAGTGAATGTGTTTAATTGTAGGCAGGACATTACTGGATATTCTTGTGTAATTGCTACAGAATAATTTATGTTATACTTTGTTATTGCTACAGAAGAATATTTATTTTATTATTTTACATTTAGAATTTTTTTTCTCCCTTTGACACCCCATTGAAGAGCCGTAGGCTGGATCTCTTAAGATCTCACTGTTGGGTTTGTAAGGCCATGCTACTCCTAAATTTCTATCTTGTTCAAAGAGAAGATATAAAACAAAGTTCTAAGCTAATCGTCCTTAGTGTTCTCCTTTTTTAAAGAGAATCGATAAGAGAATCGATAAAGAATCGAATCGTTAAACAGAATCGAAAATGGAATCAGAATCGTGAAAATCTTATCAATACCCATCCCTAGTGGTGAGACAGGAGCAACTGACACAATGTAGTGAAGAAGAGTGGACCAAAACTCCCCCAAAACATTGTGAGACACTGATAAAGTTACGCAAGAAGCAATTACACCAAGTTATCACTCCCAAGGTGTTTTCAAAACTACTGATTCATGGGCTGTATGTGGTTTCACGTTGCTTATGCATCTTCTGTTAAATAAATAATCACAAAATGTAACATGTCATGCTGTTGTTCATCTCCGGTTGTATTTAAATAACTTTAGAAATATTAAAATAAATATGTAGAATGATTGCTTATCTGTAGCCCATATACATTGAACTGCAGGAGTAATGCGATGTTAGAAGATATACTAACAACACGTTTGTTTTTTAACATCCAAAATATAGTTAAATTTGATTGTTATTTACTGAGAAGTTACTGTTTTTAAATCTAAGTCTAAATCTAATTTAAATATCAATTATTTATTCATCCAGGTGTTTGTTAAAGTTCTGGTGTACCTGATATGTAAATCTCTGAGTCCCTGGTCTGGTTTACCTCAGGCTGGTGAACTCTGCAGGTGACCCTGTGATCAAAAGACACATATTTAGGATTTATTCCTTTGCTATTCTAGAAAAAGAAGAAAGTGTGCACACAGAAAATATTCTGAAAACATATCCCACTTAGTTTAACTAAATGACCCAGATTGAGCCACTTTAAGTTTGAGTATTAATACTGTAATGAAACCTGTTGGTAGCAGTCTGCAGAGTGACTCTTCTTTTGACGGTGAAGCATCCCAAAGACTCTTTATCTCTCTTTGGGTCTTCAGCACTGATTTCATTTCCCTGAGCATCAAGAAATCTAATCGTAGGCTCAGGAAACCAACACCTGGCCTCACACTGCAGAGTCAGTCCACCTCCCACATCTGGAACAACTGAGAGTGTCGGCTCAGAAACAGCACCTGCAAAAATATTCATTATTCAGGCTGTTGTCTATGACCAACATTTCAGTTCAAATGTCCATAGAAAACTGTGGGAAACAATTAGGAAATCTCATCCGAGCTTTAAGATAGAGATACATGACTAAAGAATCTGCATTTGAACCCAAGAGAACCTTTGTCACAAATGATGTGGGTGAAAATGCCCTCTGTCTGCAGAAACGGTCCCTGCAGACAGTTACTGCTGCTTAGAATAAAGAACGAAATCTGTGAAATGCACTCCTCAGGTTGTTTAAAGAAACATAAACCAAAACGTGAGGTGCGTGCAGACTTACAAAGTGAAGAAAATTACTTTAGGGGGATTAAATGCAGCTCTAATCTTTGAGTGGACGTACCTACAAACAGCTCCACTCTTGCGATGACTGTTTTCGGGTTCCTAACAATCGCACACTGGTATTTTCCACTGTCATTTCGCTGCACGTTGGACATCACCATTGACAGGTTTCCATGGTGAAGTTCATCCCTGATGAGGTTTGTTCTGTACCGAAAGACTGGATTCTTCATCTCGAAGGTCTCACATCCATCTCGGTACAGGAAGGCAATATCTGGAGGTAAACCCTCCTTACTCCACTCTACTGCTGGTACATCGTCGCTAGCAGTGGTGCTGCAGGGCAGGAGGACAGTTTCACCTGCAGAGGCTACGATCTTTGGTACATTGTTTGCTGAGGTCGCTGTTCCTGTGAAGAGAAAAAGGCATAAAACAGTGAGTAGGTCATGACTGTGTTTTGAAAAGAGTTCTAACACATTTTATCTGTGTAGCAACAATATAGTTACTCATCACACAAAGTAAGCACATTTATAGGGTGCAGCTTCTTGTTAGAAACCCAGAGGACAACAGATTACTCATACATATAGGGCATGTGCATGCATGAGTAATGCCTGTGGCTTCAGATGCTGCTAAACACTCAGTTTTAGGCAGTTTTTCAGCTTGGCTCTGTTTGATGTTGAAGAAAACTGACTATAATAGATAAAGATGCTTCAAATAAGGGATATTTTGTGTGGAAAGGTGCTAAAAGACTTCAATAACCAAACCATGAAGATAAAGCTCAGAATAGTAAACCCTTTTTAACATTTTTAACAAAAAGAGGGACTACAAATCTGCTAGTAGGGTCCCTACAGATAAGAAATCACCAATCTGCTCTAAACACATATCTGTATTAGAAAGAAAGGATATGGAAATGATCTTTCAAGGGTTGTTTTTTTTCTGGCTTGTACATTGTTAAAGCAACGTAAAAGGTCATGCACATGTGCAATGAGAATACTTCTGAAAGTAAATTTATGTCTGTTTGATGTCGACTACTTCTGCACTTTTGTCCTTGTGAAACTGCTGAATTCTCTGGGGTTATACAAGTCTGAGCAGAGACAAACATTTCCAGCTACCTTCAACTTCTTCAACAGAATTGAAAGACGATTACGGGATGCAACATGAATAATATGATGGGCCACATTTAATAGGAAGGGGGAGGTGTGTTTACCAAACATGCCACTGATATACTCTAAACATCCTGTGAACTTGTCCCTGAAATCTAAAGGATAAAACTCAGGCAGTGAGAATCTGTCACTGAAGCTGCTTTTGGAAGTTTCTGCAATAAACATATGTTGAGCTTTGGTAGATCACGACTTTAACTGTTAGTCAACATTCAGAGCAAACACAGTCTAACTGTTCTGCACACGCCCACATAAACCAGAGCAGTCACATACCTACAGTACAAGACAGTACAATGTTTTTCTATATTGTTTCCATGGTGTCATTGTCCTAAGATTATGCTAATCTATATTCAATCACATATTTAAGTTTATGTTCTTATTATATTTGTCCAATCTCTGTGACTAATAAAGATTTACTATCTTATCTTTTCTTATCTTATCTTAATAGGTTTCACACTTGGCAGCCAGAACTGCAAAAAGGCGTTTATGATGACCTTAAACAGCTGTCCATGCTGGGAAACCCTCCAGTCTGACGGGATTAAAGCAAGACGCCAAAGGTGAGTGGGCCACAATTTCCCCACGGCGACGTGAAACACTCACTGCCACTCATCGAAGCAAAACCCACTTCCTGTTTTTACCTTTTAATTCTTTCGACAAATGCAAACATCTGCTCACTGAAGTCGACGCCTTTAGCACATAATAGATGACCGAAGATCACACTCATGTTAGCAGCATTAACACAGAACCAGCAGGGACACACTTTTTGTTAGGTATTTTAGTACCATGGTAGCATTTACTGGATATTGTTTTATAGTGACATTATGCAGGAAAACTCTGTCATTCAATAAGGCCCCTTTGTTTTAGTTATTTTTCTCTTTGACCCAAGAATTGATGTGTGAGAATCACAGGCTGGTACAAGGTTGAAATACCACAGAGATCACTCCCTCAGCTACATTAGTTTCTTAATCTTTTAGACGCCTGTTGAAGGCCAAATGGTTTGTTTCAGATTTCACTAATGAAAGAACTTTGTTTTGTGCCTTGAAAATATGTCGCTGAGATAATCACAATTGTAGCTGAACTGATACACTACACAAAGGATGCTTCTTCACCCAAGGGCAGGAAGACGCTGCCTTATCTTGGTCTGTACTGGTTTAAACTGATAATCTGCTGTCTCATGAATTTTACCCTCTATATAAACTGTTGTACTTGTGAATAAAGTTGAGTCACTTTGGGAAGACAATCTAAAGCAGTCTCTGTTTTCTTGTTCTCCCAAGCTGCTCCCGAGCTCGTACTAACACGCTGAATGGCATGCTTGAATATTGCTTGAGAATATATTTGACTGTGTTACAGACTAAGGGACAATCTCTGCTGATAGGTGAAGGTACATTCTCTGCTGATAGACGTCCACGCCTCGAAGGAAGCCGATCCACGGAGTAGGCCCTGGAAACCGTTTCCTTCACTTTTAAAGCCTTAAAGCCCGACTTCACAGTCGTCGCTTTTAAACGCATTAAGATCGTTATCTCTGTTTCTCAGATATACCGACTTCCCTTTTCGAAACATAGCGCTGTAGTCTCGCAATTATGGGATGTTTTATGTTCTTATAAGTTGTCTTTTTTTCTTTTTTCTCACAGACCAATCAGGAGATTATTTTTTTGTCCTTACCCCCCCCTCTTTTTTTTTTTTTACACTCCTTTTTCTTGCGCTTCTGTAAAGTTACTTTGTCACGCCTCAATAAAAGCCTACGCTTTCCGTGAATCAGCTGAAGTACGAAGAAACCTTAAAAACCTGACTATTCAGACAACCTCTGCTTCCTGAACGGGCTCGTTTTGACCGAGCAGCTGCTGCACGGAGATCGTCCCCGGCAGCTTTTATAACAAATATATTAATGTCTGGTTTGGAAACTGGAGCGTGGAAAAGCCATCTACACCCGAAACACTCTTGTACGGTCGCCTTTATCCAAATCCTACCTGTGCAAGAAGAGTGTGCGGCGACGAGCAGCAGGAGCACAGAGATACTCATGGATGAAACACAGAAAAAGTGACCCACTGGATCCACGGGATTTAAAAAAGGAAAAAAGGTCCCAAACTTTCTTAAACTCTTTCGTACATCCTCTCCAGGGAAGAGCCTGAAGCAAAATGACGAACTACAGTTTGGCAAAAAAGGAAACTGGTGTCAAGCCAGCCTCCAATTCGAGACTTGCAGTCAAGCCAGCCTCCAGTTTGTTTTACGTTCCCTGTGTATTCAAAGTATTACGGGAATGGATGTGGAAACCGGATTTCAAAAGAAAAGCCAACTTCGAGTGAATTAACAGATATGTTAAGAACATAATAACATATAATTTAGGCTTCTTTTTTTTTTACAAACTCTAATGTTAGATCTATATGACACAGCCTTGTACCCTAATTGTGCCCTGTCACTATCAAGGCCATCTTATTTTGGATTTCAAAGTAAAAGCCCTGTGAATCTTCATTTTTGAACTACTCTTTCAATGACTTCATAATGCTCTTAAAAGCAAAAGTCGTATTTCCAAATACTATTTGAACTTTATATTAACACTTTCCAACCACAGTCTTTTTCACAGTAATACCATATCAATATCAAGTCAGTCTGATTTTGCCTTTCATAGTAATGGCCCTTTGAAATTGTCGATATTTGACTTAATCTTCTAACGATTCAAAATGCTCTAAAATGAAAAACTCTTGTTTCCACAGGGTAATTCCACTTTAGATCAACAGTATACAGACCCACAGTGATACCATATCAGTATCAAGTCATTCTGTTATTATGCCTTCCAAAATAAAATACTTTTCAAATTGTCCATAATTGACCTACCTTTCAGTGATTTCAAAATGCTCTAAAATGGAAAATTCCTGTTTCCACAGGGTAATTCCACTTTAGATCAACAGTATACAGCCCCACAGTGATACCATATCAATATCAAGTCATTCTGATTTTGCCTTCCAAAGTAAAAGCCTTTTCAAATTGTCCACAATTGACCTAAATTTCAGTGATTTCAAAATGCTCTAAAATGGAAAATTCCTGTTTCCACAGGATAATTCCACTCTGTATTTACAGTATAAAGCCCCACAGTGATACCATGTCGATATCAAGTCAGTCTGATTTCACTTTCCAAAGTAATGGCCCATTGAAATTGCCCATATATGACTTACTTTTGTAACGATTTTGAAATGCTCTAAATAGAAAAAAATCCTGTCTCCACAGGATAATTTCACTTTAGATCAACAGTATACAGCCCCACAGTGATACAATATCAATATCAAGTCATTCTGATTTTGCCTTCCAAAATAAAAGTCTTTTAAAATTGCCCATATCTGACTTACTCTTGGAACGATTTCAAAATGCTCTTAAATAGAATTTTGCTGTTTCCACAGGCTAATTCCACTTTAGATCAACAGTATACAACCCCACAGTGATACCGTATCAATATCAAATCAGTCAGATTTTGCCTTCCAAAATAAAAGACTTTTCAAATTGCCAAGATACGACCTACTCTTTTAAAGATTTCACAATGCTCTAAAAATGAAAATTGCTGTTTCCACAGGATAATTTCACTTTAGATCAACAGTATACAACCTCACAATGTTACCATGTCAATTTCAAGTAATTCTGATTTTGCCTTCCAAAATAATGGCCTGTTGAAAATGCCCATAATTCACTTAACTTTCAGTGATTTCAGAATGCTCTAAAATGGAAAATCCCTGTTTCCACAGGATAATTCTACTTTAGATCAACAGTATACAACCTCACGATGTTACCATGTCAATTTCCAGTCATTATGATTTTGCTTTCCAAAATAAAAGCCTTTTCACCTACTCTTTTAACAATTTCAAAATGCTCTTAAATTGAAAGATGCTGTTTCCACAGGATAATTCCACTTTAGATCAACAGTATCCAACCCGACAGTAAAACCATGTAAATTTCATGTTGGTCTGATTTTGCCTTTCAAATTAATGGCCCATCAAATTTGTCCATATGTGATATACTCTTTCAATTATTTCAGAATGTTTTAAAAAT
Source organism: Rhamphochromis longiceps (assembly GCF_057381845.1). Classification (NCBI taxonomy): domain Eukaryota; kingdom Metazoa; phylum Chordata; class Actinopteri; order Cichliformes; family Cichlidae; genus Rhamphochromis; species Rhamphochromis longiceps. The sequence continues at coordinate 34,259,808 of NC_140559.1, forward strand.
GAAAATTGCTGTTTCCACGGGATAATTTCACTCAAGATCGACAGTGCACACTATCACGGTGATATCAAGTCAATTTGCCTTTCAAAGTAATGGTCCATTGAAATTGTCCATGTATGACCCACTCTTTCACTGACTTCAGACTGCCATTAAAAGCAAAGTTGCTGTTTCCACAAGATCATTTCACTCTGCATTGACAGTATACAACCCCACAGTTTTATCACGTCAGTATCGGAATTATAATTGTTCATTTGGTACTTTTAATAATTAAACACGGATGCTGTTAACAGGACAATTACTGTTTCCACTAAGTAACTGGAGTTCATGCAAACCATACACAACCTCTACAGTGGTAACATCTCAATCTCAAATCAATCTCGTTTTGCATTTCAGAGTAAAAGCCTTTTGACTTTGTTTATAGGAGCTTCTCTTTCCACAACATCAGAATGGCATTAAATGGAAAGTTCCAGCTTCTATGAATTAATAGTTTGTGCCAACACATATCATTGCATATAATCTAACAGTGGAGTTTGGAACAGTTTTTATAAAAAACCAGAGGAAGCTGGAACTTTCCATTTAATGCCATTCTGATGTTATGGAAAGAGAGCCGTCACTTACGAAGTCACAGTCAAGCTAGCCGCACCGCCAGCCGCACCAAAAATGTGGTTGCACTACTCTTACGTATATTACGGTATGGGTGAAGCCCGGTTTAGAAACGCAGTCTTTTGTGTCCTGACACTATTTTACTTCACAATCCACTCCCAGTTTTGGTTTATCTCCACTCCTCCCCCTGTGATCCACAGCCCAAATTACTGTATGATTCAGAGAAAATTAACAATAAAATTTACCCAATTTACTCTACTGTACTTTTAATGTCCACATCTTTGACCTCGGATTACAGGAAAACTATAAGAGGTGACACAGATATTTCACTGGATTATGACTCTGGGTGACCCCCACTCTGCACCCTGTCATCCACAGCAAAAATTACTGTACAGTTTTTGAGAAAATTGATAGTAAAATATTCCCATTTTGCTTTACTGCACTCTACATCTTAAAGAAAAAACACATCAAATTGAAGAGTAAAAATAATGACAACAATATGTCTACATTTTTTATTAATTTTTTTAAAAGTAAATGCAGTCTTGTCATGGTCAGAGTTGCCCACTCATATTTAACTAATTCAAATAAAAAATGTTTTTTTGCTGGGCCCCCCTTTGTTTTACAAGAAAAATATTCCGCGCACGCACACACGCACAAACACATCCTCCAACCACACACACCCATATTTTGCTCCATTGTGGTTTATTTCACACCTCAAACATTTAGTAAACAATTAAGGAAATACAAGTAAACTGCAGGTAGTAAGAAAATGAACTACTAACTCTTTTATGCTTTTATGCACGTAAACGGCGTTTGGAATCATCAAAAACAGAGATTTTTCAAAACTCCTTTTTGGGGTTTATGTGTGGAGGAGGAATACAGAGTTCGTCATGCAATGTTAAAGGTATGTGCCTTTTTCCACGTCACGCTGTGCGCCACGTTATTGTTTACAGGAGATGAATTGCAGAATGGCAGATAGTTAGATTAACAGTATTTTGTCTCTATCTTCAGGTTTTAGACGCTTACATTTACACATGCAGTTACTGTCCCTCCATTTAGTCAAAGGAGCTTGCAAAGAAAAGCGTCTGGACTTCTTTAAGTTACTTGAAGATGTTTCACCTCTCATCCGAGAAGCTTCTTCAGTTCTAAGGTCAAATGGTGGAGAGTCCCAGATATAAACCTAGTGGGAGTAACCCCCCACAGAGGGACAAAAGGACCCCCTGATGATCCTCTAATCGCCTGAGCCAAGTTGTGAAACTGGGTGTGGGTCCCAATCAGCCAGAGTTTCGGGTGAGTTCATTGTGAAACCTGGCCCCACCTTATCATGCGAATTCCTGAGATCAGATGGCCCAGGATGTGAGTGGGCGTTAAGGCGTCTGGGAAGGGATCTCAAAACTGGATTATAGATGGCAGAGAGTTGGTGTCGTAAACCCCCGCCTCTGTTCAAAGATGGTCGCTCACAGTGGACATAGATGGCTTCTTTCACTCCTCTTTCAAACCATCTGTCCTCTCTGTCCAAAATGTGAACATTGGCATCCTCGAAAGAGTGACCTTTGTCCTTAAGATGCAGATGGACTGCTGAGTCTTGTCCTGTGGAGGTGGCTCTTCTATGTTGTGCTATGCGCTTGTGAAGTGGCTGTACAGCGCATGGCACAACATAGAAGAGCCACCTCCACAGGACAAGACTCAGCAGTCTTGTCCTCCTTTGACTAACAATTACAGCGCATATCTTACAAATCAAAAAGATATGTACAAGTATAAGTATAGGTGGTTAAGAACAAAGCAGCCATTGAACAAAGAACAAATGAACAGTATATGTCAGAAATAACATAAAGCAGCATACAAGTACATTAAATGACCTTCCATATAAAGTAAAAAAAAACAAAAAAAAACCAAAAACAAACAAAACAAAACAAAAACAAAAGTACCCACACACAGTCTAGCTACATCAGTTGAAAAGCAGCATCAAAAATTCAAGTGAGGTGTGAGCTTTATTTAGATTAGATTAGATTAGATTAGATAGAACTTTATTAATCCCTCGGGTGGGTTCCTCTGGGAAATTCGATTTCCAAAAAGCACAGCACCGACAGAAGTTTCAGAGTTACAGAATATTATATATATATATATATATATACACACACACACACACACATATATAAATACAGAGACAATATAAATAAAATATACGAAGGGGATAAATAGAATAAATAGGAATAAAAAATAAAAATACAAGTGAATTGCACATTTCAAGTATTGAGTCTATTGCACTGTTGACTATTTACAAAAGTATTGCACAAAAAGGTATTGCACAGTGAGGTGAAGAGGCACTACAGCTTAGTTGTTCCCCCCTCCTTTGTCCTCCTGTTTCCCCTCCCTCTCCCCTCCAGAGAGGAGTTTTAAGTTTAAGTTACAATTTAAGTTACACTTGTCTAATGAAGCCTTCAATAGAAGGACTTCATTTTTAAAGCCAGCAAATTTTCAAGAAGTGACATTTATGAATGAAAAATTTTGCATCCATCCATTCGCTTCCGCTTATCCTTTTCAGGGTCGCGGGGGGCGCTGGAGCCAATCCCAGCTGTCATAGGGCGAGAGGCGGGGTACACCCTGGACAGGTCGCCAATCTGTCGCAGGGCTAACACACAGGGACAGACAATCATTCACACTCACATTCACACCTAGTGGCAATTTGGATTATCCAATTAACCTATCCCCACAAGCTGCATGACTTTGGACGGTGGGAGGAAGCCAGAGTACCCGGAGAGAACCCACGCAAACACGGGGAGAACATGCAAACTCCACACAGAAAGACCCCGGCCTGATGTTGGAATTGAACTCAGGACCTTCTTGCTGTGCGGCAACAGTGCTAACCACCATGCCACTATAAATTAATTGTTAATCCCAAATTCCATTTTCTTATTTTCTGTTTGTAGGCCAAATCTAAGTACTTGAAAGGTTAGAGAAGGACAGTCAATATTTTTAGAGGTTAACCAGTACTGAAAATCATCCCAAAAAGATCTGGAACTTTCACATGAATAAAAAAGGTGCTCTGTACTCTCAATATCAGTGTTGCAAAAAGTGCATGCGTTTGTATCTATATTGAATTTCTTGTGAAGATAGTCCTTGGACGGGTATATGGCATTTAAGATTTTAAAGTGATTTTCTTTTGCTTTTGGTGGAATTGGAAAAGAAAGATACTTAGTCAAAAACCTCGAATTATAATCTTTAAACAAATATTTTCTTTTTAATTGAGAAGGAAAAAGTTTTTTGGTTAGAATTGTCCTTAAAAATTTATTATTGCATGTCTTTCCTTTAAATTGACGATCATCAATAATTAAGGACGGTTCACGAATTATAGAGAAAGAATAGGTTAAACTGGCTTTAGCAATCTGAATCATTGCAGGGGGAATGGCTTTCACAACTTTAATAAATTTACTTTGAGTACATGATAAGCCATAATTATCTATGAATTTATTATACGATAATACATTGCCGTCATTGTCTAAAAGGTGTAAAACGGTCCAAATTCCATGATCCATCCAATCCTTATAAAAGATGGATTTTCTTTTTATCAATATACATCTGTTGTTCCAAATCGAATTTGTATGTGGAGAAAAATTATGCTTGTAAATCATTTTCCAGTACTGGAGAACCTGTTTATGAAAATTGGATAATTTAATTGGTAATTTGGAAATTTCAAAGTCACACTTTAAGAGAAATTCAATGCCACCAAGTTTCTCGAAAATTACTTTGGGGAAATAAAACCAAATACTGTTTGAGTTATTTATGAAAGACTGCAACCATTTGAGTTTGATGGAACCATCCATTGCTTCAAAATCAATCGCATTCAAACCTCCTTCTTCAAATGACTTCACTACATCATTCTTCCTAATATAATGTTGCTTGTTTCTCCAAATATAATTTAAGTTAATTTGATTTATATTATTGATTAGTCTATTGGAAACATATAAGCACTGTCATGGATAAATCCGTCGAGAGATACCTTCTGTTTTAGTAAGCAAGACGCATCCAAAGATGGACTTTGTAACCAGCTGATTAGGATCTTTTTAGATTTCTGGGTAATATGCTCAAAATTTAGATTTTCTCTATTATTTGTATTCTTTGAGATTTATAATACCCAAATATTTAATTTCACTTTTAATAGCCATGTTAAGAGACATACTGGGTTTACAATCATGGATAGTTAATAATTCGCATTTTCTAATATTCAGGTACAAACCAGAGGCCTTTGAAAATAGTGAAATTTCATTTAGTGTGAGAGGAACCTGTGACATGTTCTTTAAAAACAGTGTAGTATCATCTGCTAATTGACTTATGATCAATGGGGCTCCCATCAAATTCAGTGGTTGAATATTTGGATTGTGTTTCATCAAAATAGCTAAAAGTTCTGTTACAATAATGAAAAGTAACGGAGAAGCTGGACACCCCTGACGGATTCCTCGACTGATGTTAAATTGTTTAGACGTTCCAAAAGGTAAAGAAATAGAACTATTGATGTCAGAGTATAATAAAGAAATTAAATCTATGAATTTTTTTACCAAAACCAAAATACTGTAAAGCTTTTAAAATGAAAGGATGTTCGACCATATCAAATGCTTTATAAAAGTCTAAAAAAAGAATCACACCATCATCTTAAATTAAGTGATTATAATCCAGTAGATCTAAAACCAATCTATTATTATTGTGGATAGAACGATTTTTAAGGAACCCAGATTGTGTTTCACTAATAATCTGATCTAAGCCGTCCTTTAATCTGTTTGCAATAACACGAGCAAGAATTTTATAATCTGTATTCAATAGAGTAATTGGTCGTAGATTATCGATTAATCTTTTATCTTTACCAGGTTTGGGAATAAGGGAGATAAGACCCTGTTTCATTGTCGTTGCTAATGTTTCATTACTAATGATTTCCCTAATAGTTTTGAAGAAAAATTATTTTATTTCTTTTCAGAAGAAATAAAAGATGGCAGTCAAGCCATCCTGACCAGGAGCTTTGTCCATTTTCAGTTTGTTTAAGGCTTGATCTAAGTCATCCAGTGATATATCAGAATCACAAATTTCTCTGAATACAGAATCGATTTTTGGAATGTAAGGTTCAATCTGATCAAAAAAGGTAAATGAATCGGTAATTAAATGTTTAGATGAGTATAAATTTGAATAAAATTTATGTATTTCTTCTGCTAGTCTTATGATTTGTGCATTCCTCCCCATTTACAATTAATGTATTAATAGATTTCTTCTCTTGCGTCCGTTTCTCCTGTAGAAATATGAAGTACTTTTTTCACCTTCTTCTATCCATTTTGTACGAGCTCTAATGTATGCTCCGTGAGCCTTTTTCTTGTATAAATCATCTAATTGAGCCTATAAAGACAAAAGGGAATTTCTTAGCCTCTGACATAAACTGTCTATTACAATAGTTATTTATATTGTAAAGTAATTTACTTTCAAATTCCTTTTGTTGTCTACTTTTCATTTTACTAAACTTTAAATTAAAAAAATTCCCATCTGTGTGTGTAAGTACCAATTGTTCCATCATTGCAAATTTTATGGAGGAGGTCTTTAACCATCTTAACATACCCATCATCAATTAACAGATCTGCATTGAATTTCCAGTAATCTTTTTTAAATTGTGTTTTATTTTCAGGGTTAAGTTTAAGAGTAATAATACTGTGATCTGTCAACGGGGCTGCTGAGATGGAAACATGTGAAACATATCTATATAGTAAAGTCGAGCCCAACCACAGATCTAATCTGGACATATTATTACCATTTGGTTTAATCCAAGAGAATTGAGTAACTCCAGGGTTTCTCTCTCTCCATATATCACTTAAATTGTTTGAATCAATGAACTTTGTTAGAATTGGATTCCACTGATTAATACTGTATCTGGGAGGATTTCTATCCTGCCATTCATTTGGAACAAAATTAAAGTCACCGCCTAGTAATACATGGTCTGTGTGGTATAAAAGTTTATACTCGGAAAGGATATCTGTTATTTTTTCCAACGTGAGCTTATTTAGAGTTACAGAGGAGTACCCATAAACATTTACTAGAATCACAAATGAACCATCAATATTCAATACAACTGCCAGCCAGTGTCCTAAATTATCAGCCTGAAAAGTCATGACCTTCCCTGGACATCGGTAGAAACAGAGAGCTACTCCAGCAGAGTGGTTGGATCCGTGGCTGAAGAGGATTTTTTCACCCCACTGATTTGACCAGAAGGTGGCATCAGCGTCACTTGAATGAGTTTCTTGTAGTAAGGCGCAATTCGCTTTTAGCCCTTTGATAAACATAAATATTGCTTTTCTTTTAACTTTATCCTTGAGACCTCTAACATTCAACAAAGGATAAACACGTGCGTAGCATTAAAAATAAACAAAAATAGAGTTTAAAATATTAAGAATATCAAACTTGAATATAGGGATGGGTACCGGTATCCGATGCCATCGTGGCACCGGATACCGGTACCCAAGTCCGGTCTTGCCGAGAACGTGAGCACGTACTCGCGTACTTAGAATTGAGAAAGGAACCTTGTGTCCTCTCACCAGCATCTCCCGCCAAAAGCATGTGTGCCATAAGCACAATCATAAGTCCACCAGTAGTTGGCAACAACACAACATGAAACCAGTTTAAATACCTCATTTTGAACTTGAAATGTAATTATGTGACTGCAATGCAACATCTAAAAATACTTTAAATTGTATTTTTTATTTTATGAATATTTACGCTGTCAAAAGAAAAGTGTCTTTCAATCAGTGGTTTGTTGTGCTGATTATTGACAAGAGCGTTTGTATATATCTCAAAAGAAAATATTCACAAATCAATCAACAATGACCAAAGAGGATTTCTGATTAAAGCTTTAATTTACTGTTTTTATTTAAACTTCTGGCACAGTGGCACGGTGGTTAGCACTGTTGCCTCACAGCAAGAAGGTCCTGAGTTCAATTCCACCATCAGGCCGGGGTCTTTCTGTGTGGAGTTTGCATGTTCTCCCCGTGTTTGCGTGGGTTCTCTCCGGGTACTCCGGCTTCCTCCCACCGTCCAAATAGGTTAGGGATAGGTTAATTGGATAATCCAAATTGTCACTAGGTGTGAATGTGAGTGCGAATGGTTGTCTGTCCCTGTGTGTTGGCCCTGCGACAGACTGGCGACCTGTCCAGGGTGTACCCCGCCTTTCGCCCTATGACAGCTGGGATAGGCTCCAGCGCCCCCCGCGACCCTGAAAAGGATAAGCGGAAGCGAATGGATGGATGGATATTTAAACTTCTGTCATTTTATGTTTATATTATTAGCATTTATTTGTATGCATGTAAGTGAATAAATAGATTTCTTACAATGCTGGGATGCTCGTTTCTTCTGTCACTACAGCAGCAGTCCACTCCACAGTGAGTCAGGCTGTGACGTTACTGTCAATCCTGAAGCCAAGTAGGTTGAAGGTGAAGATGCTGGGAAACTTTCTGATTCTCTCTGCATTTCTTATCATATCTCTGATTTGTCTGTGAGGGGTTTTCTCTTTGCGTGGCACTCGTTTTGCCATCTTTTGACTTTTTGTCCTTCTTCATTCTTCAGCTGCATGTTTCTGGCCTGCTGTGTGTGACAGTGCTCATCTCTTGGCTTTGTTCTTTGCAAAAATAAAAAATGTCCGCAGTCTAACCAGTTCGTCCACATTCAAGCCACTGTTTGTCTTCACTACAAACAGTGATTTAAAAAAAAGAACAAGTCTTGACATAACTGATGAGGTAAATCCCAGTTTAGCACCAGCTGTGTATGAGAAAACCATCAGTAGCTATGATCTGGCAGCCTGTCACATAGTCCCTTTTATCACCTGAACTCAGTGAACGTGTCTCTGAATAGTTGATGACCTTGAAAATAAAAACTGGACTTCAGACTCGCTTTTCAAAATCCCACAACAAAGGGAACAGAATAATCACTGTGATTGAGACAAAGATTTATTTAACATGACTGTTACTGCGGCTTACTGATTCACTAAAAGATCTTGAATCTTCTCAGTATTATTGACATGGAACTGACACATGTGATGCACTGACCAGGGCAGAATTACAGATGAAGGGTTTGCACTGTGCAAAGCAGCTGATGAGCCACATTTAGCCCTCTCCACCTCAGCCTCTCATTAGCAGATACAGCTCATCTCACAGTTACTGTGTGATACCTGTTATTTTTATCTGAGGTTTTAGATTTTGTCACAGCAGCTGATGAAAGGAAGCAAGGTTGGTTATATCTGACCAAATCTGCACTTCATGTTCTGTGGCTAAACTCACCACCAAGCTGTTATTATACATATTAATGGGTACATCACTTTACCTGTAAATAATAAATAATGAAGTATTTGAGTAAATGTACTCAGTTACATCCCACAGGTGGTTCTGTTCATGCCTGAAGGGGGCCAATCATATTTTGAGGGGCTTGTGGTGCCGCACAGTGTAGCAGCACCTCAGATTTTACATGTTGTTTTATTTCCTGATGCATGCTCAATGCAGTCAAACAATATCTCCAAAAGTTGATTCTGTTCATCTGGACGTAGCGTTTTATAAAGATGAACAGAATCAACTTTTGGAGATATTGTTTGACTAAAACAACACTAACACAATGTTTCCTGTTAGAAATAAAGGTAACTAATACTCCAACTATAAGTTTAATTTCCACCAGTGTTGCTTACCTTCTTTGAAACCCTGACTTCATTTTTCACGGAGCCATCCTACCATCATCATCTGGCTAAGAGCGCGTGCACCTTGGACCAAACCAAAACAGGAAATAAAAAGGTGGATGCGAGGTCAGACAGTCAGAGAGACTTTATTTATCCCCAAGGGGCAATTAAGATAGACGTACATACAATACACAAACATGACATTGGGGAGACAGGCCAGGCTAGGTGGCAGCGACCTGGTCGGCAGAGGATTGGATTTTATTCTTTATTACCAAAAATAAAAACTGATGCTAGCAAACAAACATGTTGTTTGTGAAGCAAACATACAGCGATAAGCTTAAAAAAAGAGTAATTCACTTTTGTTTTGTTTTTTTAGGGTTCCTAGACCATTAGGTCTGACATTTATCTCATATATTCTGTGGTTACTCTTCAGTGGGACTTTAAAAACTTTTAAATCTGAATCATTATTTCAGGAAAAGCGGTTAATAACATTTGAATGATTTGATTTGAATAAAACTATGATCATCAGGCTGGGAATACATATTAGCTGAGCAAAAAAAAGTTCTTGAAAAGTTTTTGAAAGTCACACCAACATGAATTCTGTCATCCCCGTCTGCATTCTCACTCTCAGCACGTTATCTCTGGGAGTGTGTGTGTCTTGAACCTGGCTGAGTTATGAAGTCACCTGAATCTGTCACACCCTGGTGCTAAACCTGGCTGTATTTGTGTGTGACCTGTGATGTGATACACTCTTTGTAGTTTTTGGCATCTCACTCCTTGCTTTGGCCGCACTGACTGTTTCTGTAGGTTATAAGTTTTATAAGATAAAATCAGCTTTTCTGCAAATAAATATCTGAGACTTGAATGTTTGATTATGTTTGTCTCAAGTTTTCGTGTCTTCTAGAAGGTCTCTTTGCTTCTTCTCCTGAAATCTGAAGTACATAAATAAATAAAAAAAAGCTTGTAAAAACAAAAATCAGTCAGGTGGAAATTTGGAAAAACTGATCTAAGAAAGAAATCCGAGAATTTTACTTTCAAGCTAGAAATCAGTGTGACGGCCTGACAACGTTGCTTTGGTCGAGCTGGAGGCAGCCACACCTGCCGCTTGTCACCCACAGCCAGTGGATTTCTCTCATCAGGAGCAACTTGTTTAAGAGTTTGGCTGAGCCCCAGGCAGTGTAGTATTCTTGAGTTAAACCTGTTGTTCACTTATATGTATGAATGAGTAAAGCGCTTGCTTCCAATTGTGGATTACCTGCTGAGCTATGTATTTGTGTGTTTTTGTGTCACCAGAATTGGGGTTTTGAAGTTGCCATCTTTTGCTTTCAGGAATATTTGCACTGTGTGGGATTCATGGAGATATTGCCATGGGAGCCCAAGTTTTGAAGAGAGATGGCACGATACCACTCTTTTATGTCCGATTATGTCATAAATTTGGATATCTGCCGATAAGATGTGAATCCGATTTAGTGTATTTTATAATCAATAAAACTTGTTTAAAAATATCTTGCTGCATTTCGTATAAGTTCATACTCCATTCTAAACACTAAAGCTATTATGTTAAACCTGTAGGCAACAAATGCAATGCACACAAAATATTTCATAGTTCAGCAATACTGATCAACTCCCAGCAAAAAAAAAAAAAAATGCTTTCAGTGTGACGTAACTCCAGACCGCATTCATATTCTAACCCAAACACACACACAGGCACTAACATTAATGAATGACTCATAAGAAGGGCGGCGCACAGAGGCTGCCGTATAAGGCATTAGCAGATAAAAAGAGTCAGCTGCTGTGCGGCTCACTTTGCTGCCACACTGACAAGATGACACGTTTTTCGGTCTCTACGCTCATTCCTCTTCTTTTTATCAGCGGCGTTTCTGGGAAACTGATTCAAGCCGCTGCAGGAGACGATGTAACGTTTCCCCTCACAGAGGAGTGCATGAAAGGAAGAGGCACGCTGAAACGTCGCCTGCAGGACAACAGCCTCCATTCGGTCGGGGATCTCGACGGCAGCTGGAAGCGCTCCAGGTTATATTAGCAGGTTTTTCCAAAGCAGCGACTCTGTGATACTGACAAGTGCAGATATCAGTGATGAAGGCTATTACGAGTTTGACTGCAACAACAAGAAAGAAGAGAGTGCACAGCTGCAGGTATTCATACCTTCTGATGTTTTTGTACACGAGGGCGAGGATGCCATCCTCCCGTGCCGCTCCATCACAGCAGGTCAGTGGGTGAAGTCTGTGCGCTGGAGGAGAGATGGAGAGGTGGTGCTGGATGTCCAGTCGGGGAAAACCACATATGGGAACGGCTTTGATGAAAGCCGGGTCTCAATACCATCAGACTGGGACCAACGAGCAAACCTGTCCCTCATCATAAAGCGAGCCGAGGCGAGAGACGGAGGAGTTTATTACTGTGACATCGACAAAGTGGAGAAACACCGCTCCGCTGTCCGCCTGCACGTCTCCACACCACCAACACCACCGAGCACCACATCACAGCCTACAACCACAGAGAGGGTAAGAACACAGACTGCATTTAAATGGTTCACATTTGACAGTAAGCATTAAAAGTCCACTCAGTTACTCTTCCGCATGCAAAATCCCACATTCAGAGACACACAGTGCAGATAACAGCCCAGATCAGCAAGCACACAGACAACAGTGACTACAAATGTAGTTAGTCACTGCTGAGCTATTATAAGGTTGTAAAGTGGAATGCAGGTGCACAGATCTACTAAGGCGGGCAGGGGGTGGTGGGGTGGAGACACTGTAGGAATGAGGTAATATAGGTTATGAGGGTAGCCGGGTCCCTGTAATTTAGTGGAAGCTTTAGCAGAGCCTCACAGTCCACGTCATAACAGACGCCAGTTAAAACTGCTCACTAACATTTCTGCTCTGTCTTCTTGTCCTCTGCAGCCATCAGAGTGCTCCAACTGGTCATGGAGCACTTTCTCCATAACGGCAGCTGTATTTGTGATCGTTGCCCTGCTTGTTTGGCTCTGCTGGTTTCTGAGGAACAGGATATTCAATGTGTGCTCTCGAGGTTTTCTCTGCAACGGCACAGAGGAGGGAGGAGGAGGGGCTGAAGAGGGCAGACGGGAACCCTTACTTTAACCACCACTGATGAGTGAAAAACAACAACAGCTCATCCCTTTAAGTATTTGAACTCGCCACCTTTATGACGGCACCACTGTGCAACTCCACTTTCTCAGGTTTAGAAATCCTCCGTTTTCCTTCTGCTGAGGCTGACTGCTGTTACAATGTTTGAGATTGTCTTTATTATTTTGTGTTTGTCTTCCAATCAATGAAGTAATGCCTGTAAATCATCTGCTTACATAATCAATGCATAATTTAGCTTCAAGATGGATGAATGAGAGCTCTTCAGTAACAGAATCAGAATCGTGTTTATTGGCCAAGTATATGTGCAGACACATACAGGGAATTTGTATATTGTCCTGCCTGTTTGTACAGATTTAGTCTTTACTGTGTTTACTTTGCTTTTTGTAAAAAGCTCAGGGAAGCTGCTGTGTGCCAATAAAGTTTTAAGTGGATAATAAAGTGACCTGATGCAGATTACAGTCATGATTTTATTCATTTTGCACATGAAATGACTTCAAATGTTTGATGGAATAAACACTGAAAACCTTTAACAAAAGCACATTAACATACAATTAATATACAACAAAGTAAGAAGCATTAATCTGCTGCCATAATCCCAGTTAAACCTGAAGCTTCATCTAAACTCAGTCCAGGTGTTTCTCTGCAGTCGGCTCTGTTATCCTGACAAAACTGTTTCCAGCCAGAAAGGCTGCAGGTATTTGTGTGAAAGAAAGACAGCGAGGGAAAAATTCACACCAAAGACATTTGAATAAATAACAAGTGAGAGAAAACAATGAATCCTTCATTGTTTGTTTGTCTGCCGTGACGTCTGAATAACTCTTTTGCACTAGCAAAAAGAAGGGAGAGGCTGCCATCCCGAGCCAAGAAACTTTCAGGCTGATCGCTTTACAAACTCGTGAATCCTGTGATGTGACATTGTTCATCCTGTCACAGCCTCTTGCCATCCCTCTCATATGTCATTAGCCCTCACTCTTCTGAAGTCGTGTAAACATAAGGTTTATCAGAGCAAAGAGGTGAACGGCGCTGTTTTAAAACATGGTAATTTAAAAAATATATCTACAGGAGATTTTAAAAAAGGGAGAATTAATACATGTTCATCTGATCCCAGTTTTGATAAGTACAATATACAAAACAGACTTATTTACTTTGAATATGACTTTTTTTAGTAACTTGTTCAAATAATGCTAGCGAATTATTTTACCCATATTATTGTAAAATTGCCATACACGTAAAATAATATGGGTACAGGTAATCACAGAATTCTTTTGCATTTTTGTAAAATTCTGTTTTACTGGGTTTTTTTTTTTTTTTTTACTTTTTGATGTATGTATGTACGCACAGCCTTTGTATTGCACATAAGGATGAGAGCGCGATGGTAGAGGGAGATTGCTCCAGGACAGATACAACAGCAGTATAATGTTAACGCAGCTTGCAAGCACCGGCACAGACAGCATGCTAACGCTAAGGTAGCCAGAAATCCAGATTGGTTAAAGCTCAGTAAATGCTGATACCAGAGCAGCAACGAGATAAAGTGATTTGCTGTAAAACCAGACGCTGCTGAACTTCAACAGGTCGAAGAAATGAACTTCTAATGACGTCATCTAGAATTACAAATGACTGCTGAGCTTAAAGACAATCAGCACACGCTGCGTGAGTGATGTTTCACCGCTGAGGCGGATTTTGCGGTGAATCTTAACAAACACAGAGGAGTGTTGTAGTTATGATAACACCCCGAGGCTGTTCTGGAGCTTCAGTGAAGATTATACGGTCTGTCAGCGTATACTTAGTAAAATAATGTGACTTAAAGCATAGGTTAAATATTATAATATGAATCATTCATTCTAATGAGAAATGAAATCAACAACTGAAAAGGGGATTTAAAAGGAAAATCGACATTAAATCGTCTATCCCTCACGCCACTGTTTGTGTGTAGTACAAAGCCGAACACACACAAGAGGACGGAGAGAGCCAAAAAACAAATGTTATCGTTTGGGCTTGATGTCACGCTTTGATAAAGACTGGCATGATGCCCGGTAAGAGAGTCTGACTGAAAACTGATCATGCTCAATGTCATCAGAGGAGGTTTGTGTTGTTGAAAAGTGGCATCCACAAAGCTTTCTATTGAGTTAACCTAAAGTAAGTGAGCCAAGAGAACAAGGACATATTTGGTGTTGTGACAGCGTCATGTTTCCACAAGTTGTGTGATCGTTTTACTGTGGTGGATGAGTAATTTAGAATCTGCACTCCGTCAACATCATTTTCTGTTTGTTTGTTTGTTCAAATGTTTCTCGTCTCTTTGGTGAAAAGTGAGTTTACAAGGACATGATATGTAAACGATAATTTAAACGAACCATGTACCAAACACAGAGAAAGCAGTTTGTGACAAAAGTACTGATAGCTCAGCAGACTGCAACCGGACATTGAACTAAACTTGAGGGAGAAGAAATCCCCCCAACCCTCGGTGAAATTTGTGCTCTGAGTTTATTTCAAGCACAGACAAAAATCCCCCAATCTAAGAGGACAACACTGATGAGAGAGAGGTTATCACAGCCTAACCCACAGCAGAGTGCAGCATGCATCTCTCAGGTTGGTGCGTCCCTTTGCTTTTTCCCTTTGAATCAAGCAAGTGTCGTCAGTCCTCCACGTTTCTCTCTCTCCGTTACTCTGTGACTGTTGGCGACTTGTGGTTGTTTGTCTGCACGGTTTGTTAACCATCAAGCTCTCCGGGATTTGACTCGCACATGCCCAACTTAGTTCAATAAACATTCCAACGTCAGGTATTTGACAGGTAACCTGTCATCTTATCTGGATTAATTACATCAATTACGTTTCATATTTGAATGTGAATAGTTTAGACTGAAGAGGATTAACAGCTAGTTACAACAATATTACCGCCCATCCCTCACTGCTGCTGTTTTTCTATTGTTTTTAATCAGTAACAAGAAAAACTTATTGGAATGTGAGCAAAAGAAAGCGCCAAATGTCATCACTTAGTCTTGGTAAACCTTTGATAATGACTCTGGCAGGCTGCCCAGTGAGGGAGTGGCTTTGACTGAGAACAAGCAATCGTGTGCAGGAGGTCACCGGAGACATGTTGTTTTGTTGTGTTTTATTTATTTAATTTTGTATTTGATTCATTTATACAACACGGACGATACATGTTAACATGACTGCTGCATTGAAAGCTAAGTAGAAGACCTTGTTGCAAGATAGAGCACATGTATTTCTTGAAAAGGGGAGCAATGGATGACCCATGTAGTCACAGAGAAGGTACAGAGTACGACAAATGAAGCAAGCACATTCCTCAGCAGCTCTAACACCGCATGGACTTGCAGGTGTGACCTGCACGTCAATGAATTTAAGTTTGTTGTTGTGGCCAGTGCTGTCGTCTGCATGCTGGGGGACCCGGTTGAGGATTGCTGAAACCAACAGACTCAATCACCTGATCCACAAGGCCAGTAACAATAATAATAATAATAAAGATTGATTGCATTTATATAACGCTTTTCGGAGACCCTTAAAGCACTTGTGGGGATGGAGCTGGACTCCATTAGGATGGTGTCTGAGAGGTGGATGTTGTCCAAGATAAAGACAATGTTGGAAAATACCTCCCATCCACTCCATGATGTGCTGGCTAGCCACAGGAGCACATTCAGTGAGAGACCGAGATTACCAAAAAGCACCACCACGACATACGTAATCATTCCTGTACAACTCCTCCATCTAACACACTGTAAACACTGTGTGACCCGTGGTAGGTACCTATTTAAAATAGGACAGAGCCGTAGGCGCACAGTCAGTTTAAAAGAGTTTAATTTTTAATACAAAATAAAACAGTGTAACAGCAGCACCTAAAAACAATTAAAAACATTACCTTATTAAAAAACGATAAGACTGTACGATTGCCCGTGAGGCAGGACAAGCGCTGCGGAGAACAGTTTAAAAACAAATCGACATAGCACACAGGTTAAAAATGGACGGCAACTCACACATGACCCCAAATGGGTAAAACACTATAGAAAAAAAAAAGGCAAATCTTCGGTGCCGTCTTCACTCGGGCCCCCCGCTGTGCATGCAAGAGCGGGGAGACAAAAAAGGATTTGTTTTCCCTGCAGCGCCTTCACCGCCTGCGAATCAATATCTGTGGTGCCTACTGATACAGAAAAAGTAAAACAAAAAACCAAAACCATCGACAGCCGCAGCAGTCAGTCTGTCGGCTTACACCAGTTTAAAACAAATTAAAACACACTGATGTGTCGGGTCCTTTGCCCGCAGCCAGAAATCCACCTGGCAAAGCAGCAGCTCGGTACTCTGTGAATAAAAGGCAGGAGATCACTAGCTGGACAATAAAACACAGGAATATTCCTCCACTGAATTGGTTTTGTTACCTGTCCACAAGTTCGTGTCACACCCTAATAAATGTGGGTCAGTGGCGATGAAGTCCACTATACCGTTCTCACGGGAGCAATGTTTCCCACCTACAAGGGTGCAAATAACTGTAAACCTCTGCCAACAGCCAGAGCTCAAGTGGTACATTTCTGTGTAACCTACCGTTCTAACAGAAGTTTAGGGGAGGACGCGTATCAGACTTTCATAGTTAAGAAACACCAACTTGCCCAACTCGGACCAAGCACTCGCAGCTTCAGGTTTGCAAAGGAATACCCAATTGCCCACACCTGCGCTTATGAAAGGAGCGAAGACCAGCTCCGCCCACCAGGGGCGGTCCCAAATCTCCAGGTCTCACCTGTCACAACTGCAATAGTTACACCCTTTTTAACATGCTCTTTTCTATTTAGTGCTGCTGTAAATATTTCTGACATTTATATCACATCTGTCAGTTCTTGATATTTATTATAGAACGGTTTGTATATATTATTACTCTTTCTTAAATCTGTAATATATTGTATTGTTAAATAGTCTGTTTCTGTTACTGTACTGGAGCAACTGCAACCCATCATTTCCTTAGAGATTATTAAAGTATTCTGATTCTGATAGATTGAAACTGGGCGTTCACAATCTTGCTCCTGACAAATCCAAGAGCTGCCAGATTCTTACATGAATATTATATGTGGCTGGGAGACCGACAGGATCGATGCAGGACACAGAGAGCACCGTTATGGAACTGCTTCAGCTGCTCTTACCTGCAATCTTCTTCGTGAGTGTTTTCAGTGAGGGGAGTATACCATATGTGAAAGTAATGTTGGGAGACTCTTTTATTCTTCCTGGAAACTGTTAGAATGAAGTAGATGGATAACTTTGTCAAATACAGCTTCAGTCCCGGGATGTCGCTGCGCACCGACACGGAGTTTGGAGACCAGAGGAAAGTTTCAGAGATCGCATGAGTCCCAACTCTTCTCCCGTCTTTAACCGCTCAGTTTACACGGACAGTGGAGTTTATGGGTTCATGTGCGATGGTCGGGAGGTGTCTGCTGTCCATGTGGAGGTTGTCGTGTTCTCTGAAACATCCGTCACAGAGGGAGAAGCGAGCAGCCTGTCCTGCTACTATCCAACTACAGCTGGCACCTGCTGGTCTGTGCGCTGGGTTGAAGACGGGGAAGATGTGTTAAGGAGAGACTCGTGCGGTGGTAACAGTAACTGGGCTGCTGATGGTCGACTGTCTGTCAGCTGATTGGCTCTCACACGGAGACCTGTCCTTAAACTTGCAGTGGGCTCAGAGGGAAGATCCAAGGAAGATCAGGGGGATTATTTCTGTTACATCCAAAAAGAAGTTAGAGGGGAACAGAGGGGGACACCAGCTGCTGCGAGGCTGAAGGTCAGTGAGAGCAGCCCGGATCAGACCACCAGCACTCCTCCCCCTACATCTGTGTCTGCGAGTATTCACACGGACCCGGTCTATGCAAAAGTATCTGACAATTCACCGTCTGAAGAATTTTAAGTTTTAAATACTTTAAATTGTATTTTCTTATTTTATGAATATTTACGTTGTCAAAAGAAAAGTGTATTTCGATCAGTGGTTTGTTCTGCAGATTATTGACAAGAGCGTTTGTATAAATCACAACAGAAAATATTCACAAATCAGTGAACAATGACCAAAGAGGATTTCTGATTAAAGCCAGGGGCAATTCTAGGATCAGAGCTTTGGGGGTGCTGAGCACCCCGAGAGCTGCCCAGCCAGGCAAGATAAAGCTGTCTCTGTCAGTTCCTGCATCCTTAAATGTTGTCCCGAGTTCTCTCTGTCACTTTGGTGCAGTTAAACCCCTGTTCCTCCCTGTCCTCGTCGTCTGTTGTCTTCGTCTCCGTTATCAGTCATCATCATTTTACCATCTCTGTGTAAGTCTGCAAACTTCTTTATTAAATCATAAGATTCTTAAATTCATCAAGTCTCTCTGTGCCTGGGTCCTCGTCTCAAAACATGACATCACTGTTTTGTACATTTTAACACAACTTAACCCCCACATTTGTGAAACAAAAGCAAAACACTTGTTTTGAAAAGTCTGTAACAAAACCATGAAATCTGATCAAGGTTATTTAAATGCTGCAAAAGAAGAATGGATTGGAATAAAAAAATACATATCCTAACCTTAATTACTGGTGAGTAAAAAGTAAACTGACTGCATTTTTTGGACAGAGATTCACTTTTAATTTGTATGTATAATATAATACAGATGCATAAAAAACCCTCCCAAAACAGAATAAATTATTACAAAATATTAATAAAAACTATAAAAATGGAGGCAACTTTGCCTGTGTTAGAATGTATACAATGTATAAAAAAAACTTTATTGCAGTTACTAATTTTACTCATTTAATATTAATAATTTTGTGTTGTAAGATTTATGACTTTCATGCTTTCATAGTGGTACTTAGGAGAGCTTGACATTTTTATCAGGTGGTACACACTGTAAAAAGTTTGAGAAACACTGATAAGTGTATGTGTGCTTTTGGAAAACATTTAAAGCTGCTGTACAGAATCTTTGAAACAAGCTTAAAACATTTTTAGAATATAAACAGAGTGATAGGTTTGTAGCATAAACCTATTCGCTGGAACGTTGAAGGCAATATAATTACACTGCAAAGCAAGACACAAGTAGGCAAGCTTCTTCATGTTTCTCGTGCACGGGAGAGAACCGGACAGGCACCGTTCCTTCGCTTGACCCCAGTTGCTCTCGTCCGTTCTCCCGTACCACTGTTCTTTTATTGAGGTTACATGAATATGCATAAGTTCATTAACATATGACGTCTACATACACACAAAGAGTACCTTGCCTGTGTGTGTGTGTGTGTGTGTGTGTGTGTGTGTGTGTGTGTGTGTGTGTGTGTGTGTGTGTGTGTGTGTGTGTGTGTGTGTGTGTACTGCTGATCAAAGGGTCAAACATCCTTGGTCAGGAAGAGGGTAGCCTCCCCCTCACCCTAGATGGTTCATCCTAGATAACACGGTGAGGAAGTCCTGCAGTTCATCTAAACAAAGAGCACTTAGACTAGAACAGACGCAACTACGTTAATCCTACCATAAAATAATAAGACACGGTATGACCTCTCATGCTCCCAAAGTGCTGTCTAATACACACAAAGTTTGCAGACTATCAAGGATCAAAACCTCTACCAATCTACAACTAATTACAAAACTCTAAGCATATATAAGTAAATATTTCTAAGCATAAATGACAATCAACAATACAAATCTAACATTTCCCCCCTTTTTGACCTTTATGCCTGAAAAGTTCCCAGGTATGAATACCTCATGTCTGACAGTTTCAATGCAAACATTTTTATACTCAGCATATGTCAAATCACCCTAAATTACTGAAAAGGTACACAGTTCAACAAATGTATTAGCAGTTATCCCATTCATTGAGCTCATCTCATGGCAAACTGCATCTTACGAGCAAACAAAGAAATTGTTAATTTAATAGTGAAAATAAGAAGATAACATTTTCAAAAACATCTCAGCTTGGTGATGCTTCCTCTGGGTGTGCAAATCACATGTCTCTCTGCAGAGTGGTTTAAGCTCTGCAGGGCGTCATGAATGTCTCTTCCAGTTGTTTCCATCACTGTCCATAGGACCAGAGTCCAAATGTATGTAGAATAAACATTCAAACATACCAGTTAGTTTTGTTGTTCGTCAACATGGGTCTCAGCTATTTCCAAGCTGCAGACCTCTCAGCACTCTAGTTTTATGGCCTCCACCAACCCCCATCACCTCATTCAAGCCTTCGTCCTGTGAGGGGGATATTTATGACTCCTTAATTGTCCACGCTCTGCAGAGAAACACCTCTGTGGAAAGGGTGCAGGGTTCAGTTGTCTTACTGCTGTTATGATCCCAGCAGCCTTCAGAGTGTCATCGTATGCACAGTACAGTGGCACAGCGTTAGGTGATGTTCATAGGAAACTGCTGTTATCACCACCATAGCTTCTGGTTCCTGTGCTTTTCACAGAATCATGATGTCATCCTCGAACTGCTTCTACGCTGTCGATGGAGCCCTCATCCCTCGAGTTTTCATATCCCAACGCTGCTGAAGATTTAAGGCAGGGCACGTCGTACACCTTAATTGTCTTTCTCAGCGTCAATATTGAATCTTTCATTTTATTTAAAATCTTGCTGTGGGAAGTCTCCTCTTGATCTCCTGGAAGCTCAGTAGCACAGCTCTCTGTGTGATGTCTGCTGTGCTGAAGATGACCGCTGATCCTCCTGAAGCCTCTCTCCTGGCCTCAGCTCCCATCCTGTGGACGATCCTCTCAGGCACTCCTTCTCGTAATGCATAGTCCTGATTTTGGGCCTGCTGGATCTGTCTCTCTTAGGTGAGAGTCATGTGTCCATCTCCTCTGCCTTCCTCCTGGTTCAGCTGTTTCCGGCACCAGCTGGGGTCCTATAAGGATAAGTGTCGTAGTCAAGGTAACCAAGAGGGTCCTGGTCGCACACAGGTCCGTCACGCCTCGCACTTGGTTGCCCTAGAGTTGATCAGAGGCTGGAGGTTGAAGTGCGAGCTTACCCTACGGGGGCTCAATCAGCACTCCCCCCTCACCACTGAAACAACCAAGTGTGAGATTTCTCTATTGTGCTGTCTTGAGGGTGCCGGGGTTTCCTGGGACCTCGACCTCTTGCAGTGGCTCTGATAAATCCAGGAGGGTCTCTCGCTATTTTGCAGGCAGTTAAAATGGTCCTTGCTGTGGCTCCAAGGTCTGATCTCATGATGGGCCCCAACCAGCTTGACCTTTGACCTCAACCACTGCCTGGTCCTGTCAGCTATGCGCTTCTCACTGGGCCTCTGAAGATTTCTCAGGAGATTACTGCTGCACCTGTATTTCCTTGCTAGGAAGACAAACTATTTGGAGAGCATGTCAACAGTCATCAAACCACATTCTTTAGTTCAGTGAACTTCACTTATAGGCCATCAAAGCCTCATCTGAACATGGGTGCACCACTTGCATAGGTTTAATATTTGTAAATAAAACGGCTAATCACACAAATCACTGCAACAATAATAAAAAACATTGTTTAATGTTAATCCTTGGACCCCTCCTCTTGACGCATGGACACACCCATGCGTCAACTCACCAAACCTGGATTCCAGTCTTAAAGAAAAAGATTAGCTAGATCATATCCCAGGCAACATCAGGGCATCTCCTCCCCTGGAGCAGCACCACCCTGGACCTATAATCCTGCAATGAAAATGTTAGTGTGTTTTGCATATTAAGTTTGCTTAACACCTGGCTCTCCCAGGAGCCTGCATACACACCATCATGGCCTGGAAAACAAGATCTGGAAGTAAAATCAAACTCCATACCTGTAAACAATTGTATCATAAGAACAAGAAGCATTCAACATCAGCAAGACAAGTGTCATGTGCAGGTTTTCTCAAATCAGTAAACTACAATTATTTTCATAAGTCGCCTCAGACATGGATCATCCCATGTACTCAGGCAACATTAATGTAATCGGTGACTGCTCTTAAGCAAAGTCACTCCACTCATATATTATTTATGGGCTCAAAAGTGGCCAGCTAATGAGCCCATATTAACTATTCCATAACACCGCATCTCTTATTTGTTTGTCTCATGTCACTTGTCCGCTTCTGCTGAATCTTGTACATGCAGTCTCAAAAAACAAACATTAGCAACACACATTGATTATCCTGGTGGGCAGGCGTCGGCCATCCACATTCCAGAGGTGCCATAAAAACACCATAAAGTTAGCCATCCCTAGCTGTGGAAAGAAGTAACACCAGTTCTCAACACAGGAAATTTCACACATGTTATTCACATTATCAAAGTAACCTTCACATTTTCCCATCAACACAATGCAACAGCATCACCACTCATAACCTATAAACACAGTTTTCCTCACACATAAACCCAGAAATCCTGTAGTAGGAAAAAACATCAACCAGTTGTCCTGGTATAAATCGCATCATCAATTCACATGAAGAACTGGCATGCTGTAAGAAAAGAAAATGCAAATATTAGCGCTTGCGCAGGCGTATGCATACTTTGTCACAGTTATCTCTGTGAGCAACTCAAGCCTATGAATAACACACCTGATAAATGCACAGACACAGAAAATGGCATTTAAAAGGTTAAATCATCATGCAACCTCGAGTGTTGCTGTCATCTTTCTGCTCCTGTAAAAGGAAACACATGGGTTCATCTGCACCTTTGTCAGGTGGGGGTTAACTTCACACAATCATGTTCAGTCAGTCAGTCAGTTATTTTAAAATTCTCACTCATTCACTCAGTGGTTCCTTCTTTTGCTAATTGTGGAAATTATCATCGCATTCGTTTCCACGCTCAGCAAAACGACGTTATTTCAAAAAGAAAAATAATTTAGACTGGATTTCCTCGTTGAATCCTTTTTGGGGGGGACTCTCATTTCCTAATTGTCCCAAATAAGTGGCTTTCTCCTGAACCCATTTTAAATGTGGAGAAACTCACTTGCAACAATTTTCTTGACGACGTGTAACGCTTTTAACTCCCGACTTGCAGATCTGCTCAAAGAAAAGAAATTCACAAGCAAAAATTAGTGCTTGTTCAAAAATGAAAAATAAAAAATAACAGAGATTATCAAACCAAACTCTCAGTGCACTGTGAAAGTATCAAAATAAAAAGGCCTTGTTAAGTCATGACACAAACTCCTCATCATCTTCACAACAGGAGAAGAATCATCAGCTAGATTCACTCCAAACCAACCATCAGCCGCACAACACACCACATAACCCTAATGTCATATTAGCTATGAGTTTAATCACCCGGTCTGTGCTCTTCACTCATTTAAGCCACAGATCTATTTTATTCAATTTTTCCTTTTTCCCTTCATCATAAAACATGTGACATGCTGTCATGCACTTCACAAAAGACGTTTGTTCTGATGTATTCAGAGTTGTGTATCTAAATACAGGATTCACTCGCACATCAAAACAGGAAACTCAGTGTTTTAGAGTCTCCACTCAACACACAACAACTCCAACACATCTCATTCACTCGTGCTAGAATTCAGTCACCTTTCATTAATCTAAGACCGATCAACTAATTTGAATCAGCTATTAACCCACTAGGATGACAGGACGACAGAAATGCATGTTCAAAATGTTATCACTAAAAGAGAATTTCCCTCATACAGTAAATTTAGTAGTAAACTTGTGCTGCATCAATCAAGCAGGAAGCTTCTCCCAATTTACTATATTAACAACTAAATTTATTGTCTGATCACTGGTTGGTCAAACCAGGATCTTTTTTCCCCACAAAAGTTAAACTGCTGTCCTGCAACCTACAGAGTCAATTTTTTTTTATTGGATAAATTCAGTATTTGAGAACAAGTGTCTGCTAAATTGACACTATTTTAACACTGATGAAAGATAACAAGCTAATTTTCATTACATGTGTTTGTGTTATTAGGCAGGTTTAATGCATGTCTGTGGAGCTGCATATCCAGCAGAGCATGTTCTTAAAGCTGCCTTTCCTACACACTTCTCTGCTATTATTTAATCATTTCTTAACTAATGTGCTGTGAGTCCACTGGTCTTTGCATCACACGAGGTGACTTGGACAAGATGATAAACAGACTCACATGCTGAAGATGTTGTCTAATCTTCATAAGCTCTCTTGTGCTTGTGTTAGTAGGGTTAATGCATGTTTTGTGTGATTCTGTATATGTTTGTATATGTTTCAGACTCCTTCACAATTTTCCAACTTAAGCAGTCAGTTTTCTTTTTCCCCAGGTTTGCTAACCCAAATTTTGATTTCCCACATTTAATAACAAAATTTGTGTTCTCACCACTCTCACTATTGTCCTCTGCCACTTCAATAGTCCAATAGCAGGCAGTTTCTCCTTCAGCTTTGTCCTGTCCCTCCTCTGATGCGGTTGACTTTGTGCTAGTGTCTGAAGTGCTGCCGCTGCCTTCTTGGGCGACTTCTTAGCAGCTGCTGCCGGTTTCTTGGCTTTGGCCGCGGCGGGCTTCTTGGCTTTGCTCTCAGTAGCCTTGTTCATCTTGAAGGATCCGGAGGTCCTGGTGCCCTTGGTCTGCACCAGAGTGCCCTTCGCCACCAGGCTCTTGATGGCGGTCTTGACACGGGCCTTGTTCTTGTCCACATCGTAGCCTCCGGCAGCCAGAGCCTTCTTGAGAGCGGCCACGGACAGGCCGTTGCGCTCCTTGGAAGCGGCCACGGCTTTCACAATCAGCTCGCCCACGCTGAGGCCGACCTTCTTGGGCTTGGAAGTCATCGTCTTCTTCTTCTTGGCCTGAACCTTGGTGCAGGGCGTGTTTATGATGGAGCCTTTCCCACCACAGCGCTGGCACGTTGAACGCATCATGAAGGGTCCATTTCTTTCATGTCGCTAGCCAGCATGCTAGCCGCATGTGGCTTGCCCGAGTCACTCAGTCCTTTTTGAGCATTTCAACATGCTGCCACCGCCATCTTGCTCGCCCCTCCGTGGAATTCATCCAATCAGACAGGAAGATGGGTTTGCTTTCTTCTGCTGCTGCTGTTTGTCCACATTGCTGCTGCTTTGCTGGGACTTTTTGTGCTCAGGACTTGCTGCTGTCTCTTTATCATGTTATTGCTTTGGAGCTGCATTCCTTATCTTCAGGGAGGAGTGAGCTCGCTTGTGAGGTTGAGAAACACATGGCACTGTAAATAAGTCAGCCAGAAACTTGGCCTGCATGTTTCCAATGATGTTAAACTATAACTTTCTTCCGACCGCTGCATGTGGAAAATTGATTCAGGTCTGCTTTTCACCTGAAAGTGACAAACTAAGACATTTCATTATTATCATCACTGCTTAATCAACACACATCTCTGTGTGTGTGTGTGTGTTTGTGTGAACAATCCTTTCTTAAAAGCATAAAATGACATTGTAGTTGTTTTTCGGCTGATCAACACGAAACCTTTTTCCCATGATTATTTTTCTTCGTCTACAATGTAATTTTTGTCTCTTTTTCACTCTTTTTTTTTTTTTCGTTACAATAGCTGGTGACCTGCAGAATCACCGCTCTCACTCACAATCAAAGGCAATTACTTTTGCACAGTGCACAAAAACACTGTGATGTCAGACACATTCACACTCACTTTGTCATCTGCATAAATAAATCATATGGCTGGAGATACGTGCCATGGTGATCCATAGGCATGATCACACATTTATTTAATTATTTTCAACCCAACAAAACAAATAAACAAAAACATGATGCTGATGTTATGAACACTCTACACACAAGTCAAGATGCAGGAAAACTGCTCACGGAAACGCTGCACACTCCCTGTTTCCCCCTCTTTGAGTAGTTCCCAGACAGCTCTTGATCTGATAACGTGTAGCTTGCTCATCAGCTCAGAAAAAAACTGCAACGCAACATCACACAGTAGTTGCATGCTCTGCCCACAGCGGCAAAGTCTTACACTTTCATATTCAACACAGCTCCTCCATCATGTACTTTTAGATGTTTCATACAGGGTTCAGCATATTAGTTGTTTTCACAGGTGTGCTCCATATCTCAACAATGGCTCATAACAAGACGACAGTCTTTCACACAGGTCAAGTGCCTCTATGCACTTCATTAGTTTAAATATTTACCTATATCACTTCACCTCACATGTCATTGTACTGAATTTAAGCAACCACAAGCTTAATGTAGATTACTTTTAACAACTATCCACCTCAATTAAATCTATGGTCTGGCACACAGGCTGCTGTCGATCAGGGCAAGCTAAAGAATAAACATTGTGTCAGCAAGGGGTGGGGGGAAAGCCATTCACCAGAGCATATCTTAAGTGCTGCTGATGTGGGCTGGCCTTCTCCACAGCTCTCCAAGGCTGGTGTGTTTTCTGAAAACTTCTAACATTTGAATCTCTTCCATTTATAAGCCTGCGATTAACCGCACGGCTCAGGCCCGCGTGACCGCGCTCGCGTGAACCCGCGCAGCTGTGGAGCCGTCGCTCTCTCTCTCTTTTTTACATAAATACTTTGTGCTGCCAGGAGCAAAGTCCAGCACAAACGTCTGTCTCCCTCCGACTCACTCTTGGTTGCTTAGAAACCCATGATAACAACAACAGTCGGTGTCACAGACCACATGTTCTGCTCCGCACACACTCACACACAACAACAACAACAACGACGACGACAATGACAACAACACAAAATAGGCCTACTGTCCAGCACAATCTGGACCCCGCGGAACTTCTCAACACCCCACTGAGCGGTGGAGAACTCACTACAGTACCCCACACAGCGGTCTGTATTTCGCCCCACTAAGACGGCGAACCAAAAAAAGTTCGAACTGCGCAACTCTGCGACTTAATGCTTCTGTACAAAAAACCCCACTGAGCGGCTTTGTACATCGCCCCACTTAGACGGCGAATTTTAGCCCCACTGAGCGGCCACGGACAACGCCCCACTGAGCGGCGAAGACGTAATTTTAGCCCCACTAAGCGGCCACGGACAACGCCCCACTGAGCGGCGAAGACGTACAGTTATAGAGTTGGACTCTAAACTTACTCGGTGTTGCTTAGCGTGTAATATCAGCCTCGAATCCCGCCAATCGCCATTCATCGAGGAGAAAAGACATACAGCGAATCCACAGGAACTTCCTGGCTGACGTCAGTCTTTCAGCGTGCCTCTCCTCCCCTCGGTGAATGCGATTCCAGGGCTCCGGCATCGAAGGACCAATTAATGATAGGTTTGTAGCTTGAACCCATCCGCTGGAACGTTGAAGGCAATATAATTACACTGCAAAGCAAGACACAAGTAGGCAAGCTTCTTCATGTTTCTCGTGCACGGGAGAGAACCGGACAGGCACCGTTCCTTCGCTTGACCCCAGTTGCTCTCGTCCGTTCTCCCGTACCACTGTTCTTTTATTGAGGTTACATGAATATGCATAAGTTCATTAACATATGACGTCTACATACACACAAAGAGTACCTTGCCTGTGTGTGTGTGTGTGTGTGTGTGTGTGTGTGTGTGTGTGTGTGTGTGTGTGTGTGTGTGTGTGTGTGTACTGCTGATCAAAGGGTCAAACATCCTTGGTCAGGAAGAGGGTAGCCTCCCCCTCACCCTAGATGGTTCATCCTAGATAACACGGTGAGGAAGTCCTGCAGTTCATCTAAACAAAGAGCACTTAGACTAGAACAGACGCAACTACGTTAATCCTACCATAAAATAATAAGACACGGTATGACCTCTCATGCTCCCAAAGTGCTGTCTAATACACACAAAGTTTGCAGACTATCAAGGATCAAAACCTCTACCAATCTACAACTAATTACAAAACTCTAAGCATATATAAGTAAATATTTCTAAGCATAAATGACAATCAACAATACAAATCTAACACAGAGCATCTGCTTCTCTTTACAGCTCCTCGCTCCACCAGGGCTGTTTGGCTCTTTCTGATAGTGTGCAAATGTCGTGCACGTACCGCGGCAGTCATGCAGACAACTGGACGGTCCAAAAGTTGGCCTACCTAGTACTGGCTGAGGTTTTAGTAGAGTTGTGGCTGAACCGCAGAAAAATATATAATTCATTTTAATCTCCCCAATCAATTATAATGTTATGTTGGAATGTTGTTAAAGAGAGTCAAAAATGTTTCAACCCAGTTTGTTTTGCAGTTTCTGTATAGCAGCTTTAATATCGGGAGAACACAACTTCCAGATTGTGTGAGTAAAATTAGTTGTTGTTTTTCTTTGTCAGTTTAACAGTTTCTGTTGTGCCTGTCACTGTTCCCTGTCTGTTTTCTTACCTGCTTCTTCCTGACCTTGTTCTTTCTCTCCCTCTTTGGACTGACAATCATACACAAATAGATTGTACTCAATTAGATGAAAAATTACATTAACATGAAAAAAATTCTATTAAGCTCACTAACAAAAAGTCCACTCTCAGTGAACTTTCAACCAAAAGGCAAATAACCAAACCACGTGAACAACCAATAAAAGATATAAACATTGAAACACTGATCCAACATTATTCTTGATTGACGGATCATTTGATTTTACACTTTTACCTGAATGTGGCTCCTTTTTTGAAAAAACTTCCTTATATCCATTATGAACCTGGCTGTCTCTCTGTACACAAACGCACACACAACAGGAGTTATAAGGTTAATGGGCATTCAGTCAGTTAGCTAGTTAGTATCCATTTCAAGCAGGACAGTGGTAACAACAGCAGGCTACGGACAGTTATAAGTTTTAGATTTTAAATAGGCTGTATACATTTCAATGGGAGCAACAGGACGGTCGCTGATTTTACTACAGAGCAAGACTAAACACAAGCAGCTTCAGTATTTCCCGTTTTTACTTTTTGGCTGAGTCCCAAATACATTTCGGAGAAACAGGGCGACTCACCGTGGGACGAAAGATAATGCAGGAAAAAAAAGAGTAAAGCACAGACAGCTACATGCACATGAACCGGTTTGCTGTAAATTTCCATGCTGTGGTATCATGAAAGTCGGACGTTTAAGTCACGACTGTGTGTTGTGAAACTGACGAAGTCTAACTTCATTTATGCAGAGCTAAAATTCATTATCGAAATGTATTTACTCATTCACAGCATTAGTTAAAGTGAAAACAATTAACGAGAGGTTTTGATGGCAGAGCTCAGCTGGGAGATGTTTTTGTACTTTCTGACCTAATATTTGGTCTGATGACATCATACCAACCAACCTGTTGTCTGGCCTTTTCTCTTATTTTGACAAGAGCTTTTGACTTCTGTTTGTTTATTAAAACAGTTTTCCCACATTTCCATTTAACTATATTCTTGTTTTGTCTATGTAGGGTACTTAGGAAGACACGAAAACATGACACAAACACGATCAAACATTAAAATCTCAGATATTTATTGGCAGAAAAGCTGAGATTTATATCTTATAAAACTTATAAACTACAGGAACAGGAAGTTAGGCTAAAGCAAGGAGCGAGATACTAAAAACCCAAACCCCATTATATATATATATATATATATATATATATATATATATATATATATATATATATATATATATATATATATATAAGAGAGAGAGAGAGAGAGAAAGAGAGAGAGAGTCACAGCAGAGGTTGTGTTTGTGTAGAAACCACACACACACACACACACAGGCTTCAGTTATCCTCCATCAGGGCTCCTCTCAGTGAAAGGTGTCGTCTCCAGGTCTCTGGCAGGTCCTCCATCAGCGCCTCCAGGTGTGGATCCTGATCTTCGGAACTTCCTCCTCCAAACCAACCACACAGCAGCAGCAGCAGCAGAGAGCAGCAGGGTTATGACGGCTGTGATGATGATGGGAGTGTCACAAGCTGTTGTGTGTGTGTGTCTGCTTCACGCGTGGGCTGCAGAGAAACAAACATGAAATAATGTGAGACCCACTGCGCTGACTCAGCAGCTGTGATGTGCTTCAGTGTTTAGCAGAGAGGTGTACTCACAGGAGCAGAGGTGCTGCTGATGATGGTGATCCTCTCATTGACCGTCACTCTCACAGCGGCAGGGCTGCCCCTCTCTCTCCACTTCCCGCTCTTTTTTTTTGCCTTTATTAACACGGCAGAAAAAGTCACCTCGGTCCTCCAGCTGGACCCGCTCCACCGTCAGTGACAGGTCTCCCAGTGCAAACCAGTCAGACCTCACAGACGCTCTGCCCACAAACCCAGTGCCATATATGAGCTCCCCGGAGGAGAGGCTGTGGTTCAGCACCAGTTCCCCGTCTCTTTCCCACACAACAGAGTCCACGGAGTCCCCCTCAGTGTGGAAATAACACGGCAGCGTGAGCGTGTCTCCTTCAGGCACAGAGAGGTTGTTGTTGGAGATGATGAGGACCTCCAGGTGGATGGTGGTGACAACCTGCCCGGCGCAGGTGAACTCGTAGTAGCCTTGATCGTTGTAGTTCACACGGGTTAGCAACAAGCTGAGCGTGGATCTGTGCTCCACAAGCTCTCTGTACCTCTCTCCCGGCATCCAGACACCGTTTACCAGCTGGGCCACAGTCCGTGGACTGTCATTCCTCAGCCGGTAGATTAGACTGAATTCCTGCGCGTCACACTTCACATCAGCTTTTAACTCTACAGACTCTCCCAGAATCGCCGGTTTTCCACAGCAGCCAACAAAAAGTACACAGAGACCAAAAAAGACGAAGACTGCACCACCCGACATCGTATCTCTGTTCGGCGCGTGGTGTGAGCTCTCGCTTGTCTTAGGAGAGGCGTGTCCCTCTGGTCTGACGTTACAGTCTGAGAGGCATAACATGAGTTTGATATTTGGGTTATTTGGATGTGTGTGGGTTTTTGTTAAGATATTCGTTGTGTGTACTCATGTTGTACATTGTTTAACTGCATTATGGTTACTGTGGTTTAACAGAGACAGTGTTTTAGTGCTCACCACAAGGAGGCACTGTTTCATTGTACGTTCCTAAAAACAGAAGAAGAAGAGAAATAGATACGGCACCCATGAGAAAAGTTTTGCCGCGTGTTAATGAGGAATAAAGTTCCCAAAATATTAAGGACATTTTTGCCTCCGTCGTCATTTTCCTTCGAGTTGATCGCTGTCGATGCTGCAATACTCAACAGTTTTAACCAATCACTTCCAGAGGCTTGTGGTAAAAAAAAATAAAAATTAGGACTACACATGATCTGCTTTCAAGCATTGTCTGTGTTGTTTTTTTAATTATTTACTTTTTTGGGTGCTGCCATTTCCGCATTAGGCCTACTGATTTTACACAGACTGTACAAAAGGCCAGCCAGTCGGCAGAACTCACGAACGGAGCCACATCTGCTGAGTAAAGATATCAGCAGGCTGCTGCCGGTTAGCCAATGAGCGGTGAGGCAACCCATTCTCTTCACCAATCAGAAGACACAATTCTACCTCATCATTACGCACACGTCGACCCAGAGTTCGGTCCGAGCTGCAGGTGGGAAGAGTCAGCAGAGTTTTACTCACCGTGTGGATTTTCACTGCGGTCAAGTGAGCCCTCACTTACGAAGTCACAGTCAAGCTAGCCGCCCCGCCAGCCGCACCTAAAATGTGGTTGCACTACTCTTACGCATATTACGGTATAGGTGCCGACTGGCTTAGAAACGCAGTGTTTTGTGTCCTGACACTATTTTACTTCACAATCCACTCCCAGTTTTGGTTTATCTCCACTTTCCCCCCTGTGATCCACAGCCCAAATTACTGTATGATTCAGAGAAAATTAACAATAAAATTTGCCCAATTTACTCTACTGTACTTTTAATATTCTCATCTTTGAGCTCAGATTCCAGGAAAACTATAAGAGGTGACACAGATATTTCACTGGATTATGACTCTGGGTGACCCCCACTCTGCACCCTGTGATCCACAGCCAAAATTACTGTACGGTTTTTGAGAAAATTGATATTAAACTTTGCACAATTTACTCTACTGTACTCTATATATTCTCATCTTTGAGCTCAGATTACAGGAAAACTGTAAGAGGTGACGCAGATATTTCACTGGATTCTGAATCTAGGCTGTCGCCACTCTTCACCCTGTGATCCACAGCCAAAATTACTGTATGGATTTTGAGAAAATTGATATTAAACTTTGCACAATTTACTCTACTGTACTTTTAATATTCTCATCTTTGAGCTCAGATTACAGGAAAACTGTAAGAGGTGACGCAGATATTTTCTCAAAAACCGTACAGTAATTTTTGCTGTGGATCACAGGGTGCAGAGTGGGGGTCACCCAGAGTTATAATCCAGTGAAATATCTGCGTCACCTCTTACAGTTTTCCTGGAATCTGAGCTCAAAGATGAGAATATATAGAGTACAGTAGAGTAAATTGTGCAAAGTTTACTATCAATTTTCTCCAAAACCGTACAGTAATTTTGGCTGTGGATCACAGGGTGAAGAGTGGCGACAGCCTAGAAAACTGGGAGTGGATTGTGAAGTAAAATAGTGTCAGGACACAAAACACTGCGTTTCTAAGCCAGTCTTCACCCATACCGTAATATACGTAAGAGTAGTGCAACCACATTTTAGGTGCGGCTGACGGAGCGGCTAGCTTGACTGTGACTTCGTAAGTGAGGGCTCACTTGACCGCAGTGGATTTTCGTTCCTTCTAATGCTGTTAGCGGTGTGCGTCCATGAGACTAAACCACACCATAACTTCACCACACGCCATATAGCATTTTACAGCCTGTTAAATCCCCTCACTCACATTATGGATGTGTGCTTCGGATTCTTGTTAAATAAATGAGTGAACGACAGATACCTGAGTGGCAGTGGATTTTGTGGATACGTCATCACGTCAAAAAAAACATGACAAAACAGTGTATCACATCATAGATACCACACAAACACACGCACGGACGCACACAAACGCACGCGCGCTCAGACAGAAACGAACTCGGGTTGTTTATTGAACTAGCCTGGGCGTGAAGTCAAATAAAGCGGACACACCTCAGTGTAACTGTCTGACGCGTGTGTTCAAAGGCGCGACACACGCCCTGTGTTGGATTCTGTCCATATGAGCTGACGGACGGATGAGACGCAGTTTTACAGATAATGAAAAGAATTCTCCGCTATTTAAAACAAAAAAAAAAGGCATTCGTTTAAACTTCATAAAGAGTTGACTGCTGAAGCCTTTTACAGCTGCACTAAAATGGAAAATGATGGCATTATCTGTTGAACTGTTATAAGTCTGATGTTTGATCTTCATTTATTCTTGAAGGAAACGGTTTCCAAGGCCTAATCCGTGGATCGGCTTCCTTCGAGGCGTGGACGTCTATCAGCAGAGAATGTACCTTCACCTATCAGCAGAGAATGTCCCTTAGTCTGTAACACAGTCAAATATATTCTCAAGCAATATTCAAGCATGCCATTCAGCGTGTTAGTACGAGCTCGGGAGCAGCTTGGGAGAACAAGAAAACAGAGACTGCTTTAGATTGTCTTCCCAAATTGACTCAACTTTATTCACAAGTACAACAGTTTATATAGAGGGTAAAATTCATGAGACAGCAGATTATCAGTTTAAACCAGTACAGACCAAGATAAGGGAGCGTCTTCCTGCCCTTGGGTGAAGAAGCACCCTTTGTGTAGTGTATCAGTTCAGCTACAATTGTGATTATCTCAGCGACATATTTTCAAGGCACAAAACAAAGAGTTCTTTCATTAGTGAATTCTGAAACAAACCATCTGGCCTTCAACAGGCGTCTCCTAAGAGATTAAGAAACTAATGTAGCTGAGGGAGTGATCTCTGTGGTATTTCAACCTTGTACCAGCCTGTGATTCTCACACATCAATTCTTGGGTCAAAGAGAAAAATAACTAAAACAAAGGGGCCTTATTGAATGACAGAGTTTTCCTGCATAATGTCACTATAAAACAATATCCAGTAAATGCTCCCATGGTACTAAAATACCTAACAATTCTGTTTCATTTTTCTACAGTAGATTTATTCGCAATCGTGCTTATGTTTGAAGATGTTTCTTACTGAAAAAATAAATCGATTATTCTTGGCGGGACACGAAACTCGAGTTGACACTTTGCTACGCACGCTTGTCACATAAAGAAAACATTCCGTAAAACACGATCAAACATTAAAACGTGTAGGCTACTAATGTTTATTAGCGGGAAGAGTCCACGCTCCCCAAAAAAGGAAAACTAAGACTAAGAAGAAAGCAGGCGTGTAATGTCCCACGGAGCATGGTTTCACGGAGGCCTGCGGGGAGAAGGGCCCTGACGTGTGCTGCTCATTTTGCATCATTGTTCTGTTCAAACTGGGTGAAACTTCAGCAGGACCACAGCTCCACCGCACTATTAAAAGATCCAGCAAAGGATGGTGTAATGCTGGCTGCATCATTCCACTAAGTCAGTGATGCGTGATCGATGTCAGCTTCATAATGTCGTTTTTCTCTCCCATGCAGGATAAAGAAGGAGACGAAACACTCACGGAGATGTAATCCTCGATTTTCTACCTGCACATTTTCATCAGTCATGTCCAATAATAACATTTATCCCTCACACAAAAAATATGAGCTTCACACTTTTGTGCACACAACCCTAAAATGTAACAGCACAACAATCTGTGTCAAAACTTCATGGAACAGTTAAATTATTTGTTATTTGTAACATTTTATAGCACTTTTATTCTGCTTATATTATTATATACTCAGTATATTGTCCTGCTTGTTTGTACAGATTTACAATCTTTCCTCTGTTTACTTTTCTCTTTTGTAAAAAGCCAATAAAGTTTTGAGTTGGTAACAAAGTGACGCTGTAACCTGATGCAGATGACAAGTGAGAGAAAACAATGAATCCTCCATTGTTTGTTTGTCTGCCGTGACGTCTATGAATAACTCTTTTGCACTAGCAAAAAGAAGGGAGAGGCTGCCATCCCGAGCCAAGAAACTTTCAGGCTGATAGGTATTTGACAGGTAACCTGTCATCTTATCTGGATTAATTACATCAATTACGTTTCATATTTGAATGTGAATAGTTTAGACTGAAGAGGATTAACAGCTAGTTACAACAATATTACCGCCCATCCCTCACTGCTGCTGTTTTTCTATTGTTTTTAATCAGTAACAAGAAAAACTTATTGGAATGTGAGCAAAAGAAAGCGCCAAATGTCATCACTTAGTCTTGGTAAACCTTTGATAATGACTCTGGCAGGCTGCCCAGTGAGGGAGTGGCTTTGACTGAGAACAAGCAATCGTGTGCAGGAGGTCACCGGAGACATGTTGTTTTGTTGTGTTTTATTTATTTAATTTTGTATTTGATTCATTTATACAACACGGACGATACATGTTAACATGGCCGCTGCATTGAAAGCTAAGTAGAAGACCTTGTTGCATTTAGTGACTCCACAACATCAACAACAATTCACAAAGATAACAGGCGAGGAAACATGAAACCCTCCAGGCAAGTATTCTGAGCAGTCTCAGTCTAACACACTGTTAACACTGAAATAGTTACACATTTTTTTAACATGCTCATTTTTATTTAGTGCTGCTGTAAATATTTCTGACATTTATTTATAATCACATCTGTTAGTTCTTGATATTTATTATAGAACGGTTTGTATATATTATTACTCTTTCTTAAATCTGTAATATATTATATTGTTAAATTGTCTGTTTCGGCAACTGCAACCCATCATTTCCTTAGAGATTATTAAAGTATTCTGATTCTGCTTTCATTTCAAAGCTTTCATTTAGTCTGTTTTTATTTAAACTTCTGTCATTTTGTTTACATCGTTAGCATTTATTTGTATGCATGTAAGTGAATAAATAGATTTCTTACAACGCTGGGATGCTCGTTTCTTCTGTCACTACAGCAGCAGTCCACTCCACAGTGAGTCAGGCTGTGACGTTACTGTCAATCCTGAAGCCAAGTAGGTTGAAGGTGAAGATGCTGGGACTCTTTCTGATTCTCTCTGCATTTCTTATCATATCTCTGATTTGTCTGTGAGGGGTTTCCTCTCGGCGTGGCACTCCTTTTGCCATCTTTTGACTCTTTGTCCTTCTTCATTCCTCAGCTGCATGTTTCTGGCCTGGAGGAGCTCATCTCTTGGCTTTGTTCTTTGCAAAAATAAAAATTAAAAAATGCACAGTCTAACCTGTTTGTCCACATTCAAGGCCCTGCTGCTTAACGCCACACTGCGGAAAAAACACTTGTGTGTGTATAAAGTCAAACAGGAGAAAATCACAGGTATTAACAGATCAGGGGTAACTTTCTTCAATGATATTAATGAAAGCGACATCCAGAAAACCTCATTAAAACCAAAATGTCACATTTCGCAATATCGCCCAGCCAAGTTCAAACATGTAGCCACTCATATGCTTCTGCCTGAAGCAGCCCGAGCAGAACTGTGATGATATCAGAGAAAAAAAAAACACTTTACGAAAATGAATCATCCGAAACAGAACTACGAGGGCCAAGTTCTGGAGTCTCATTGAGGTTACTAAACCAGTGCTTAAACTGTTTAGTACCTTACTGTTTGTGTTCTCTCATCCAGACAAATCAAGCAGGTGACATTGAAAACACAGGCAGGGAGAATAATGTTACACACCAAAGGATTGTTATGTGTAAATCGGTGTTTGTTCAATGAGAAGCTGGAAGATTGCCATCCACCCAAAGGACTTGTATTTTATTGATATCAACCTGTTGGGCCACTTTCTCATTCCTCTCGCATTTGTTATCATATCTCTGAGGCGTGGCACAGTCCCTGCACGCTAAATTTCCGCTCGCAGTTTATTTCAAGCATAGACTAAAAAAAACCCAATCCAGGAGGACAACGCTGATGTGAGAGAGATTATCACAGCATAACCCCCTTGGCCTTACCAGATTAATCAAGCACAACGAATCGTTTTAAAATAAGAAAGCATGAAAACAGCCGCGAGGAAATAGAGACAGGTCATTTTTAGGTTCTTTTCATATTCTTATATGGGTGCCTAAACTCAATTCTTGAGGGGGTGGGGGGAGGGGGGGCTGTTGACAGAATAAACTACAAAGCACGTGTTTCATTTCAAATGATTCATTTCAAATGATTCATTTGAAATGATTCATTTCAAATGATTCATTTGAAATGAATCATTTGAAAGACTGCTGAGCTTAGGCAAACAGCAAACGCGCTGCATGAAATATCAGTTTCACTGCTGACGTGGATTTTGCGGTTAATCGTATAAGTGTTATGAGATTAAGATGTGAATCTAGAAGCTGTTTTGCAGCTGCGGTAAAGATTCGTGGTGCATTCCTGACATCCACGTCTACTGATTACATTAACGTGACTCTGATTGAAAACAAGGGATCGTGTTTGATGCCAGGTCATAAGTTGTTTTGTTGGGTTTTATTTATTTATTTATTTATTTATTTATTTATTTATTTATTTATTTATACAACAGGGACGATACATGAATGTTGTATCGAAGGCTAATTTGAGCACCTTGTTGCATTTAATGACTCCACAACAACAACAACAATAACAATTCACAAAGCTAACAGGTGAGGAAGCATGAAGCACTCCGGGTAAGTATCCTGAGTGTTTGAAACCAGTGAGCCCCACCCGACCAGCTGGTTTAAAAATAAAAATTCCAATATGCGCTCATCAACCAGGATCTATTACAGCAGTGCGACTACATATATTTATTTACAAAAATTTACAGTCAAACCTGGAACATTTGCGACGATTATAAACATCCTTATTTTTTTTTTATCACTGATCGACCTATCGGTCTTTTTCTGTATGGTATCGACGCATACGCTATTGTGCTAATGCATCACACGAACCTAGGGTCCGGATCTCCCTCCTTTCACAACTAAGTTCATTCAATAAACCTTCGCAGTTCAAGTGCATCGTCTGATCGATGTCATCACACCTCAGTTTGAATCAGTGAGCAGATAGCTCAGTCATCCAGAACAGTCAAGCAGAACCTAAGCACAAAGAATAGAGCAGGTTACACAACAAAGGGAAGTGACGCATAAAAGTGGCTCAACAAGATTATATCAGATTATCGTCCACTGAAAGGACTTTTCTATTTGATTTATTTATATAACGGGGACGATACATGTCGTCTGCTTATCCCAGCTGACTTAATGATGGACCCTGCAGTACTGACCTATTCAGTGGATGAATAATAGCAACTCTTTT
Source organism: Rhamphochromis longiceps (assembly GCF_057381845.1). NCBI lineage: Eukaryota > Metazoa > Chordata > Actinopteri > Cichliformes > Cichlidae > Rhamphochromis > Rhamphochromis longiceps. Next base: position 34,298,251 of record NC_140559.1, read on the forward strand.
TACGAGGATGAAAGTCGAGGGAGCACTTAACACTTCAGGTGAGTAGATCATCCTAGATGTCTGTTAACCTGTGAGACCCTGCCGACTGGCTGAACTCCTGGTCACATCATTTTTAACACAAGTACAACATTATTTCATTTCTGACAGAGGAAATTTGTTTGGGTGTTCAGGAACAACAAGGCTCAAGCCTGCCATGAACTGGAAGTTTGTGAGTTTTACATCAAGATCGGCATCTTCATGCTCCCCTGAAGTTTTCAGCTGATCACGTGAACGAGCCAAATGCCTTCAGTAGAAGAAATGTGCAGAGACGAGACAAAGACTGAGCTATTTGGCCACAGTGATAACAGGTGTGTTTGGGAGAGTGAAGGTGAGGCTTTGAGACTTCAGAACGCTGTATCAGCTGTAAAGTATGGTGTGTTGCAATAGTAATTTTACAATGTATGTTGAAGGGATATTACTGCCCTCTGTTGGTGTGTCTGTGCATTACAGCAATAAAAGGTGTTCGTTAAAAATATCAGGTTATGGGCCCAGAGGTCACTAACACGTTTTTTGGGAGTCATAAACAGAGTTATGGGATTCACAATGGAAGATAGACTGTTTAATGACAAGCTGAGTGGACCGGAGAATTGGGCAACATGGAAATTTCAACTGGAGCACGTGTTGAAGGCAAAAGGACTGTGGGGTATGGTACAGGAGACGGAGCAGCTAGCTGCGGATGCTAATGCCCAAGCACGAGCTGAATTTGAATGTAAGAAAGAAAAGGCATTTTCAGTGCTGGTACTGAATGTAAGTACACCCCAATTGTACTTGATAACAAACTGTAAGACCCCCAAAGAAGCATGGGAGATGCTAAAAGCACAGTTTGAAAGAGATACTGTTGCTAACAAGCTATTTCAAGGCTAGGTGTATAAGGACAAAGAGGACTCATATGAGGGAACCTTTGTTGTAAATGAGTCATGTAAAAGTGATGCACAACAAGAAGAATGGTTAATTGATTCAGGAGCGTCAAAACACATGACATGGAATAAAAAAGCACTACAAAACTACCAAGAGTTTTCAGAACCACAAACGGTGAAACTCGGTGATGGCAGAGTGGTTGAGGCTTTAGGTCATAACAATGAAAAAGTTCCAGCAAGTATGTGGCATCTGTCTTCCTTCTCTCACCCCAACCGGTCGCAGCAGATGGCCGCCCCTCCCTGAGCCTGGTTCTGCCGGAGGTTTCTTCCTGTTAAAAGGGAGTTTTTCCTTCCCACTGTCGCCAAAGTGCTTGCTCATAGGGGGTCATATGATTGTTGGGTTTTTCTCTGTATCTATGAAGCGCCTTGAGGCGACTTTTGTTGTGATTTGGCGCTATATAAATAAAATTGAATTGAATTGAATCAGCATCTAGGTCACACTACAAATCTGAAAAAAGTCAAAAACTTGGTAAAAGGAGTTACCTTTACAAAAGAAGAGGAGGACACTTTTTGTTAAGCTTGTGTTGAGGGCAAATTATCAAGAAAACCTTACAAATCAGTGGGAGAAATACGATCAAAACGCAAGTTGCAATTAGTGTATAGTGACGTTTGTGATCCTTTTCAAACTGAGTCACTAGGAGGAAAAAAGTACTTTGTAACTTTCATTGATGACTACTCCAGATGTAGTAAAGTCTATTTTATAAGGGAAAAAACGAAGTCCTGAGTAAGTTCAAAGAGTTTGAAAGAATCTTCTCAAATGAATGTGGACAGGGAGTAATAAGACTCAGAACTGACAATGGTGGGGAATACACATCTAAAGAGTTTCAAGAATATTTGAAAGCTCAAGGCATCCACCATGAAATGACTGTACCACACACACCACAGCAAAATGGTGTTGCAGAGAGAAAAAACAGAACTCTAGTGGAATCAGCTAGAAGCATGCTGTCACATGCAAAGTTGCCAAACACATTCTGGGCAGAAGCTGTTGCTACTGCAGCTTACATACAGAATAGGCTCCCAACATCTGCTTTAAAGAACGAAACACCCTGTCAGAGATGGGATGGGAAAAAAACCCAGACATTAGCCATATGAAAGTATTTGGTTGTGTTGCTTATTCTCATGTTCCAGACACAGAGAGAAAGAAATTGGACAAAAAGGCAGTGAAAGTTCGTTTCCTGGGATATGCAACCAATGCAAAAGGCTACGACTGTGGGATGAGGAAAAAGGAAAAATACTGATTCGACGAGATGTGGTCTTCAATGAAACAGAGTTTAAATGCAAACAAAGTGAAAATGATCTCTGTTTGGGTGACACTACACACGGGTGAAAGACAAACGAGTACTGAGGAGGCTGTCGCCAGTGAGGCAATAAAAGGTGTTCGTTAAAAACATCATAGTGCTGGTAGCATCAGGGTCTGTTTTGCTGGCAGTTCAAAGAAATAATGAAAAGACTAAAATTGTCATGACATTTATGTCCATGATGAGTGGATGTAAAGTCCTGACTCCACAGCTTCAGGTCAGACGTCTGTCTCGCCCTGGTTGTTGCTCTCCTTTTCATTAAAGATGTTTCTGTCTGTGTATAGGTTTGTTGTCCTGCTGCTCCCTCATGGTGCTGATTTTCTTTGAGCAGTTTATTGACTGATTTTGACATTAATTTAACAGGAATATTAATGAACCTAAGTGCTGTACTTTATTGAAGATTTTATTTTATTTTATTTTACAAGAAGCTTCTTGAAGTTTTTATAAAGAACAAAGTAAACAGAGTACAGACTAAAAAACAGAGCAGGACAAGTGCTCACTGTAAATGAATATATTTATTGTTCAAACTCTACAAACATGCAGGAAATATCATGTGGCCAATGAACAAGTTGTTTAAGGACACTAACGGTTCACTCTGGACTCTAAGAATCAGTTTAAAAGCAGTTATTTGGCTCCAGCTTCACCAGAAACCCTATTTGCTGATTGTCTGAGTTTCAGACTCCTCTATTTCTAAAAGATGCTGAGTTAGCCACACATCAAAATCACACAGATTTACTGCGTGGTAGAATTATTAAAAGTGAACTTGATGCAAAAGAATGTATGTGTAACTTCATTATATGGAAAAAGTAAAGTCACAGTTATTAAATAAAAAACAGAATCCCTTAAAGTTCTAGACATAGAAAGAAGTCCAGCTTGAACCTCTGAGGGTGTTTGAAGTTGAACTGTAGTGTTTTCATCGTGCAAGCAAATTCATCACATTTTGTCACTGTGGCCTGTAAACAACCCTAAAGCAAACAAATGAAGGACCCTTAAACTGTAAATCTTTACTGGCTGGTGGTTTATGGTTTCAGCAGCAGCCCTTCATACACTCACTGTAAACCAACTGACCCACAAACCACAGCAGCGCACAGGGTGTCCTCATCAAATAAACTAAGGAACTAAACTAAGCTTGTTGGCATTAAATCATAATAAAAACCTTACCCTACAGCCAATAATCTAAAATGAACATTTATATCTACATTCAGTCTCCTGCTCAGTCACACTTGGTGGCACCTGGAACCTTTAAAAGGTCTTTTGGAGGCCTGAAGACTCTTTTGTCCTCAACACAATGATAATAAATTCAACTACTCAACGCAGACTGTTGCATTCATTAACCATAAGCTCCAGCTTCTTACAGATCAATGAAGAAATCATAAAAATTGATTATTTGCTGTTGCTATAACCAAGCTATACCTTCTTTCTCAGGGCAGACCTTCAACTGTACCAAGTGAAGAGCTGCCAAGAAGAAGAAGACACAAATAAGTCAAAAGTCAGAAAGAAATCTCTGTATGTGTGTATTTTATCTTTACACTGTAAGTTAGCAGTGTGCAGATATCTGCTGTTTATTTTGCCATGAAGACTTTCATTACACAGTGAAATAAAGGTTTGGACTTTGGTACTAAAAGCAATGCACTACAAAAAGCTATTTCTATTCATTTTTATAGGCAGTATAACATCAGAAGGCTTGGCAGGGCAATTTTTAGAGATGTGCTTTTCTCCTGATTATAAATGATTGGTCATTTAGTGGACTGTTTCGGACACTGTCTCCTCTGCTTTCTTCATGCATGTACACCCTTGGTCTTCTCTCTCCAGCCCCAAAAGAACTTGAGAGTAAAAACAATCACAGATGTCACAGCTGCTGTTATGATGATTGTGATCCATATCCAGTGGTAGGACTCCTGCAGACGGCAAGAAAACATGAAACTCGGTGTTAGTCAGTGCAGTTTGTTTAAACTTTAAATGCCTTTCAGTTTACAGCAAATCAAAGATCACACAGTTTACAGCAAAACATCAAGATGAAATGTTCATGTGCAATCTGTGATCTGACTAGAAAAAAAGGGGTTAATCCCAGTTTAAGCCACAAAATCACCTGTAGGTGCCTGTTATCTTGTTAAATTCCTGAATGACATAGTTAAAACCTGAACTGTGAGTCTTTGCTGCCAGGACAGAGATCAGTGTTGTTGTAATCGATGCTGTCACAGCAGAGTCACCCTGACACAGTATGGTAAAGTTATTCACACTCAGAAAGTCATCAAGGCATCAAATGCAGATGTTGTATTTAAAGCGTTTCTGCTGTAAATCAATCGGTTTGCAAGATAGAGCAGGGTGTGGTGCACTTACCGGTGGTTTGCGCACTCTCAGGCGGACAGCAGAGCGGTGTTTCTCGGCCTTCTCTATGTCGCAGTAATAAACTCCTCCATCTTGTTGCTGAGCTCCCTTTATGGTGAGGGACAGGTCTGCCCGTCGGTCCCAGTCAGATGGTATCGATACCCGGCTTCTGTTAAAGTCATCCCCGTATGTGATTTCCCCTGTCCGACCATTCAGCTCCAGCAGTACTTCCCCGTTTCTCCTCCAGCGCGCAGACTTCACCGACTGGCCCGCTGTGACGGAGCGACACGGGAGGATGGCATCCCCACCCTCGGATACAGCAACTTCAGAGGGCACAAATACCTCCAGCTTGTAAGCTTCCAAGTGTTTCCTGTTGCAGGTAAACTCATAATGTCCGTTGTCATTGAAGTTAGCATTTGTTAAGATTAACGAATCGCGTCCTACGACCACGCGGTCAGTGTAATCTCGTCCTGGCTTCCAGTAACCATTTAGAGATGCGATGAGCTGAGTGCTGGCATCATCCAGCCGCTGATACAGTGTGCCCTCTCCCTTCCTGCACTCCTCTGAGAGTGGAAACTCCACATCTGCCCCCACAGTGGTTTGGATCAGTGCTCCCAACCCCTCACAGATAAAAGGAAGAAAGAACACAAACACTGATGAAAGGCTCATCCTGACCATCTGACAGTGAAGTGTTTCCGTTATCAACCTTCTTCTGCGTTATCACGAAGCTCCGTTAGGTTTAGAAACTGAGAGAAAGGCTTGCTACATGCGCATGAACTGATGTGATGTCAGGGTCCGCCCAACCGGCATACACCAGCATTGTAAATGGCGCTAGCCTAAATAGATTTCTGCCCCGTGTAACTGAAGCTGGCAATAAGACGTAACTACATGTACAAGGTGCTGAAATCCAACAAACATGTTCTGATCATCACTTTTTGTTTGGTGGTGCTGTAGCCACAGAACACTCCAGTGTCCATAACATTATTATATTGTTCATAATATTTTATTATCATTAATTTACGTGGGAAAAATCAAAGTGAGCCAAGTTGTGAAATGTGTTGGGGAGAAGCTACATGACAGGAGGCTGTGTGAGAGTGCTGAGCAGTTTAAACAAGTGCTGTGTGGACCTGAGAGGTTTACTGTGAGGTCAAAGGTCAGCTCAGTTTAATTCTGTTTTTTTATACAGCCTACAGTGATGCAGAGAAAACCTCCAACAATCAGGTTTCCCCCCTATGAGCAGGCTCTTTGGCAGCAATGGGAAGGAAGAACCCCCAGCAAGAACCCCAGGCCCGTGGTGGGGAGGCCATCTGCTGTGTCTGACTGGGGTGAGTCAGGACAAAGGCACACTGTTGAAGAGAGACAGATATTAATAGTAACTAATAATTAAATAGAGAGATTTGTACAAACACAAATAAAGGTTAAAAAAAAAAAAAAAAGCCCCAAAGGGGACTGAAGAAGAAACACTCAATGCATCATGGGAATTCCCCAACAGCCTTGGCCTATTACAGTGTAACTAAGGGAGGACTCGGGGTCATCTGATCCAGCCCTGATTATATGCTTTGTCAAAAAGAAAAGTTTTAAGCCTAATCTTAAAGGTAGAGATGCCATGGTCCTAATCCACACTCCAGGTCATGGAAGAGTTCCTGCCTTACATGGAGAAGTTTAAGCTCACGAGTGAGAGGAGAAGGGAGCGTGAGATCGACAGATGGATTAGTGCCGCAACCACAGTGATGTGGACGCTGTACCTTCGATTTACCGGTCAATACGTGGAAGAAAATGGATGGATGGAAGACTGTTTACTACTACACAGGACATAAAATTATTAATTAGGTTACAAAGTAATTCATTTCAGCTATATATGAAATAAATAAAAAAGGAAAGAAAAACATTTTCTGTACTTTTTGTGATTATTGTTTATTTTTTGCTATTAAAGATAACTTTTTGTCATACTTAGTACAACATAATTGGAATATTATTCATTTTTTTTTACATGTAAATGTTAATGTGATTTCATTTTTCGTACTTAACTTTGGACGGAGCCTCTATGATAGAGGCTTCTGCAGCTCTTAATCAGTGTCTCCTCATTAATAGCTGCTAGTCTGTGTGATGTCTGTGTGCAGCTGTTTTATGAAAGCCATTCAAACTTTTAGAAATCTCTAAGAATGATGAAGAAGAAACACTTCCCCACCCAGGGAGGTGGAGGTGGCTGGAGGTGCAAGGTTTTTGGACACCTGCTCAGGGCGGGCTCAAGATGCATCAGTGAAAACGCCTCCATTGTTTTCAATCACGCATTTTGCAGTGATAGTAGTGATTTGTGTTAAGATGTGGCACCCAGAAGATGCATCTCAAAGTTAAAGTTCTGTTTCTCTTTAGCGTAACTGCTGAAGAGGAAGAAAATACCACTCTTCTGTTCCGAGTCTGCTGATGCAGATATCTGTGACAGAGCTTTTGCTTGAACGTGGCACAGGATACAAAGAAAGATGGGGGAGATTATTTTTGTTACATACAGAGTGAAACATCTACAGCTGTAAGCTCCATTATAGTTAACCATCATTTTGTTACGGGGCAGAAACGTTTTTCTAATGTTTCCTTACAATATTTATTTTACAACATCAAGCTGTTATCATTTCAGACCACACGGGGGAGCCCTTTATATATTTTTTGGACTATAAGCAGTTTAGTCTAGCTGTGAACATGTGGGGAGAGAAAACATCATAATCCTTTATTTCTGTAGAGGTTTCTAGTCATCCAGGTCATCTTAGTCTATGGAAAGAAAATCTGGACTTAAGTTTCTTGAAGACGTTTCACCTCACATCTGAGAAGCTTCTTCAATTCTAAGAGGAACTGGTGGAGAGTCCCAGATTTAAGCCCCATGGAAGTGTCCCTAAGAGGGTCATGGACCCCCTATTGATCCTCTGCCTAAGCAAAGGTGTAAAAACGGCTGTGAGTCACAATCAGCCAAGGTTTAGGATGAACCCTTTGTAAGACTGGCATCCCCTGGGTATAGACGATGGTATGTAAGGCGGTCAATGACTTTGTCCTTTTCAAGTTTTTGTAGGCAACTTATACGTTATTTGTGCTTGCTTTTGGGGTCTTGTTTTAAGGCTTCATAGGTATTGAAGTCACTGCAGAGTGTAGTAATGTTTGTGTAATAAGCTGCTGTGCTTAGAACAACAGTGCACCTCCTCTTATCGGCTGGACAGCCTTCTTTTCTTGTATTGTGAGGTTGGACAGAGGAACTTTTTGCACTGTAGAGGGTGGCTAAAACTTTCCTCCTTATTTGCTCTGATCCTGTTTGTGTTAATTTATTAATCGTTATGGTTGTTTCTGTGTCTGTTTTGAAGTCCACTATGGGTAACTGTTGAGGAGAAATGGCAAAATTGAGTTCTGTGGCTAGGACTTCAGTGAGATTCCTGTCTGAAAAGTTCTTCACTCATTTTTCTTGACTGTCTTTGGTTGTGAAGTCCTCCTGTTCTTGTCAATATTGTGTATGTGTTGACTGGGAAGTATAAGTTTTCATTAGCAAAGTAGGGAATTTCTAGAGTTGTCTTTCTTTTCCTTTAGAGTGTTGGGTCCGCTGAGCCCTGGCCACAAACTTAAATAATGAAAACTCTAAAATAGGGTAGGGTAGAAGTTTTTTGAGTTCTAACTAATCTTGTGCATCTATAGTGAAATGGACCCGTCTTATCCTTTCACTTGGAAGTTGATTTTGTGCACTCCATAGAATCGATAAAACTCTGCTCTGAGTTTGTTTCAAACTCTCTGAAACAAGTCTGCTCTGTCTGCATCTTAGATTGAAACTGACATGCTGAAGAGTTGTCCCTGTGGAGCTGTACATCAGAAAACTCCACTTAGTCACATGAATATTCTGGATGAGTTTCAAAAGATTTACTCCTTTTTTTTCCTCATTTTTAACAGAACCAAAGGTCCAACCACCAATTTTGTTCTGCTTATCCGTGGCTTGATAACAGAGGCAGTAGCCGAGGCAAAGACGCCCAGACCTTTTTCTTTCCACTGAGGCATTCCTAGGCCAGCTCAGAGATGTCATTTCTCCTGCACGTCCTGGAGTCAGGTCTTGAGAGTGAACAATACAGAGAGCACCTGGCGGGCTGGCCTGTAATGACAAGATACGTGACAGGATATGTTACACTATTTATACGTGATTCAGTAAGGTCTACAGAATATTGCTGGTCACATGTTCCCAGAGACTTAATACTTTAGCCATTAGCTGCACTAGGTTTTAACCAGCAGCATTTCTTTAACTTCCATTTGTCAAATGATGCATTTGGCAAAGTGCACCACTATTTGGAAAGCTCGTCTTTCCTCCTTGGTGCTGTTCCAATACTAGGTGCAGATATTTCCCATCAGGATGCTCTGGATGGTGCATGAGTAGAAGTTCTTGAGCAACTTCTGAGGTAGGTGGAAGTCTGAGTTGTCTGAGGAAGAAGAAACGCTAGCAGGCTTTTTTCACCAGCGTGTTAGTGTGACGTACTAGTTTCTTTCTAACAATTCTCTCCCTTTGTAAAGGTACATCTTGAACAAACAGCATAAACTGATCTCTGAAGAACTATTCATGATAAGGGACACTAGAAGGATCACTAGCACAACTGCATCAAAACATCTTCTGTATAACTTCCCTTTTCTGTTTACTTTCATAAAACCATTGCTGAAGAGTGAACACTTAATTTCTCTTGTTATACACACACACACACCACCCTATCAGATGCTGTTACACAAGACTGCAATTTATTGCGTACTGGAGATGATCCTCCAGCTATTGGGGAACTAGACCCAGAGGGGGTAAGCTTGCCCTCAAAGATATTCAGCTGCTCAGATGAGCCAAGGCTACTGGAAGTGTTTCTCTCACTACATTTTCTTTAACATCTCTTTTAAATGCATAATTTCTTGTTCAGACATTTAAAAAAAACATTTAAAAAAAATTCATATGACGGTCCAACAAAACTCACTTGGATGGAGAGCACACCTTATAATGGACTTGAGGACGTAGAAACACTGCGAACAGTGAGATCTTAAAATGTGTTTAAATATCAGCTTTTATTGCTGATATTGTTAATAATAATAATAATAATAATAATAATAATAATAATAATAATCTACACCTCTTCATAGTCGATTTTTTTTGAACCCCTATATCTGAAAGTATTTCTATTTTTGTTTATGACAAACAAACACACGATGGAGCATAAGAGTTCACTTAATTACATCAGTTGGATTCTAATAGACTAAATCACTGGGATTTTTACTTCCCAGAATAATTAGTTAGACAGTGAAAAAAAAACCTTTTCATGTATTTTCAAACGGGAATGTGAAAGTGTCTGTCTTTAAACTTTAGCTCTGTCTCTATGCTGGGGGTCTGTGTCTGTCTTGGGCAGTGGCGGTTTTTGATACGGGCGACAAGGGCGTGGGGGGGGGGGGCGGCATCACGGGCGTCGGCAAAAAAAAAAAAAAAAAAAAAAAAAAAAAAAATTGCTCGTACTCATGCTGCCCCGACATCAGCCAGCGCATATTGGGAATGACATGGGCACCGAACGGTTTTCTATCGCCCATTTGCTGGGAGTAAGGGCGCCCTCCGTTTGCGAGGTGCCTGCTGCTTGCGGCACAGGGAGGAGAGGGCGGGGCGGCGGTGGATTCTCTGGGTGGCTTGAGCGGCATCTAATAACCAGCTCACAAAATAAAAACAAACCAACAAACACGAAAACACCAGACATCATGATACAGACTTGTAATTTGCACCGATGTTTTTTCAAATTCTATAAGCGAAAAGTGAGCGCGAGAGCCCTCGGTGCGCCTGCTCGCTGCTGAAGTCAAAGTAAAACTTTGTCATCTCCGCTACATACAGTCCAGTATAGAGAGAGACAAGAGGACGAGGCTCCAGTTACAGCAGAGCAAGAAAACAAACAATAAATATAAGAAGAGTAAAATAAATATAACTTTAGGACTCGGGTTAAAGGGATCAATAACAATTTAAAATTTATAATTTACAGTTTGATGATTTAAAGTCTCACACACAACCTGTCGAAAGGGGAGGAAGACCTGCTGCTTCCAAATAGAGCACATTTCATTCATAATGATGTAAATCCAAGCTCATTGTGTATTCCTGATTTGAATCCTGGGTTGTGCGAAATACCAGAAACAAACCCTAGACAAAGTGAATCTGTGAACTAAGGTGTAGGTCGGAGGGTATGATGGCGCCAGAGTGTTCGCCCAGGGCGCCAAACAGGCTAGGACCGCCACTGGTCTTGGGACATGTAGTGGTGTGAGATACTGCAAGTTCTGGTATCGATTGGACATCAAGTAAATACAGAGCCAGTATTACGAATACCAGTATTGATGCACTTAATCTATAAAGGCAGCTTATATACACATGAGTGGAGTCTTATGGTGAATGTGATGGATTATCAATTTGCCAAATAAAAATACATTTTAATCAGACTGAGATCAGATCACTGAGATTTCCAAGTATTTTGAAAGAGTGTTTTTGTTTTGTTGTAGAATGTAAAAGTGCATATTTTTAAAGCATATTTGGTCAACATCTGTTGTTTAAATGTCCTAAATGAATAAAATAGACAATCCAAAAAACTAACTATTATATTCAATAAATGTCATTGGCAATGGTCAATAACACTTTAAGTTATGCTTAAGAACTGGGATGAGTCATGACTAAAACATGACTTTCTCCACTAAATTGGCTAACTAAATGAGCTGGGACAAAACTCTGTGTTCCCACACAAATCAGTGTAGTCAGTGATTTCATTTACTCACTGTGGCTGCTCTGTGCCACTGAGTCACTAAGTAAACTAAATATAGCAGAGCAGAGTGAAGTGTGCCTCCATGGGAGGAGCGGTGTTTGCACAATCACATCTACTTTCTGACGATTTCGAGCAAGGGAGTGAACTTAGAAGAGAAAACAACAAAGTACAGTGCAGATCTGTTTTCACTAATTAAAATAAATAGTGGTTTGAGCAAAACGATTCCATAAAAATGTGACACCAAAGCTGTTACACCCCAGCCCAGGGAAAACTGGCGTGCAACATAAGAAAAATAAAAGGAGAAATGCCCCCACACTCCCTGCTCTCAAGGAAGACGAACCAACAAAAAACAGCTACCATGGATTTCACAACAGCCAGTCAATTTATCAAGTCCCAAAAGGTAGCAGGCATCAGGGTGAGCATGGCCAAAACAACAAACAAAAACTCGAGAAATGAAATGCAGCTGGCTTACCTTCACAGAAAACCCCAAACGAAAATTATAGGCATCTTACCTGCCTCCCTAACCAAAAACTGGAGAAAAGGTTCCCAAAGAAAAATGGCTTCTCACCCCTACAGCTACCGAGTAAGGAAAAAGCATCGACAACTATTTCCATCTATATACAACAAACCATTTACAACACAGGGGGAGAGCACAACCATGACAAACTGAAACACAGGGCTTAAATACGTAGAGGGAGCAATCAGGGAATGGACAACAGGAGGGAAACACAGCTGGGGCAAATCAGAACTGACGAGACAAGGAAGCGTAATCCGAACACACTGAGATAAGACAGACCTTCAAAGTAAAACAGGAAACACATAACAGTCACGCCTAAAACAAAACACTGACAACATCGAATCATAACATTTCCCCCCACCCAAAAATCAAACATTTAACCCCAAATGAAATGTTTGATTCATGACCTACAGAGGACATCAGCCATGATGTTCTCTAAGCCCTTTTTGTACCGGCTGTCAATGTTGAAGTCCTGGAGGAGTAAGGACCAGCGCATAAGGTAAAACAGGAAACACATAACAGTCACGCCTAAAACAAAACACTAACAACATCGAATCGTAACAAAGCCTTTTCATCTTAGTTAGCTGGCAGAGAGTTCAATGGTATGCAACAGATGCACTACTGACTTGCTCTCACAGTCTTTGAACTTTGTTGTGAGAAACTGTGTTTCTTGGCTTCCTGATTCAGGTTTATGCAGCACAGATGCTTCGTGTGATTTTGCTGAATGAACACTTTAGTCATGGTTTGTAGTGTTTGGCTTTCCATCTCCAATGTGACTCATTACGGTGTGATATTTTTGGTTGCCAAGCTGTGTATGGAGGTGATTTTATAGCTTTGAAATTAGCTGGGAATGTATTGTGTTTTCTTAAGAGCAGAAAACCAAGGGGAAAGTTTAGAATGTGGTGAAGCAGTTAGGCAGGGAGGTTTCTAGTCAAGGTCAAGGTCCCAATGTACCCTCTGCAGTGGTTGCATCACTCAATTTCATGCTATCATCAAGCACATGCAGTCATTTATACCCACCATTAAGGCACAAGAAGCCGCTACAGTAATTTCCTAAATGACAGCTGTCACCACTCAGACAATGTTACATCAGACATGCTGATACGGAGGAGAAGTCAAAATCACAAGTCAAGACTTGTCAAGACAAGTTGCAAAAATCAAGAGGTGCATGACTGGCTCACATGACACAAGTGACGTGGCTAGCATAGTGAAGGGCCTGGGACAGGACCTTTCTGTGAGGAGTGTCACGGTTCTCTCCATTTCTCCCCTTTTCTGCATTGGTACTGTCTGGCTTCTCCGGCTTCCTCCCAAACTCTAAAGACATGCAGTTAGTGGGGTTAAGTTAACTGGTGGTTGTAAATTGCCCATAGGTGTGAATGGTGGTCTGAGGTACCCTGAAGATGATCCAAAAGTCACACAGACGCGATGGGAGTTTAGCAACAATTATATTTACTCGAGACGTTCGTGAGTGTGTTCTGCTCTATTTATATAAATAAATTGCAGCTTAGATGTGTTTTTTCAAAGGTGATCTAAGCCTGAGAGCTGTTTCCACACCATGTGCCCGGAGAGGGAAGAAGGCCTGAAGTTTAGGAGCCATATGGGAATTGATACTTTTCTCTGTCTTACTTACTCCTGTCTATTTCCACATGTATGCGGACCTGGGCCGCTGGCTGATCTTACTCTTGGTCAGTCTGAGGGGTTTTTTTCTTCTTTTGACTTTCTAGAGTAAAAAGGCTGTGAAGGTTAACTGTTTCAGGCAAAAGTGTTGGTGAGGAAATGGCTTCATTCAATAGGAGCATGCTGTCAGTAACTCAGTATTTCAGGCTTGTTGTTATGTATCAAGTCTAAGAAAAGGTGCTGAGGGTGTCATTTGGGGTGTTGTGGAATTTTCTAAATAAAGTCTGCAACACAAAAAAGGCTGTGGTCAAGCTACTTCTTACTACGTGCAGGAGAACACACATACACATCAAAACATAACAGGTTCACAGCAATGAGCGTTCTAACCATGGGGCGTCGCAGCGCCCCTTTCATACCATCGCACAAACTCTGTGTATCTTTTAGTTGCAACAGTCTTTTGTCCAACCCGGGCTATTGCTGAACAAAGAAGACTCCCATTATCTTTTCCCAGGCCAGCACCTGGCACTGACCCTGAGCTTCATCTGTCTGAGCAAAACAGTTAGCAGATAGCATAGTGAACATCATTAGGCAGCTAAGCAGTTTTCACAAGGTCATGCTGACACATACTTACTTCATCTTACGCATGCAAAGGTTATACAGAAATCATACAGTGAAATTCTAACCACCTAAATCTAAATGTGAGGGTTAACTTTAATTTTCCCATTACAGGGTGTTGAGATTTTAAATGGACTAACAATGAGGTGGAGTTGTTTCTGCGAGTAACACAAAAGTACAAAGTTGCAAAAGCGAGTGAGAGTTAAAGAATTTGAGGAAAGTTATCTGGAGCCTGTACAGACTGATGTTAATAGAGCTTTCAAAATTCAGAGGAAACTGCTGTATAATGCCCTTTTATCTTTAGTTAATTGGTCACATGACTAGGGAGTGTCTGCCTCCATGCACGCTGTGCTCACTCTACCAGTTCTACCTCTCTCTCTCTCTATGCTGTGTGTGTGTTAGTATGACCTATTGACCTATGACCTACTTAAATGAATAAAAAGTATAATGCTTTGCTAACGCTTATGCGGCGAAATCCCTAAAGTTATAATAATGTATTCCCACAATGGGCATTTACAGGAGATTGTGGTGGAGCAGGATTCCAGCACAGACGAAGGAAACAAGTCTGCTGATGGTGGACTCTCTGTATCACCTGACCAAGCCTTTTGCTTAAACTTAACACGGGCTAAGAAGCAAGATGGACGAGATTGTTTTTGTTACATCCAGCATTTGTGAGGCTAAAGATCAACAAGACAAGGTCTAGTTCATCCACTCCACTGCCTGTGTCGGTAAGCATCCCTCCCTTTTGCATATGGCATTGAAATGTGAACGCTACCCACCGTTCACCACAGCGAACATTTGTCGTAATTCCCATACACTTGGCACACACACCAGCACAGCACTTCAGGAGCCAACTCACTCTGATATGCGCGTGATATGATTGTTTATGTGTAAGGGGAGCATTTACAGTTAAACATGTTCTGGAAATCCAATTCAGGTTCAACACTTAGGTCACATAGAAACATCTCATTGTATCTTTATGTTGAGCTTTGAACTGTATCATCTTTGGATTTCTGTTCAAAAAAATGCAGGA
Source organism: Rhamphochromis longiceps (assembly GCF_057381845.1). Lineage (NCBI taxonomy): Eukaryota > Metazoa > Chordata > Actinopteri > Cichliformes > Cichlidae > Rhamphochromis > Rhamphochromis longiceps. The sequence goes on from NC_140559.1 coordinate 34,313,385, forward strand.
CTGTAACTGAAACTTCCACTCACTAACATGTCTGATTTCCATTTGCTTTCCCTCTGCAGCCATCAGAGTCCTCTCACGAGACATGGATCACAGTTAGGGATGGGTATTGATAAGATTTTCACGATTCCAATTCCATTTTCGATTCTGTTTAACAATTCGATTCTCTTATCGATTCTTTTTTTTAAAAAGGAGAACACTAAGGTCAATTAGCTTAGAACTTTGTTTTAGATCTTCTCTTTGAACAAGATAGAAATTTAGGAGTAACATGGCCTTACAAACCCAGCAGTGAGATCTTAAGAGATCCACAGCTTACGGCTCTTCAATGGGGTGTCACAGGGTCCCCAGAAAAAAAATTCTAAATGTAAAATAATAAATTAAATATTCTTCTGTAGCAATAACAAAGTATAACATAAATTATTCTGTAGCAATTACACAAGAATATCCAGTAATGTCCCTGCCTACAATTAAACACATTCACTTACCGAAAATCGGGGCATCTGCTGTGGCAAATGGGTGCAAGGCAAGGTGTTTTGTGAGCAAATGCTTTTACATATTCGTAGTGTTTCCTCCCTTAAATAAAATATCTACTTTGCAAGTATTGCAAGTTGTCCTGTTGTCATCCGTTCTCGTAAAGTATAACCAAACTTTTGAGCGTTTGAGCCACCATGTTTCCTGCCAAGTAAATGACGCTCCGCAACGTGGTGACGTCATTCGGGGCGACTGAAATCGATAAGGGAATCGTTTGCAAAAATGGCAAACAACTCCAAGGAATTGAAACAGTGGGAACCGGTTCTCAACAAGAACCGGGTTTTGATACCCATCCCTACTCACAGTCCTTAAAATAGCAGCCGTAACATCTGGGATTGCTTTCCTTCTGGGCCGGAAACAGAGTAGAGAACCAGGAGATGAAAAGACCAGAGTAACCAAACAGTTCAATGAGGGAGTCGAACCGGTGCCATACAACTATAAGTGATCACTTATTAAGAGACTGTCTCTACAAATGAAACATGCTTGCTCCAAAGCAGAAACATCTATCAGTGAGTCGTGCCAAACAGCAGATAGATGTCAGAGTTATGAATCTCATGTAAAGTGCAGATTAGAAACGTGAAAGATACCCTTCCACCTCACTGTGAGACCCTCCGGATTATAGAATGCCGCTCGCGGTAACACAGGCTTGGAGCCCCTCCATTCCAGCCCTAACCATAACCTTAACCTCATCAGATATTGTTTTCTAAAGTGATTCATGATAAGAATGTGAAACACATTTCCATGTATAGCCCTGCATGGACTGGCACCAGCCTACATCTTCGATCTCCTACAGCCCTATGTCCCAAGCAGGTCCCTGAGGTCATCTGATCAGGGCTTACTTGCTATAAAACAGACTAAGATGGAAACTAAGGATATTAGAGTTTTTGCCACTGTGGCCCCGAGACTGTGGAACTCTCTGCCCCAAATCTTAAGAAATGTGGACTCAGTAGTTGTTTTTAAAAAACAACTCAAAACTCACCTTTTTAAAACTGCTTTTGATTAAATTTTGCCTCTTTTATATTGTCTGTTTTACCTTTTTATTATTTGTTATCTTATGTCTAGCACGTTGTGACTCTGTCTAGAAAGGTGTAATATAAATAAAGTTTTATTATTTATTTATTTTAACAAGTTCAAAGTGTTTGAAGCAGTGCAAAGGAAAGACGTGGTCTGAGTACACAGTCTATGTTTAGTGGCTGCCTGAGTGATGACGATTACTCGGACGATAGCTCAGATTAGTGCGGTGTGGGAGGATAGTGTTTATTGACATTCCGAAGGTCCAAGGGAAGAAACAAATTTGAAATGAGCTAATTTTGTGCATAAAATTGTCAAATTTTCCAGCTTAAACATTTCCTATGTTATTTATGTTCTGTCGTGAATAAAATGTTGGCTCTTGTTATTTGAAAGTCTTTTCGTTTTTATTTTGTTCACATTTAAAGAACTTTTGGTTTCGGACGTGTTGGCTAAAACAACGCTAACATATTAGAAATGAAGCTAACTAATACTTCAACTATAAGTTTAGTTTCCACCGGTGTTGCTTCTCTTCTTTGAAACCCTGACTTCACTTTTCACGGAGCCATCCTAAAGTCATCAGATGGCTAAGAGCGCGTGCACCTGGACCAAACCAAAACAGGAAACAAAAAAAAAATGGGCGGGGTGGGGTCGGAGGAGGACTGGGTTTTAATCTTTGTTATTCAAAAGACAAACGGATGCTAGCAAACAAACACGTTGTTTTTGAAGCAAACAATATTTTATGGTGATAAGTTCCTCCGCTGCTGGCACGTAATCTCTGCGCCTGTCTCTGCATAGTCCAATAAACAAACCGTGCTCCTTTCTCTGTTAACTATCGTACTCCAAGATGTCAGATTAGGCACCAGTTGTCGACCTTGAGAGAGAGACAGTGAGAGAAAAATAGAAACTCTGTAGAATCAGTCTTTAGTCCATTCAGTAGCGGTTTTTGATACGGGCGACACGGGCGGTTGCCCGGGGCGGCATCGTGGTGGGGGGCGGCATTACGCGCATGGGCAAAAAATTAAAATAAAAAAAAAATTGCTCGTACTCATGCTGCCCTGACATCATGTCAGCGCATATTGGGAGTGGCACAGGCCCATTTGCTGGGAGTAAGGGCGCCCTCCGTTTGCGAGGTGCGCCTGCTGCTTGCGGCACAGGGAGGAGAGGGCGAGGCGGCGGGGGGATTCTCTGGCTGGCTGGAGCAGCATCTAATAACCAGCTCGCAAAATAAAACAAAATAAAACAAACTAACAAACACGAAAACACCAGACATTATGATACAGACTTATAATTTGCACCGATTTTTTTCGAAATTCTATAAGCGAAAAGTGAGCGCGAGAGCCTTCGGTGCGCCTGCTCGCTGCTGAAGTCAAAGTAAACTTTATTGTCATCTCCGCTACAAACAGTCCAGTATATACAGAGACACAACGACGAGGCTCCAGTTACAGCAGAGCAAGAAAACAAACAATAAATATAAGAAGAGTAAGAAAATAAATATACACTTTAGGACTAGGGATAAAGTGTACATTCATTTCCCACGTGTGGGACTAATAAAGGTTATCTTATCTTATCTTATCATACTGGAGTGTAAAATTAAAACCAATGGAAGATGGACAAGAAAAGTTCAAAGCCATCATGTCTTCAGTTTAGAAAAAAGAAAAAAGAGGAGGAGGAGAAACGAGCAAAAGATACAGGTAAGCAGATGTGTGATTGGATCATGGCAAGTCATGTATCCTGAAACAGTCAGAATCAGAATACTTTATTAATCCCTAAGGAAATTATGTGGGTTACAGTTGCTCCAAAAAGAAATGGTAAAAATAGTAACAGTAACAGACTAAACTCCAAACAATACATTATGTTACAGATTTTAATATTAATTAGTCATTGTCAATTGTTGATTTGTTCTGTTCTCATTGTATGACGAATTATGATGGCTGTTTGGTAGCTGTTTGCATACTATGCGCACTCTCTCTCTCTTCATATGTGTGTGTGTGTGTTTCTCTGGTGAAATTCAGTATGGTTCCAACAACAGTTTTATGTTAATGTATAATCCTTAATATGTTTTATGTGTGTGTGTTTGGGGGGGGGGGGGGGGGGGGGGCGCCAGAGGGAGTGTACGCCCAGGGCGCCAAACAGGCTAAGACCGCCACTGAGTCCATTAACACCACACCAGGACTTACAGCATGTTCCCGTAACAATAGAGCTAAATGTAAATGTTTTGTTAAGAGACAGCGCATTTTAACACGTTATTGTGAGGTTGGTTTTTTATGAAAAACCCCCAGCCTGATACTAATTTTTCTCATCTCATACACAGTTACGAGGATTTTAAAAAGCTGTTGAATTTGAATTATTCTTCCCAGGAAGCCAGAAAGTAGATAATAGTAGAAAATAGTTTTATGCAATAAAACTATGATCATCGGGCTGGAAATATATTTCAGCTGAGCAACAAATGTTCTTGAAATTGTTGTAAAAATCACACAAACAACGGTTGTGTCGACCTTGTCTGCATTCTCACGTGTATCCATTGCACCATTTCATCAAAGCCCTCGTTAGTAGGTTCTGTAAAATCGGAAATTCCAGAACTCTTAAAATGAAGCTTTAATGTAACTGAACTAGATGCTATGGGGAAGAAAAGTATCAGAACTTCTATTTTTAAAAAGTGCAGACAAGTCAAAACACCAAAACCTGACACAGTGATTATTGGCATGGCGTGTGATGTAGTAGGAGATGATAATTTGATGTTCACTGAGTTCTTCCTGCCTTTTCCTTCAAAAATGAGACTATCCACATCAGGCTGATAATCATCACTGCTCTGACTGCTTTTCCAACGTTGATGTTCACTATATTCATGCAGTTGATTTTTTTTTCACATCCCAGGATTGGATGACCAATCAGACGCCAGTAAAGATGGGCTAGTGTGTGGAGGAGGGTCACTCTCTTTAGGTTATATTAATCCATCGTTCCCCTGCTCCACTCAGAAGGACAGAGACTCAGGATGGCCCGGCCTCTGCAGCTCTTTGTCGTGGTCTCCTCCTTAATAGCGGCCTCTCTGTGTGATGTCTGTGTGGAAGCTGTTTTAGGAAGGCAGTTCACATTTCCAGAAAACTGCAGCAATGATGGAGGAAAACTGTTCCGGTGTGAGCCGCATGGGGAGGTGGAGGTGGCTGTTCTCCAGCAAGGTGTGTGGACACCTGCTCAAGGCTACGAAGACCGTATCAGTAACAATTCCTCCATTATCTTCTATCACGCATTTTACAATGATACCGGGGATTTTGTGTTAAGGTGTAGAGAAGGCGTGCAAATCAAAATGAAAGTTAAAGTTCTGCTTCCCTTTAACGTAACAGTCAAAGAGGGAGAAAATCCAACCTTCCCGTGCTTTTATCAACGTAACTGCAGCAAGTCCGAGACTGTGCAGTGTGTGAAAAACGGGAAGCAGAATTTCACCACAGACGAAGGAAACACGTGTGCTGATGGCCGAGTCTCTGTGTCCCCTAAACGAGACTGTTGCCGAAACGTAACATGGGCTAAGAAGCAAGACGGAGGAGATTATCTTTGTTACATCCAGTGTGAAGGGAAACGGTTCGCATCTGTTGTGAGGCTAAAGGTCAACGGGACATCCACTCCACCGCCTGCGTCGGTGAGCATCCCTCCCTTTTACACATGAGATTGAAATGTGAACACCACAGTGTCCACTTGTGTCTGAGTTTAACTGAATATATGTTTCATGTTCTCTGAAATCTTGTCATTAGAAACCACAACAAGCCTGAGCTGCTGTCAGCTTGACAGAGGAGCAGTGCTGTGCTGTGCAACATCCACACACGATCCAGTCACACGGACCTCCCTGCTTCTCTTTAGCTCATCAGTGCCACCCGTTACACATATTTCTCATTTTTAGCGTCTAAAAACAACAAGTTAGAAGTGCCAGATTAGCTTGGAAACAATAAAGTTTTTCAGACTTATTATCATAAGAAATGTGTTCTAAGAGGACATTCATATCTCTTTATATTTTGTTCATTTCTTCCTTGATTTTTAGTTTATCATTAGTTTGCATGACTTTTACATTTTATCGATCTGCCTTTGTATTTCTACTCATCCTGTAACTCGTTGGTTTCTCCAGTGTCTTCTTTGGTGCCTTCAGTCTACATACAGTCTTTCTCTTTATATTAATAAATGAGTTTAAAAGCCTAAAGTGTGTACTTGTAGCATTACATAATTACATGTGTGTTTTCTGTAAAACACTATGTGTAACCAGACTTCATTATTATTATTTTTAGTTCCATCAGTTGACCATCATTTTGGTACGAGGCAGAAATGTGTCCTTATATTTATGGAGGCAGGAATATTATTCATTTCGCAATCGATGGTTTGGCATCATGTTCATTTATACAGAGAATCAAGAGCACAACTCAATTATTAGAACATTTCATTTATGCAGTAAAATCAGTTTATCTACAGGACTGAATGTAAACCACAACGGTTCAGCTGCGGAGCCGCATGCAGCTCTTTCATCCTGCGGCTCCGCGTGGCTTGGGAAAATAAATTATAAGTTTATTTTATTTGTGTTAGTTGTTTTTTAAAGTGTAGTTCTAAATTGGAAGATTATGTGATCTTGAAATACTAAGATAAAGTTATATTTTATTATTTTCGTCGTTCAAAATAAGTGTTACACTCGCGGAAAGCGGTATACCGGCCAAAACGCCATGTATTTTTCGAGACTTTCAACCCCAGGTAAGCCAAGTATGGAGAAATATAAGAGAACAAAAGTATCTGAAGAAAACGGATTCCCAGGCATCATTAAATTATCTTTAAAAGGTTAAATGATTCTACCAGTATGCCTAATTTGTGGAGAGAGACTGAGTAACAATAAAAAGTCAAATGTCGCAAGACATTTCCAAAATAAACACACAGCCTTCGCTGAAAAATATCCGGAGGGAGAAGAGGAAAAAAAGTACTTTCAGAACTGATGCGGAAGGCTGATCTGAGAAAAATCAATTCAGTTGGATGAATTCTGCAAATTCAAGTACATATGCAAGTTTTGTGGCCACAAAGGCACGGTAAGCCGTTCACGGACAGAGAATGTATGAAAGAATCACACATTAAGATTTCAGAACACCTACCCTCGGACTTTGAAAGCAACAGTGAAATTGTGCAGAAAATCTGAGAGATGCCTCTGTGCGAAGACTGTCAAAGATGGATATTTTCTGCCGGGGGGAGGGGGCATCTGCAAGGCTATGCTTGATTGTTTAAGAGTAATAAATAAAAACAGTGTCAGTGGCTACTGATGGGGCACCAGTTATGGGTGGAGCTTACAGGGACTTTGTGGCCTTGATGCAGAAGTCACTGGAGCTGCCGACGTTTCATTGCATCCTGCACATAGACACACTGTGCACACAAACCTTCCCTCCAGAATGCACAGAGATCGTGAATGTTGTTCAGATTATCAATAAAATGATGGCAAAAGGTTTAAATTGCTGTCACTACTGTTCGCTAGATGAACTGGAGAGCGCGTACTCTGATCTCCTGCTGCATAACCGAGTCCGGTGGCTGTCCAGAGGAGAGGTGCTGAAATGCATTACTGCATGTCTGGGAGCTGAAACAGTCAGAATGGCTGGAAAAGCTGCATTTTATGGTGGACATGACAGCGAATCTGAACCAGCTGAATACAACATTCAGGGGAGAGGAGGCACATGCTGGAAGACGTGTCAGCGTTTGAGCGCAAACTGATTTACAGAGATTTACAGAGAGGCACAATGTCTTACTTCCCCTCTTTGCGGGAGTTCAAACCCCCTTAAAGAGTTTTGTTTGTTTGTTTGTTTGTTACAGGCTGGTCATTTTTAGGTTCTTTTTTAATTCTTCTACGTGTGCCAATACTGGGCCATCCATCCTTTCCACATTTGCAACAGCTGCATTCTACAAGGACAGAAAACATGCCCATAAGTTCGATGTTTGGGAGATCACCTGTTGACAGAATTAATTTCCAACCATGTCATCTATAATTACAAATGATCGTTGACCTTAAAGGCACACAGCAAACATGCTGCATGACTTCCACGTCTACTGATTAAATTAATGCGACTGTGACTGTTTAATGTCAGAGGTAATCAGAGACATGTTGTTTTGTTGTATTTTATTTATTTATTTTGTATTTCTTTCATTTATACAATAGGGACAGTGCATGTATGTTGCATCGAAAGCTAACTTGAAGACCTTAAGAAATTCAGTGACTCCACAACAACAACAATTCACAAAGCTAACAGGCGAGGAAGTGTGAAACCCTCCGTGTCAGTATTCTGAGCAGTCTAAGTGCTTGGAAACCAGTGAGCACCACCCGACAAGCTGCTTTAACAACCAGCACCTTCTCACTCCTAAAGTGTAACTTTTTACGCTAGGTGACAAATCTTCATTATGTTAAGCGTCGGGAATGAGAACGGTCTCAAAAATCCACATTACTAGATTCAAAATATGCGCTCATCAATCAGGATCTATAACAGCAGTGCATTGCACTTTTTTTTCAAATTCTTTATTGTCCCACAAGGGGAAATTAGTTTAGCAGCAGGATAAAACTAAACAGAACAATAATTTAAAATAACAATGACAATAATAGTGATATTTTTATAACAGGGACGATACATGTCGTCTGCTTGTCCCAGGTGACTTTATGATTAGACCCTGCAGTACTGACTCATTCAGTGGATGAATAACAACAACTCCATTTACGAGGATGAAAGTTGAGGAAGCATTTAACACTTCGGGTGAATAGACCACCCTAGATGTCTGTTAACCTGTGAGCCCCTGCCAACTAGCTGAACTCCTGGCCACATCATTTTTAACTAGAACAAACACAAATACAACATTATTTCTGACAGAGGAAATTTGTTTGAGTGTTCAGGAACAACAAGGCACAAGCCTGCCATGAACTGGAAACTGCTGGAACACCAGCGTCACCGTGGGTGCCCAAAGTGGTCTTTTGTTGGGGCAATTTCTTTAATTAATTTTTTTTTTTAATTTGTGTGTGCGTGCAGAGTCCTGTCTGTGCCCCTCAAGAATAACATTTAACTATTAATCACAGTTTTACTAAATAAAAGGATCTGTCTTGCATCAGTCACATGATAACCATTAACCAATGATCGCCCTTGACGGCAGAACGTGCTGGTTATGAGCTGGGAACAAGGTCAAAAAGACGTACAGGTGCATTTTCTGCTGTGTGCAACAGCGCGACAAACATTATCTGTCATTTTATTAACTGCACAAGTGCTGCTGGTCATAGCTGCTAGCTAGTTTTATAGTAAGGCTTTTCCTGCCTTTCTGGGGGGCTTGTATTTTACAAAAAAAATCTAATATGCATATTCACATAATCATGGATTATTATAATTATGATATCTAAAAAACACAAACTGTATTTTAAAGAATATACATTAAGAAACAGATTATATTTGATTTAGATTTATATTTTAAATGTGACAGAATGCTTATTTTACAGCAGCAAAATTACTGTATCTCTACAGTTACATGTACAGAGTGGAGAGTCACACACGCATTTTTTTTTTTTTTTACTTTGTTGAGGAGTACTTGGTGAGGGCTAGTTCATTTAGGTTCAGCAGCTAACAAGATGGTGAATCGGTCAGGATACAGGAAGGAGGACAAGAGGCTTTCACTTTGCTGGATTGTCAGCGCCAGCTGTTTTATTGCCACCTATATGCTCAGTGTTGTCAGCAGTTTCCAGTCATGAACTTAACACTCTGAGCACCAACGTGAAGGATGGCAACTAGGAACACAGCTTACATGATGAGGTAAAACAGAACTAACATGGAAAAACAATCTCCCCTCCTGGAGTAGCAGCGCTGTACCCCAAACTTATGCCAATGTCATTTCCCACAACTCCACCCCACACAATATTGCAGAACATAGACATAAAATCTCAGAGCCTTTTATACATATTTATTATTTATTTTTGTATTCTTTTTAATGTATTATTATAGCACTAGGAATAAATAATAAGGGGAGGTTCCTTTATCAGCACTGTCCCACATAGCAAAATTGGTAAGGCCCAGATCTGGCCCACACAATGTGCTTACACGTGGCCCACATACCGCAAAGAATGACAGCCCTTTGGTGGCCCAGATCTGATTCGCCAGAGGTCGCCCACACATGGGCCAGCACAAGGCCAGTAGTAGACACGCTGGTGATCCTGTGCTGGCCCATGTGTGGGCCACCAAAGGGCCGTCATTCCCTGCAGTATGTGGGCCATGTGTAAGTTTTGTGTCAGCCTAATGTGTACCATAATCAAGCCACATAATAAAAACATGTGCATAATAGTGCAAAAGTAACATGACAAAACTCTGGCCAGATTCTTGTATACCGCTTTCCTACTCTCCCGGATTACTCAAAGTACTCCGTACAACATGCCACGTTCACCAATCACACACTTTCTCTAAACCGAGTGCTTCCTAACTACATTCATAAACATTCACACTTGACATGCAGACTGTAGGAATCAGTCTGCTTGTCACCTTCCGATCAGTAGGTGACCTGTTCTACCTCCTGATCTACAGCCAACCAGTGGTAAACATGAGTAAAACCTCACTAGGTTTTGGATAAAGTGTACACTCACAAACCTGTCAAACCTGCATTTGAAACGTTGGCTACCATGGCAGTATAGTATTGCAACATGGCATTTGGGTCTTCTAACTAAAATAGGAAAATAGGAACATAAATAGTGAATCATTGCCAGACCTGGCCCACATCTGGTTGACATACACTCAGCCATGACACCAGTCAGTCAGAAGTGCCAGCTTGATGCCAGATCTGGGCAAGACCTGTTTTCTATGAGCCTGGGCCACACACACACCAAACCACAATCGAGCCAGATATGGCATGCCATCGCATAAACAGTGCCATCTACGGCAGGCTTGGCCCATATCTGGATGATATACCACTTATCATTCCAGAAGTCAGCCAGCAGTGCCAGCTTGATACCAGATCCGCGCCAGACCTGCTTGCTATATGAGATGATGCAAACTTGTGCCTACAGTATACAGTTTTCTAAAGAAGGTCTAAAATGTCACTGAGTGTGCGTGCATATGTTTTATGTATATAGATTTATTTTACTTATTACTCATGATTTAACACAGTCCAGACATTCCTCGTATGTCATGGCTGTGTGCAGGTAGGCAGGAAGAGAGGACCCAAAATGCAGGACTCACGGAGGCAAACGTAACTCAAAATCCTCAGCTTTATTACTGGAAAGCAACTAAACAAAAAAAAACTAAACTAAACTGAGAATACACAACAAACTAAACATGCAGGCAGGCTGGCAAAAGGAACACAGTGAAATTTGGAAAAGGAGGAAAAGAGGAAAAAACAGAGCTTATATACACAGGGGAGTAATCATGGAACAGGAAACACGAGGAAGACACAGCTGGGAGAGATTAAGGCTTACGAGACAGAGGGGATGTAAAACTGAACACACTGACATCAGACAGGAACCTTCAAAGTAAAACAGGGAACAAGAAACAATTTACAAAGACGCAGACTGACACTGAACTAAATCTAGAATAATAATCAAAATAGCACAACTAAAGAACCAGAACATAAATCATGATACAGAAATATACCAAAATACAAGAAACTGAAAAAGCTGGGTCAAAATGACCCAGAACCGTGACAGTGTAAGGATGTTTCTATAACATTTTCTATCCTTATTTTATTACGGATGAGGTGCAAGAGTTTTTAAATGTGGGTAATTAAATAATAAATTCATGCAATACCAAATTCTGTGTTGTGGATCAGCACCATGATGGAAACTTGTGGCCATAATATATACAGTATTCTGAAGAAGGTCTAAAATGTCACTGTGTGTGCATGTGTGTGTTTTATGTATATGCATTTTTTAAATTATTACTCATGATATAACATTGTCCAGACATGGCTGGTAAGGACATGAGGAGCAAACAGTGGGAGCTGTGTGAGGCTACTAAAGGCAGTGGATCCCTCAGCAGCTGGCTGCCGGCGGAGCTCCCGGGCACGTCACTGCAACCCCCCCTGGCTTCTGCTCCGCGGCTGCTGAGTGAGCCCTCATCTGGGACTCTCCTCAGCTCTTTCTGGGATAGTGGCGCGAATGCCCCTCTGTTGGTCTTCCTTGGTCTCTTGTGTTCTGAGGGCCTCTGGATGTCTGGAGTTTTGATCTCCTCCATACCTGCTTCATGCCCTGGTGGACGGGGCTGTGGCCCCCCCACACCCTCTAGCAGATCATTACATGAAGGAACCTTTTAAAAACAAGCGCGTTCATGCTCACAGGTGTACACTCTCTTGGCTGCTACCTCAAAGCACATGGTGCGCTGTCGATCTTGTGTACTGCACAATAACATTTAATATTTAGTATCTACTGTTATCTACTGCTAGCTAGTTTATTGTAATGGTGTTGTATTTATTATGTTGGTCTTTTTTTGTTTGTTTTCTCTTCTGTTTTGTTTTTTCTCCATACAGGTGATCCAGGTGTTTTGTTTGCTTTTCTTTCTTTCTTCCCCCCTTTCTCACCGTCTCTTCTCCCCTCAATTTTTTTTCTCTCCCTCTCTTTCTTTCATTCTTTCTCCCTTTCTCCATGTCTGTCCCATCTGTAACAACCGAAAATAAAATAAAATAAATACATAATTATAATAAAGGTCAATCAAATGGACCAATATGGCGAGGCCATGATGATCCACTTGGTAAAGTAAATCCGCTTAGCGTCTTTCTTGGCCTTAAGACAACAATTCTGATGGCTAAAGATCCAAACAGGACAGGCAGAAAAAAAAAAGCAGCTGGATTACAAAGAACACAGATAACATTAACACGCGTACCAGTTGTTGGAGAGGTATTCCAGTATAAAAAAAATAATGATAAGCACAACTGGAATGTTTTGTTTCTATAACATTTTTCTGTCATCATATTATTATAGATTAAGTGCAAGAGTTGTTAAGTGTGGATAATTACATAATAGTTTATTGCAATAGCAAGTTGTGCCTTGTTCTCAGATGTGCAGCAAGTTGAGAGTGAAAGATAAAATGAGGAAATAGAAGGGGAAGAGAGGCAAAGAATGATTCACAGGCAGAGCCGAGTTTATTTCTCACAGTTTTTTGTTGCCTTATGGTTCCAAGCGCTGTTACCAATCTTTGCATCAGAATCAGAATCTGAATCAGAATCAGAAAGGGTTTTATTGCCAAATGTTGAGCGGGTTTACAACATTAGGAAATTGCTGCGGTGCTTCAGTGCAAACATACTGTTATAAATTAAGCTTAAATAGACATGAAAATAAAAATGAGAATAAGAATTAAAAGTGCTAAGTAGATAGATAGATAGATATATATGACATGAGTGCAGGTGGTGATCAGTGCCAAACATGGAATGATGCAGTGAACACAGCGTAGGGTCATGTGTTAGTGGTGGGAACAGTCGTACGTTTATTGTTCATGTGTTCAACAGCAGAGGGGAAGAAACTGTTCTTATGGCGAGAGGTTCTGGTGCGAATGGACCGGAGCCTCCTGCCTGAGGGGAGCAGGTCAAACAGACTGTGTCCAGGGTGAGAAGGGTATATATACATTTTGTTATATATAATTGTCATGACATTTATGCCGATGATGAATGGATGTAAACTCCTGACTCCACATGTAGAGGTCAAAGGTCTATCTCATCCTGGTTGTTGCTCTCTTTTTCATTAAAGATGTTTCTGTCTGTGTATAGGACTCCACTAAGTAGGGGATTGAGTCACTATTTCTCATTCAGTCTCCTGCTCAGTCACACTTGGTGGCACCTGGAACCTTTAAAAGGTTTAAAAGGTCTTTTGGAGGCCTGAAGACTCTTTTGTCCTCAACACAATGATAATAAATTTAACTACTCAACGCAGACTGTTGCATTCATTAACTATAAGCTTCAGCTTCTTACAGATCTATGAAGAAATCAAAAAAATTGATTATTTGCTGTTGCTATAACCAAGCTATACCTTCTTTCTCAGGGCAGACCTTCAACTGTACCAAGTGAAGAGCTGCCAAGAAGAAGAAGACACAAATAAATAAGTCAAAAGTCAGAAAGAAATCTCTGTATGTGTGTATTTTATCTTTACACTGTAAGTTAGCAGTGTGCAGATATCTGCTGTTTATTTTGCCATGAAGACTTTCATTACACAGTGAAATAAAGGTTTGGACTTTGGTACTAAAAGCAATGCACTACAAAAAGCTATTTCTATTCATTTTTATAGGCAGTATAACATCAGAAGGCTTGGCAGGGCAATTTTTAGAGATGTGCTTTTCTCCTGATTATAAATGATTGGTCATTTAGTGGACTGTTTCGGACACTGTCTCCTCTGCTTTCTTCATGCATGTACACCCTTGGTCTTCTCTCTCCAGCCCCAAAAGAACTTGAGAGTAAAAACAATCACAGATGTCACAGCTGCTGTTATGATGATTGTGATCCATATCCAGTGGTAGGACTCCTGCAGACGGCAAGAAAACATGAAACTCGGTGTTAGTCAGTGCAGTTTGTTTAAACTTTAAATGCCTTTCAGTTTACAGCAAATCAAAGATCACACAGTTTACAGCAAAACATCAAGATGAAATGTTCATGTGCAATCTGTGATCTGACTAGAAAAAAAGGGGTTAATCCCAGTTTAAGCCACAAAATCACCTGTAGGTGCCTGTTATCTTGTTAAATTCCTGAATGACATAGTTAAAACCTGAACTGTGAGTCTTTGCTGCCAGGACAGAGATCAGTGTTGTTGTAATCGATGCTGTCACAGCAGAGTCACCCTGACACAGTATGGTAAAGTTATTCACACTCAGAAAGTCATCAAGGCATCAAATGCAGATGTTGTATTTAAAGCGTTTCTGCTGTAAATCAATCGGTTTGCAAGATAGAGCAGGGTGTGGTGAACTTACCGGTGGTTTGCGCACTCGCAGGCGGACAGCAGAGCGGTGTTTCTCGGCCTTCTCTATGTCGCAGTAATAAACTCCTCCGTCTTGTTGCTGAGCTCCCTTTATGGTGAGAGACAGGTCTGCCCGTCGGTCCCAGTCAGATGGTATCGATACCCGGCTTCTGTTAAAGTCATCCCCGTATGTGATTTCCCCTGTCCGACCATTCAGCTCCAGCAGTACTTCCCCGTTTCTCCTCCAGCGCGCAGACTTCACCGACTGGCCCGCTGTGACGGAGCGACACGGGAGGATGGCATCCCCACCCTCGGATACAGCAACTTCAGAGGGCACAAATACCTCCAGCTTGTAAGCTTCCAAGTGTTTCCTGTTGCAGGTAAACTCATAATGTCCGTTGTCATTGAAGTTAGCATTTGTTAAGATTAACGAATCGCGTCCTACGACCACGCGGTCAGTGTAATCTCGTCCTGGCTTCCAGTAACCATTTAGAGATGCGATGAGCTGAGTGCTGGCATCATCCAGCCGCTGATACAGTGTGCCCTCTCCCTTCCTGCACTCCTCTGAGAGCGGAAACTCGACATCTGCCCCCACAGTGGTTTGGATCAGTGCTCCCAACCCCTCACAGATAAAAGGAAGAAAGAACACAAACACTGATGAAAGGCTCATCCTGACCATCTGACAGTGAAGTGTTTCCGTTATCAACCTTCTTCTGCGTTATCGCGAAGCTCCGTTAGGTTTAGAAACTGAGAGAAAGGCTTGCTACATGCGCATGAACTGATGTGATGTCAGGGTCCGCCCAACCGGCATACACCAGCATTGTAAATGGCGCTAGCCTAAATAGATTTCTGCCCCGTGTAACTGAAGCTGGCAATAAGACGTAACTACATGTACAAGGTGCTGAAATCCAATAAACATATTCTGATCATCACTTTCTGTTCAGTGATGCTATAAACACTGTAGACAATACTAGTACTACTACTGCTACTACTACTACTACTACTAATAATAATAATAATAATAATAATAATAATAATAATAATAATAATAATAATAATAATAATAATCGTAATAGTTTGTTATCATTAATTTACGTGGGAAAAATTACGGTGAGCCAACTTTTAAAATGTGTTGGCCAGACTTGACTGGAGGAGCCTGCAGTGCGAGACTTCCGATGCTCTATTGGGGTTTTACAGTACTATGAGGTCATTGATACGACTGGGTCTGATTAATCAAGAACGTTTAACACCCCATCAGAGCAAAAAAAAAAAAAAAAAGGGGGTCATGTGACTTCTGCTAATGTGTTGGTGACTGAGGCTCAGGAGGTCAGCAGATTGTCTACTAATCGGAAAGCAGTAGCGGTTTTTGATATGGGCGATGGCCCAGGGTGGCATCCAGGTGGGGGCGCATTACGAGCAAAAAAAAAGTTGGTCGCACACATGCTGCCCGACATCATGCCAGCGAATTGTGGGGATGGAATAGGCACCGGTCGGTTTTGCGAGGAGTAAGGGCGTCTCCGTGTGCGAGGTGCGCCTGCTGCTTGCGGCACAGGGAGGACAGGGCGGGCACCAGGGGGAGGCTGGGTGGCTGAAGCAGCATCTTATAACTAGCTCGTAAAATAAATAAAAAAAACCCACCAGAAATTATGATAAAGACTTATAATTTGCACTTAATGTGTCCTTGCATTGTATGTTTTTCTAAATTCTTTATGCGTGAGCGGCTCGAGAGCCCTCGGTGCGCCTGCTTGCTGCTGAAGTCAAAGTAAACTTTATTGTCATCTCCGCTACAGTCCAGTATATAGAGAGACGAGACGACGAGGCTCCAGTTACAGCAGTGCAAGTAAACATTAAATATAAGAAGAGTAAGAAAATAAATATACACTTTATGACTAGAGGTAAAGGGATTAAGAACAATTAATAATTTACAGTTTGATGATTTAAAGTCTCACACACAACCCGTCGACAGGGGAGGGGCCCTGCTGCTTCCAAATAGAGCACATTTCATTCATAATGTTGTAAATCCAAGCTCATTGTGTATTCATGATTTGAATCCTGGGTTGTGCGAAATCCCAGAAACACACCTTAGACAAAGTGAATCTGTGAACTAAGGTGTAGGTCTATTAGGTTATGTTGTGGTGATCATCGGGTTGGGGGATGGGTGTTCATACTGGAGTGTAAAACTAAAACCAATGGAAGATGGACAAGAAAAGTTCAAAGTCATCAGGTGCTCAGTTTAGAAAAAAGAGAAAAGAAGAGGAGGAGAAACGAGCAAAAGATACAGGTAAGAAGATGTGTCGTTGGATAATGGCAGGTCATCCTGAAACAATCAGAATCAGAATACTTTATTAATCCCTAAGGAAATAATGTGGGTTACAGTTGCTCCAAAAAGAAATGGTAAAAATAGCAACAGTAACAGATTCAACTCCAAACAATACATTATGTTACAGATTTTAATATTAATGAGTCATTGTCAATTGTTGATTTGTTCTGTTCTCATTGTATGACGAATTATGATGGCTGTTTGGTAGCTGTTTGCATACTATGCATACTCTCTCTAACTTCATATGTGTGTGTTTCTCTGGAGAAATTCAGTATGGTTCCGACAACTCCAAACAATACATTATTATGGCCACAGGCAGGAGTGTTGAGAAGTAATTATTTGAAGTGCCTCAATAATGCTATGCTTTTTATTAATAAGTGCTGTAAAGTTATATAGTGTAGTATTAA
This sequence comes from Rhamphochromis longiceps, assembly GCF_057381845.1. Taxonomy (NCBI): domain Eukaryota; kingdom Metazoa; phylum Chordata; class Actinopteri; order Cichliformes; family Cichlidae; genus Rhamphochromis; species Rhamphochromis longiceps. The sequence goes on from NC_140559.1 coordinate 34,330,543, forward strand.
GTGGACACAGCCCTGAAAAATAAAGGCATTAGACTACGTGTCCTTGGGGGGTAGAATGCTGTAGACTCTCACTCACACTTGTCTGGGAAAAAGTACATAACACGGGACCATTTTCTAGTGGAAAGTTACTGGATCACTGTTGTTTAGACTAGAATAAGAGAGCTGGTAATAAAACTGTTAAGCGTGCGTCACCATTTTGAGATCCGCGGCACTGTGTCATGCAGGACGCATCTCCCTTCTAGAAGTAAATTTGTGATAGAATAAAGTGTGAAATGGCCTATGAACAGTGTGTCTTCCATCGGATGCCTCTGAGGAATCAAAAGAACTCGGTGAAGTGTTGATATTTAACAAATGACTTCCTGCGTCGGTCAGTGTTGCTTTTTGGTAATCTCAGTCTCTCACTGAACGTGCTCCTGTGCAACACGGGAAAGCCCCTGACAGAAAGTGAGCCTTGAGCGAACAAACAACCTTTATTTGTCACATACACAATCATACAGAGTACAACATGTAGTGAAATGAAATGAACAGGAGAAGCGAGGAGAAAATAAGAACTCCCCTCAGACTGAGCTCCAACAGGGAAATCAGTCTGAGAACAGAAAAAAAACACCTCAGCACATAGCACATGAATCGTCACATCTCACAACATAGCGTTTGGAGGGGGGGAGTGAAGGTCTGTAACAGTGTACACGCGTGTGTGAATTCCATGTTTAGTCGAGAGAAAGTGTCCCTTCAGCTGGTTAGGCAAAAGTCAATCTTTGGTGAATGCAGGTGGCCTGGAAGGAAGATTGTCACAACAACAGTCTTGTTATCTAAGCGAGAATTGTTATTCCTGTCAGCTTTGGCCGCGAGCATCCAGCTGGCGCCAGGGCAGCTGCATGAGACGAAGATGGTAGTTGTTTTGGTTAGTGCAAACAAACTGCATCCAATTTTAACATTGATCTAATGTCCATCACTGGTCATCAGGTCTCTCAATTCCCAATTGCTGTGAGCAGTTGGGTTGAGAGAAGAAAGACAATAAAAGACGTGCTGTGGAAGAGAGCCAGAGATCAATAGCAAGTATGATTCAATGCAGAGAGGTCTGTTAACACATAGTGAGTGAGAAAAGTGACTGAAGAAGAAATACCCAATGCATCATGGGAATCCCTCAGCAATGATCTTAGCAATCTGAGGCCCCACATCAGGTCAAAGCTGTACTGATCTGTTGTTCTCACTGCTTGTTTTCTATGCTTTGGTCCAAAGCTGAGCTCAGCTCTAAGCTGGTTCACATGTCTGTGCTCCCTCTCTGTGCTGTATTCAGCTGACACGATGATGCTGCTCATCTTCATCTTCAGCTATGTAGTTGGAGAGGCAGCAGAGGTGGAGGCTGAGGATGGTGTGGCTCATCAGGTGTGTTTGGCTGCTATAAGAAACAGACATGTATCTCATTCTTGTAGTCTTCAAGGCACCAGTATGAACATTTTCTGTCCAGTTTAAACATGAAAGCAGTTTGTGTTTTATACAGCAGGACGTGTCCCAGAAACGATGTGGGCTTCATAGATAATTGGCAAACCTTCTGGATGAAACCCGGTCTTGTTAGGAGAGACGGCATCCATCCCACTTTGGATGGAGCAGCTCTCATTTCTAGAAATATGGACAAATTTATTAAACCCCCCAAAATATGACTATCCAGAGTTGGGACCAGGAAGCAGAGTTGCAGTCTTACATGCCTCACTGCAGCTTCTCTCCTCCTGCTACCCCCCCCCCCCCCCCCCCCCCCCAAAAACCCATCTCCATAGAGACTGTGTCATCTCCCAAAAGGACAAAAAACAAACTAAAAACCAGCAACAAACAACTTAAACATAAACAATTACAAAGAAAGAACAATACAGTATCCACATCTGAACCAAAGAGTAAAACAGTGAAATGTGGATTATTAAATATTAGGTCTCTCTCCTCCAAGTCTCTGTTAGTACATGACTTAATAATTGATCAACAAATTGATTTACTCTGCCTTACAGAAACCTGGTTGCAGCAGGATGATTATGTTAGTTTAAATGAATCAACACCCCCGAGTCATTCTAACTACCAGAAATCTCGAAGCACAGGCCAAGGGGGCGGTGTGGCAGCAATTTTTCACACCAGCCTATTAATTAATGAAAGACCAAGACATACTTTTAATTCATTTGAAAGCCTGATGCTTAACATTGTCCACCCCAGCTGTGAAACTCAGAAACCAGTCTTACTTGTTATCATCTATCGTCCACCTGGGCCTTACACAGAGTTTCTGTCTGATTTCTCAGACTTTATATCTAATTTAGTTCTGAGCTCAGATAAAATAATTATTGTGGGTGATTTTAACATCCATGTAGATGCTAAAAATGACAGCCTCAACATGGCATTTAATCTGTTATTAGACTCAATTGGCTTCTCTCAAAATGTAAAAGAACCCACCCACCACTTTAATCACACTCTAGATCTTGTTTTACAGTTTTTCTCAGTCGCTTTGGTGCGTTTCTCAGATCAGAATTGAAATTCTCATAACTATTAGTTCAACCTCCACAACACTCAGTCATTTGTGCACATCATAGTAGCAATTTCTCCTCTCTCTGAACAAACTGCAAATGATTTTGGACATGAATCAGTTGCTTCCATACATTTCCCTGCTGCTTTCTGACATTTCCATTTGCTTATGTCATGTCAGTCAAAAGTAATCATACCTATGGATGCTGAATAGTCGTTCCCAATAAAACTAATAGTCATACATCCATTGCTTGAGTCATCACACACAAAATTGTTGAACTAGTTATCACATGCCAAATATTGGCCATCTGTCAAGCAAATCCTATACCTTTCTGTATCATTGTTCCTGGAAATTGAACAATTGATCTCGGGTGAATTACAGCTGTCACTCATGAGGAGGCGTGTGAAAGTTTAGTTGTAACCAATGACAAACAACTTGTTCACTGTCAATTATGGATGAATCCTGTGAATCCCCAATTGGCAAGCATATATAAACTGCGCAGGAGCTAGTGTGTACCATTTCTACACTTCTGTGACACAAAATGGAAGGTCAGCACCGTGGAAGAGGGGTGAGGATGCGGGGAGGAAGGGGAAGAGGGAGAAGAGGCAGATATAGGCGGATTCCTAATGAAATAAGGGCTACAATTGTGGACCATGTTGTCAATCACGGCCTCACCATGGAGGAGGCTGGTCGAAGGGTGCAACCCAATATTGGAAGAACTACTGTCAGTTCAATCATTCAAACATTCCGTAGGGAAAACAGGTATGCAAACAGTAATACACTGTACTGTGCCATCTCAGACACATCACATGTTACTGTACTGTATTTGCAATTTCACAAGAAGTTCACTCTGCACCACATAGGATTGTAAGACAACCTCGCGGAGGCGGAAGAGGGCCCCTTTTTACCCCACAGCAAGAAGAAGCCATTTGTGCAATGGTCATTGCAAACAATGCAATAAAGCTGAGAGACATACAAAGCGCTGTCATAGAGAATTACACGGTATTTGGCAATATTGAATCTGTTCCAATTTCAACAATTGACAGAGTACTCAAGAAAAATGAAATCCACATGAGAAAATGGCCCTGCTAGCAGCCATGGATGCAGCATGTGACGACATCACAGCAGGGTCCTGCAGAGGATGGATTCGCCACTCCAGGAGATACTTTCCTCGCTGCATTGCGAGGGATAACATCTGTTGTGATGTAGATGAAAATATGTGGCCAGACAGACAGGAACGTCTGGATGTGCCAGAATGATTTACTGTACTGTTACATGTGCTGTTTATTGTTCACATTAGTGCACAGCTCTACCAAATGGGTGATTTTATGTTTACATGTATTCTACAGTGAACAAGTGACTGTAGCATATTTTTCTTTTGCACAATTCTGTAGGATTACAAACACTTCTACACAATGGAAATGTGAAACGTACGTATTCAGTGTCTCAGTTACTCCCAAGACTCCCATAACATCTACAGTGACTTTACTGCACATTTCAGATGGCTGTACAGGTAGGCCATAGTGCTGTCGTCAGCATTTTCAGGTGTCACCAATTGTTTTTGAAATGGGAAACACTGAAATTATAAACTGTCATAGTGGAAACATGACAATGCCATTTGACTATCTTGTTCATAAAGATGGTGTCAAGACTTTTCATTTTGATGGCACTGACAGTTTCATTGACATGGATACTTGCTTTTGAGGTATGGATAATCAATTCTGTGCATGTGACGTGCTTTTGCAGGCTATCCACTAGGTTTTGCAGTTTGCACTAATTGTTTTGGGAAATGCACTAACTGCTGTGCAAATGTTAATGGTGTTCTGAGAAACGCACCAAAGCGACTGAGAAAAACTGTAACATATGGCATAGAAACTGAACATTTAACAGTGTTTCCTGAAAACCCTCTCCTGTCTGATCATTTCCTGATAACATTTACATTTACAATAATTGATTACACAGCGGTGGAGAGTAGACTTTATCAGAGTAGATGTCTTTCTGAAAGTGCTGTAACTAAGTTTAAGAATATAATCCACCCACTGTTATCATCTTCAATGCCCTGTACCAACACAGAGCAGAGCAGCTATCTGAACGCTACACCAACAGAGGTCGATTATCTTGTTAATAATAATTTTACCTCCTCACTACGTACGACTCTGGATACTGTAGCTCCTGTGAAAACTAAGGTCTCAGATCAGAAGTACCTGACTCCGTGGTATAATTCTCAAACACGTACCCTAAAGCAAATGACTCGTAATCTGGAGAGGAAATGGCGTGTCACAAATTTAGAGGATCATCATTTAGCCTGGAGAAATAGTTTGCTGCTTTATAAGAAAGCCCTCCGCAAAGCCAGAACATCTTACTATTCATCACTGATTGAAGAAAATAAGAACAACCCCAATGTTCTCTTCAGCACTGTAGCCAGGCTGACAAAACGCCAGAGCTCTTTTGAGCCAACCATCCCTTTAACGTTAACTAGTAATGACTTCATGAACTTCTTCACAAATAAAATTTTTATCATTAGAGAAAAAATTACCAATAATCATCCCACAGATGTAATATTATCTACAGCTACTCTTAGTACCATTGATGTTAAGTTAGACTCTTCTTCTCCATTTGATCTTTCTGAGTTAACTTCAATAATTACTTCCTCCAAACCATCAACGTGTCTTTTAGACCCCATTCCTACAAAACTGCTCAAAGAAGTCCTGCCATTAATTAATTCTTCGATCTTAAATATGATCAACCTATCTCTAATAATCGGCTATGTACCACAGGCCTTCAAGCTGGCTGTAGTTAAACCTTTACTCAAAAAGCCATCTCTAGACCCAGCAGTCTTAGCTAATTACAGGCCAATCTCCAACCTTCCTTTCATATCAAAAATACTTGAAAGAGTAGTTGTCAAACAGCTAACAGATCATCTGCAGAGGAATGGTTTATTTGAAGAGTTTCAGTCAGGTTTCAGAGCTCATCACAGCACAGAAACAGCTTTAGTGAAGGTTACAAATGATCTTCTTATGGCCTCTGACAGTGGACTCATCTCTGTGCTTGTCCTGCTAGACCTCAGTGCAGCGTTCGATACTGTTGACCATAATATCCTATTAGAGCGATTAGAACATGCTGTAGGTATTACAGGTACTGCACTGCAGTGGTTTGTATCATATCTATCTAATAGACTCCAATTTGTGCATGTAAATGGAGAGTCCTCTTCACACACTGAGGTTAATTATGGAGTTCCACAGGGTTCAGTGCTAGGACCAATTCTGTTTACATTATACATTAATTATACATTATACTGTGTTGTGTTGTTTGTTACGTTGTGATGTGTCATATCGTGTCGTGTTGTGTTATATGTAGTGCCGACGTAGGACAGTTTTTCCAATTTCATTGTACTACTGTACTATGTATGACTGTGCAATGACAATAAAGAGTTATCTTATCTTATCTTACATGCTTCCCTTAGGCAGCATCATTAGAAGACATAGCATACATTTTCACTGCTATGCTGATGACACCCAGCTCTATCTGTCCATGAAGCCAGATAACACACACCAATTAGTTAAACTGCAGGAATGTCTTAAAGACATAAAGACCTGGATGGCCGCTAACTTACTGCTTCTTAATTCAGATAAAACTGAGGTTATTGTACTCGGCCCTGAAAATCTTAGAAATATGGTATCTAACCAGATTCTTACTCTGGATGGCATTACCTTGGCCTCCAACAACGCTGTGAGGAACCTTGGAGTCATTTTTGACCAGGACATGTCCTTCAATGCACATGTTAAACAAATATGTAAGACTGCTTTCTTCCATTTGCGCAACATCTCTAAAATTAGAAATATCCTGTCTCAGAGTGACGCTGAAAAACTAGTTCATGCATTTATTACTTCCAGGCTGGACTACTGTAACTCATTATTATCAGGATGTCCTAAAAACTCCCTGAAAAGCCTTCAGCTAATCCAAAATGCTGCAGCAAGAGTCCTGACAGGGACTAGAAAGAGAGAGCATATTTCTCCTGTTTTGGCTTCCCTTCATTGGCTTCCTGTTAAATCCAGAATTGAATTCAAAATCCTGCTCCTCACATACAAGGTCTTAAATAATCAGGCCCCATCTTATCTTAATGACCTTGTAGTACCATATCACCCTATTAGAGCGCTTCGCTCTCGCTCTGCAGGCCTACTTGTTGTTCCTAGAGTATTTAAAAGTAGAATGGGAGGCAGAGCCTTCAGTTTTCAGGCCCCTCTTCTGTGGAACCAGCTTCCAGTTTGGATTCGGGAGACAGACACTATCTCTACTTTTAAGATTAGGCTTAAAACTTTCCTTTTTGCTAAAGCATATAGTTAGGGCTGGACCAGGTGACCCTGGATCCTGCCTTAGTTATGCTGCAATAGACGTAGGCTGCCGGGGGATTCCCATGATGAGTTTTTCCTTTCCAGTCACCTTTCTCACTCACTATGTATTAACAGACCTCTCTGCATTGAATCATATCTGTTATTAACCTCTGTCTCTCCTCCATTGCATGTCTTTTATTGTCTACCTTCTCTCACCCCAACCGGTCGCAGCAGATGGCCGCCCCTCCCTGAGCCTGGTTCTGCTGGAGGTTTCTTCCAGTTAAAAGGGAGTTTTTCCTTCCCACTGTCGCCAAAGTGCTTGCTCATAGGGGGTCATATGATTGTTGGGTTTTTCTCTGTATCTATGAAGCACCTTGAGGCGACTTTTGTTGTGATTTGGCGCTATATAAATAAAATTGAATTGAATTGACAAACAGAGGAAATACACAATAGCAACTCTGCTCAAGCTCTGTCTTGTGGTCACATTGCCACACTGTGTTGACTCAAATACTTATAAAAGGAAACAAGGACTCATGTTTTCTCATTGTTGAAGGTCTGTATGTTTAAGTCAGCAATGATTTTTATGCTCCATGCCTAAAATTCAAAAGGAAGGTTTACAAGATGGTGAGAGCTGCTGCGATGTTTGGTTTGGACACTGTGACATATAGAAAAAAACAGAAGGAATAGCTGAAGGTGCAGAGTTTAAAATGTTGTCATTTCTTGTGGAAGGCCACAGTGGAGAACCACAGATGGAGTGAAGGAGGACATGCAAAGGGTTGGTGTGGCAGAGAAGCATGCTGGGATAGAGCGAGATGGAGATTATCCGCAGTGGTGACCTTAAACGGGAAGAATGAAGAAGAAGAAGAAGGTTGGGGACATTTCTAACACATTTTATTCAGGAAGAAGGGGGGCAGATATTTTCAGAAACTGATCAAAGGAATCCTGACTAGGAAGACATGAGTAGATTATTGTATTAACATTGATATCAGCAATAAAGAAACCTGATACTTAAACAATGCATTTGCCTGAGTTTTTCTTTTTTGTTTTTAATTAAAAGGAACGTGGCAACATTATAAGATTTCCCTGCATGGTTTGAGCTAGTTTGTTAAGGAGTGCTCGTGTCCGAGCAGTGACCACATGTAACTGCCTTTTTAAGATGTATTTATTTTTCTCTCAGCTTTGATTTAGTGTTTACACTCTGGAGTTACTCAAGGCTGTATCAGTGACATGAACAGTTAACAGTAACATCTGTGCAACGTGTAGCTCAGCAACAGTTTATTTGTTTTTTATCTTTGTCTTCTGTCTCTTCAGTCTCACACTGATGTAAGTGATGTAAACATCAGGACTGTGCTGCTGGTGCTGAGACATTATACATGAAGGAACTTTGCAGTAAAGACAAACAGAACAAAGGAAATTAGGGGTGATTTCACTTTTAAATAATAAAAAATAAGTAAATTCAAATATGAAATGTTTGTTCTCTGGTTGGCTCTTTATTGCAAACTTGTTTTAACAGGGGAAGAAAATTCTGGGCAGCAGAAATTAGTAAACGTTAAAATAAGGAAATGAACTGTTGAGAGTATTTTATTAAATTGTTTATTAGGTTCGTTCACTGAAGTCAGTGCTGGGCCATTTTCCCTTGTAATGTTAAGTTCATGCTTCCAGTTTACATCTGAAATTCATTTTTAAACTCCTCTTCAAAAATGTGGCACAAAATACTGATTCCGTGAAATCCTAAAACACTGAAAGTTGCTTTACATTATTAATTTAATGAATATTATTATTATTATTATTATTATTATTATTATTATTATTATTATTATTAATAATAATAATAATAATAATAATAATAATAATAATAATAATAATAATAATAATAGCTCTTGTGGTTTGTCATTATGTTCACCGAAAACACTTATTATTATTATTATTATTATTATTATTATTATTATTATTATTATTATTATTATTATTATTAAATGTTGGTGTGATTTAATTTTCATGTGTAACCTTTGTGTGGACAGAGGCTCTGTGATAGAGCAGCTAAACAGCTCCTGATAATGTAAAGAGAAGGACTGCATTTAGACTGAAGGGAGCAAAGAAGACACTGGAGCAACCAAAGAGTTTATTTGGAGACAGAATAAGTAGAAATACAAAGGCAGATGGATAAAATGCTAAAGTCATGCTAACGTGGATAAACTGAATATTTGAGAAAGGAAAACCTAAAGATTAAATGAACAGAATAACACCTGGATCTCTTTAGATGCTGAACGACTCTTTCCTTCGGGCTCAGAGTTTCTCTGTCTGTATCGATGCTGGAATGTTACCTTGTTTGACCACTTGACTGCTTTCCTGTTGGACTGTATCACACAGAAGGGAGATAAATGCACCAGTGGCCAGAGTGTGTCCACCCTCCTCTCTCTCCTTCACCCCAACATTAGTATTGGAAACCAGCGTTAGCTCAGAGTAGATTAGATTTTAGTATAGTGCAATTAATTTGGCTATATGATTATTTGATTCAGCTTTTGCTTTGCACCTGCTAAATTACTTAAATAAAATATATTGCATTTAAAAATTATAAACTGTGAACATTATTTTTTAACCCTTTCTGAAACACTACAGATGTATAAAAGTTTACATACATATAAATAGCTCTTACACTTTTCTCCACCCTTTTAAATGACCAGATCCCTGGGTCCTGTTTTCCGGGCCACTATTATAAACAAACCAAGTGCACAGATCACAAACTTGGGAGGCACACTGAAAGTCCGAAAGTAGACTAGATAGGCAGGTAATTATATGGGCCACAGAAAATAATTAAGTTATAGACTGTATTTATATGAAATGTGTATACATATTGCATTTGAATCATTTTAACGACATGTAACACCTGCATGTTTTTGCTGTTGTTGTTTTGGAAAAAATGCTTTGATTTTGCCACTCCATTTGATTTCCATGCAACCCTGAGAAAATGTCTGTAGATCCACCCCTGCACATGCTACTGTGGACAGACCCCATGGCCAGCAGTGGGTGGGTTATACCCCTGTGAAACACTGTTAAATGTTGTGAAAGTCTGTTGGGTGGGCTCACTCTGGGCTTCAGTTATTCATAACACCTATCATAGCTTAATGTGCTCCCTTATGGGATTTTTTTCTTATTATTATTTATTATTTCACAGAAAAAGTGCCAGTGTGTGAAGGGTGATTCCAGCTACCTCTTATCGAAGGAGTTGAAGCTCTTCTGTCCGGCTGTATATACAACATGTCAACACACTGGACAAACAGACTCGAAAACCCCCTTGGAGCTGCAATTGATTTTTTATTAACTGATATGTAACTGCTATAAAATGTTTCATTCTGGCTTTTAAATCCTAGTCTGTTTTTTATCATATATGTGTTGTTTATTTATGACACATCTTAGTTATGATCAAATGTCAGTGTGGATGTGCATTTGTTGTCTTTACTGCAGTAAACTGGGTTATTATCATGCATGAAACCACCTCACCCTTTTTGCAGATAGATAAAGTTTATATTTAAGTATTGAGTATCTTGCCCAAGGATATTTGGCATGCAGACCAAAGATGAGAAAAAAAAACCCCAGAGTAAACCCTCTGACCGGTCTCTCAGTGGAAATTTAGGGACTGCTGCATCTTTGATTTCACAGAAACATGGATCAGTGACAGAGTTCTGGACAGCTACATGGCTCACTGCATGTCTTGGTGGTAGAAATGCAGCTCTGAGCGGTAAGACTTGTGATCGTGGCTGCTGTGTCTACATCAACTTGGAAAGGTGCAAGAACTTTTTAATTACTGTTCATAGCTGGTAGAGTTTATGATTGTTCAATGCAGACCCTTTTATCTACCTTGGGAATTCACTGCTGTGCTCATTACAGCAGCGTGCAACCCACCCAGCGCTAATGCAAAAATATAGTGACAGTTAACCCTTGGTCACTCTTTAGCAACAGTTTTATGAACAGGAAACAGAAAAAGGGAGTTATACAGAATATTCACTTCAGTAATGGTTTGCAGTGTTGGTGTGGTTTTCGGTCTCCGATGTGACTCATCACCGTGAGGGATTTTTGGTTGCCAGGCTGTGTTTGCCGGTGATTTTGTGGCTTTGAAATTAGTTGTGAATGTACTTGTGTTTGCTTAAGAGCAGACTAAGATAGCAAGAAGACATTGAAATGATGTTAAATCAATATGAGGTAATTCTGTTAAATCAACATTGAAATCTGACATTGATTTTACATCACTTTTGCACCCTCAATTAATAATGAAACAACACTTATTTATTAAAAGCTAGATATTTTAAATGAGAATAAGAAAGAAAAGTATGTCTTTGTGCTCCCTTTTCCCTGTTAATGCCCTATCGGCCCCCCTGGCTAAACTTTGCTAGATCCGCCCCTGCACAGTTACCAGCTGTCAGCTACGTAGAAAAAGATCCTGGTGTAGAAAGTAATATTAAATACATTCTAACAACAGCTCATCAAGCTTAAACGTGCTGCTGTTGTTCAGCCGCTGGTTTCCTCTTTCCGGCGCAAAGTGGGCCAAAAACAAACAAGAGAGACGGACTCATGACAGAAAAGCCGATCAGCTGATCATTGATCAGTTTCACGATTGAAGTAGCAGCAGGAGAGAAAGAGGCAGTCGCTCCATATATCGGTTAATGCGGGAATGCTTTACAAACATTCAGAGATGAACTTACACACTTGCTTTACTTCTCTCTGGGATAACTTTATCTGAGATGAAATGCTGGTTTCGTAGTGAGGCTAAAAATACACACAGCTGCTCTATCACATGAGCACACTGCTCCGAGGTGCTATGGTTATTAGCCGAGTTACGCCGTGTCACAAGTTTTGTGAGGTGCTTTTTTGATACTTAATGGATCGATTACATTTTTTATTTCCCTCCGATATCCGATCCAGTAATTTACGTCAGTATCGGACCGATACCGATACGTAATATCGGATCGGTCCATCTCTAGTCAGAACGTGATATGTCATGTTTAGGTGGAGACTAGTGAGCTAACTCCCTGCTAACTTCTATCTCTGTTAAATTTGATAAATTCGTGGATGCCTGGAAGTTAAAGTTAATTGTTACACCTGGTAGAGCAGCCACACCAATCCTTTTATTACAGATGAAAGAATTTAGACTCTCAGTGATGCCGCAGTGTTTGTTCAGCCCAGGGAACTGCAGCGGAGTTTGGGCCCAGACACAGCTATTGGCGTCAGTGTTTTTGAAAACCCTGATTTTTCAATGCGTTTGCACCATTGTCCACACATAAATGGTGTTTTCGGTCACTGAAAATGGAGATTTTTAAAAACTCCTGCCAGGGTGGAGCTTTTCAAAAACTCAGTTTTTGCGTTCACGTGTGGACAAGGAAAACTGAGATTTAGTCACGCGATTTTGATGTCACGCTGTGCGCCACATTATTGTTTACATGGGATTAATACAATAAATAAATACTGTTGCTGTTAATATTACTATCTTCACTTTTTACACGCTTACATATATACACATGCAGTTAGTGCTGGGCGATATGACGATATATATTGTGTGGACGATAGAAAAGTGTCTATCGTGCCAATTGTCTTCTATCGTTTCTAACCCAAATTTTATAAATTATTACATAAAATATATAATTAACTCTTTACAACCGGTCGGAGCAGGTACACTCTGTTTTACCTAACTATTTTTAAATCCCTGTAGAACTGGAACCACGTAAGTTAGTGCAATAATTTTTTTTTTTGCGTGTGAAACCGGAGGAGTTGTACTTACATCTTATGCCATCAGCTTGTCCTAGGTCATGGTTTCCTTCCACATATAGCTTTGCAAAAAATGAATAAGAAGCACTTGCAGCAAAAAAAACATAATATTCCAAACTTGCAGTAACAAAAACATAATATTCCAGAAACACGCTTTGCCGATGTTCATAACACTTCCTATGTTGGCATATACGTCAGCGTGAACTATCGCATGTCCGCCATTACCTGCCCGAAACCAGAAGTGACGTCATTTTCGCGAAAGGGCCTTATAAGCCTATGTTGGTGTTTTTAAAAGTCATGTTTGACTTTATGCTTTTCTGTATCGTTTCTGGGATGCTTAGAACTCAAATTACACTGTTGGAAATAGTTTATTTTCATGCATTATAATATTTATTTTTCCTGTAGTGTATATAAAAATTAGTGTATCTCAAAAATAAAACTATGAAGACACTCAAAATAAATTTCTCGTGGTTGGAAACTATTTTGTATTTACAGTTTTGAGAGATACACCTCTTAATTTTTTCTAACTACAAATATATGTAAAAAAAACAAAACAAAAACGATTTTCATTTTTTTTGTAGTTTATTGCACTACAATTTTTTGCAATTTATGTAGCTATTATGGACTTAATGCATACATATTATTAAAATTTGGGCTATAACGGTTGTATTGATATATGGAAACTTGAAATGCTCCCACAAATGGCACTACAGCATGTAAAAACATAAAGATAAGCTCGGGCGGACTTGTTTCTATGGTAGGTCTTAAAGGGTTAAATAGCCTGTGGCAAATATATTAGTGTTGTCTTCTCACTATACATGCTCTTACTTTATGCAAGAGAAAATAAAGTATAAAAAAAATGATATTTGTCGCAAAGAAACTCCGTCTTGTGGTTTGCGAACTGCTGCTGCTGTACGTGCACCCGGATTTGCGTCATACTTTAGGGTAACTCAAAACAAAGACTGCACCCTCGGCACTTGCTGTTTACAGACTGCGTACTTTTAAATGACCACAGGTCAAGTGGTTTATCGTGATATATATCGTTATCATGATATAAAATAATTCATATCGTGATAAATATTTTTTCCATATCACACAGCACTACATGCAGTTACTGTTCCTCCATTTAGAAAGACAGAGGCGTCAGAGTGAACTTCGACATTCAACACAGACACTCTCACGATCCGACTCCTGACGCTGGTTTTGAATCGATTTTTTTAAATTAAATGATGTATGCTGTATGCATTTTGTTCATTCCTAAGTTGCGAGTCTACACCAACCAAAATACTGTCTTTAGTTAATAACATTTGAAATGATGAAGGTACTTGGAAAGTAACACAAAATAAGCTGCCTTTTTTAGAAAAATAGAAAAACTTTTCATAAGTACTTAAGGTTTTGTGTGGTTACAAAACCCTGTTTAATCTTTCCCTCCCAGGCTTCTAGACTTCTGATTGGCCAAAATTTCGTTTTTAGCGTTTACATGTGTGGACAAAACTGCATGTGAGCACCCAGCTGCTTAAAGCCGTAGCGCCCAGATTACTTATTACTTATTTACTTATGTAGACAGCTACTTTCGTGCAACTGATATAAGACCCGGTAAGCTGAAGACAGCTTTAACCGTCTATTTGTTGAAAAACAGTAACGGGACCACAACCGCATTTTCTTGTTAGCAACGGTAACGCCATTGTAAGAAAGAGTAATTAGTTAGAATATTCGTTACTGAAAAAAGTAACACCGTTAGTAATGCCGTTACTTGTAACGCCGTTATTCCCATCACAGCTGAGTGGTAAGTATTTTGGTTTTCCATTATATTAGTATTTGTCAGTAACATTCATCTGCAGCTCTGCTCTAAAAGAACATACGTACCTGGGCCCGCCTACTATCCTTGGAAAGGTAAAATGTTTGGCTAGAATCCAAAGTGTATGACATGTCAGGGAAAAGCCCCGAAATAAAGCACCGAAATGTGCGCTGCTTTTCAGTCTGGTTACTACCGTTTATGTCAGAATCGGTACCCATCCCTAATGTTGAATGGCAAAACCTACCAAGGTGGTTAAAGGATAACCATTGAACCTGCACAGCAGTGCAGTGTGTATCTAGTCCCATCAGTATTCTATAAATGTGACATTGCATTTATCTTGAGCTTTACTCTTGTTAAAAATGAGAAAATGCTCCAACAAAGTTATGAGTTGTAAATTGAAAGCAGAAGCAAAACCTCTAAAAGTCATCCAGAATATTCAAACAGCTAAAAGGATTTTTAAATGAATGGCTCTAAAAATCTTCCAAAGACTGTTCTGGTTATCTGCTACAGAGAAGATGTGCAAAAATTATGTACAACTATAAAACAAATGGAGTAATTGGTCAATTTTAAGTATATTCAAATGCAGTCATGGAGATTCCAGTTGTGTGTTGATGCAAATACTATGGTAACACCTTGTGCTGTAATGTTTTTGGAAATGAACTCTTCCTGGACATATTGGCACCTCTTTACAGTCTTTGGGCTTGGCTGTAAATCTAGAAAACAATAAACATGGTTTGTCTTTTTATGACCTGTGTGATTACCGGAGGCAGAATGACAGGGTAGTGGCGTTGAGTGGAAAAAGCCAAGGAATGCTGCTGCTTTTCTTACAACCTGCTTACAGCAGCCTGTAGTCATTATAGTAGAGCTGAAATCCTTTAGCGTTCAATTTCCACCATACACCGAGGTTTCCCTCCACATGACATCCACAGATGTAAGCTGTGTTAAACGCTGCTAGTGGAAAACATGAAGATTTGGGATTCCTCATCATATAGGAAACATACATTTATCAATTAAAGATACCATACAATAGCCTACAAAGGTTCCTGTAAATCATTACTTTCCTAATAAGGGGTCACCAGAGTGTATAGCTTCTCATGACTTGGCAGGTTTCTAAACCACAAATTAAACATTTGACATCATTACGATAACAATAAAAACATACATCTTAGGGTCTTTTCTTCTTCCAATAAGTTTAATCAAAAAAACAGTCAAGTAAAGCACATTTGCTTGTCTGACTCATTTGAACTTGACCTTCCATTTCTAATCTAGAGGGTTTAATATGATGCTGGTCCACCTTTTGCACAGATAACAGATTCATCTCTTCTGGGAAGGGTTTCCACGAAGTTTACATGTGTTTATGTGAATTCTTTGACCATTATTCAGGAAGGATAGACACTGATCAAGATCTGGCTTGCACACCAAACTCATCTTTGTCCAGAGGTGCACAGTCATGTTGGAGGGAGAAGGGGCCATCCCCAAACTGTTCCCACACAGTTGGGGGCATGAAAATGTCCATAATGTCTTGGTATGCTGAAGGATTTAGAGTTTCTTTCAATGGAACTGAGGGAAATGCAGTCCCACCAAACTTCTCACTTGGCACAGTGCAATCAGAGAAATATCACCTCCTGGCAATCGCCAAACACAGACTCATCCAGAAAACATATCTCCACTGCTCTAGAGTCCAGTGATGGCATACTTTACACCACTGCATCCAATGCTCTGTATTGCACTTGGTGATGTAAGGCTAGTCTCAAGTTCACTGAAGTTTGGAGGTCTGTAGTGACTGACTATGAGAAAAGTTGGTGAACTCTGTACATTATGCACGTCGGCATCTGCTTTGTGATTTAATGTGGCCCATGACTTTATGGCTCAGTTACTGTCGTTCCCAGACACTTCCACGTTGTTATAATAACAATAAGAGCTGAATGAGAGCAACCTGTTCTTTCACAAATGTTGTTTGTAGAAGCAGTCTGCATGCCGGGCGCTTGATTTTATGCACCATGCAAGTGACTGGAAGGCCTGGATTCAATGATTTGGAAGGGTGAGAGAATACTTTTGAAATATAGTGAATGGTTGATTAGTTTTCATCAGTTTGGGGGTTATGTATTTTATATGTTCCACTTCACTGTTCTCAAAAAAAACAAATGTATGCGGTCTTAAAATACCCTGGCATGCTGAGGAGTGTGATATCTTTTTGGCACACCATGTCTGGGAAAGATGAGAACCACCATCCCAGTCGGTGTGGCTGGAAAAAAGTGCAGCATGTATTTGATATGTCTAGAAACTTTGGGTTAAGGAATACCTGCCTCAATTTCAGGAGCATCAGAACAAAATTTTCCCAAAGATGTAGTTGTCATTCTGGAGGAGTAGGAGGTGATTTAGAGGGCATGAGGTATCTGGTCCATAGCTAGGAGCCATTTTGCATCTGTACAACTGAGAATTTTATCCCCTGGCAATAAGTTGGACTCATTCTGGTGATTGTTGCACTTCTCCAGGTTTGCCCTTTCTCACTGTTTCAGTTGATAACTTTTATGATTCGAATTTCTATGGATTGCTAAGTAGCAATAGATTTCCACATTGGCGGTCTAAGGATCTTATCTCTGCTTTTTGCAGATGATGCTGAATGTCTCATCAAAGAAGAGGGGAAAATGAGCTTTCTCCACATGGTGGCTGGTTCATTCAAGAGGAACTCCAAGCCCCATACTCCTCCACATCAAAAGCAGTCAGCAGAGGATTCAGGCATCTGAATAGGATGTCTCCCGGATGCTTCGTAAGGTGTTCTGGGCATGTTAAACCAGGAGGAGCCCCGAGGAAAGACCCAGGACACTCTGGAGAAATTATTCCTTTTGATTGGCCTGGGAATGCTTCAGTGTTGTTCCAGATGAGTTGCTTAGGCTTCTCTGTCCAGCCTCAGATAAGTAGCAGAAAATAGCTCAATGGATCCATGGATAACATGATTTAATCATGTCTTAAAATGAAGTTTCAATGCAACTGTATTAGATCTTATGGGAAAAAAGTATCATAACTTATATTTTTAAGAAATTGAGTCTGCACAAAAACATAACACAGTGATCATTGGCACATCGTGTGATGTGGAAAGAGATGATAACGGTGTGGACCGTCCAGCTTTGAGGTTGTAATTGCCGGGAGGGAATTTTACTGCTGAGGATGACGTTTGTCTCCAAATTTGAAACTCACCACAGGAAAGTGACTGATAATCATTTCACTGCTTTGACTGCATCCCAATGTTCAAGTTGACTATGTTCATGCAGCTGTTTTGTTTGTTTTTTTCACATCCCAGGATTGGATGACCAATCAGACGCCAGTAAAGATGGGCTGGTGCGTAGAGGAGGGTCACTTTCTTTAGGTTATATTAATCCATCGTTCCCCTGCTCCACTCAGAAGGACAGAGACTCAGGATGGCCCGACCTCTGCAGCTCTTTGTCGTGGTCTCCTCCTTAATAGCGGCCTCTCTGTTTGATGTCTGTGTGGAAGCTGTTTTAGGAAGGCAGTTCACATTTCCAGAAAACTGCAGCAATGATGGAGGAAAACTGTTCCGGTGTGAGCCGCATGGGGAGGTGGAGGTGGCTGTTCTCCAGCAAGGTGTGTGGACACCTGCTCAAGGCTACGAAGACCGTATCAGTAACAATTCCTCCATTATCTTCTATCACGCATTTTACAATGATACCGGGGATTTTGTGTTAAGGTGTAGAGAAGGCATGCAAATTAAAATGAAAGTTAAAGTTCTGCTTCCCTTTAACGTAACAGTCAAAGAGGGAGAAAATGCCACCTTCCCGTGCTTTTATCGATGGAACTGCAGCAAGTCCGAGACTGTGCAGTGTGTGAAAAACGGGAAGCAGAATTCCACCACAGACGAAGGAAACACGTGTGCTGATGGCCGAGTCTCTGTGTCCCCTGAACGACACCTTTGCCCAAACGTAACATGGGCTAAGAAGCAAGACGAAGGAGATTATCTTTGTTACATCCAGGGTGAAGGGAAACGGTGCGCAGCTGTTTTGAGGCTAACGGTCAACGGGACATCCACTCCACCGCCTGCGTCGGTAAGCATCCCTCCCTTTTACACATGACAATGAAATGTGAACACCACAGTGTCCACTTGTGTCTGAGTTTAACTGAATATATGTTTCCTGTTCTCTGAAATTCTGTCATTAGAAACCACAACAAACCTGAGCTGCTGTCAGCTTGACAGAGGAGGATCTTTGGCTCCTCGACTTTGCGGACTGGATGATGAAATCAGTGGTGCTGTGCAACATCCACACCCGATGCATTCACACGGACCTTCCTCCTCCTCTTCAGCTCATCAGTGGCTGCCACCCGTTACACATTTCTCATTTTCAGTGTCTAAAAACATCCAGGTGTGAAGTTAGAAGTACCAGCTTTATTCTGAATGTGCTTTGGGATGTTAAGTGTGAAGCTTAGAAACATTAAAGTTTTTCAGACTTATTATCACAAGAAATGTGTTCTAACAGGACAGTCATATCTCGTTATATTCTGTCATTTCTTCTTTGATTTTTAGTTTATCTTTAGTTTGCATGACTTTTACATTTTATCCATCTGCCTTTGTATTTCTACTCATTCTGTCTCTAAATAAACTCTTTGGTTGCTCCAGTGTCTTCTTTGGTGCCTTCAGTCTACATACAGTCCTTCTCTTTACATGAACAAATGAGTTTAATAGTCTAAAGTGTGTACTTGCAGCATTACATAATTACATGTGTGTTTTCTGTAAAACACTAAAGTATAACCAAACCAAAAACTCCTTTACTTCCCAAAGATGAACATAAATGAAGAATCTGAGAGTCACTCAGAGTGAAACATCTGCAGCTGTAACCAGACTTCAGTATTTTTTAGCTCCATCATAGTTGAGTCATTTTGTTACAGGACAGACATGTGTCGTCATGTTCACGGAGGAAGGAATATTATTAGAACATTATTCATTTTACAATCGATAGAAATTAATATGAAGCCAAACTACAGAGAATCAAGAGCACAAATCAATTATTAGATCATTTCATTTATGCAGCAAAATGAGTTTGTCCACAGAACTGAATGAAAACCACAAACCACAACCACAATTGAGTCTATAACAGGTTGACAACCCACAGCTCCCGAGTCACATGCAGCTCTTTCATCCTTATACTGCAGCTCCACGTAACTTGGGCCAACAAATTATAAGTATTTAACTTAAGAGAGAGATTGGCGCTAGCCTTAACTCATTGTGTTTCTTCGTTGTTATTATTTTTTAAGAGTTCATAATGTTCAAAATGCATTCATTACATAATTTAAATGCAATTTTCTCTGTAGTACTCCATGGATTTCATAAGCAGGACATTATAGTTGTTTATACAAAGCTTAAACATCAAACAATCAAACAATATATGCAGCGTTATCTTCATTTTAGATCTCAAAAATTGGCGGCTCCCAGTGTTTTCTGGGCAGTTTGGGTGTTGCCGACCACTAGAAGCAGACAAGGTGCTTTTTCAAACCACACGGGGGAGCTGTTCATATATTTTTAAGAACATAAGTGCTTTAGTCTATAGCTGTGAACATGTGGGGAGAGAAAAAATCAACGGTCAATGGTGACTTTATTGTCACCAGTGGGAAATTGATTTGATCTCTATCCATACAGAGAGATAAAAACAAACAAACACAACACACACACACAAAGCCCAGAGAGAACAGACCAAATTTTATCATCAAAAAAGTGCAATGGCAACAACCCTTATGGTTTAGTGTTATTAACCATGATTATAGCAGCAAATACAAAAGACACTCTATGTCTCTTTGTCTTCACTGCAGGCACTTTATACTGACGACATGAGGGAAGCAGCTGAAAATCATTAGAGAGGATGGTCTGAACATAACATGACACAGGTCATCTTCCTCAGCACCTGCCTGTAAGTCCACATGCTGGACCCGAGACCTCCCTGAAATCGAAACAGCCCCTTTAACCAGATTACTAAGTCTGGTCTTATTGTTCAAAGACATATTACCATACCAAACAATGATACAGAATGTTATAACAGGTAATAATCCCTTATTGTAACAAATGCACTGGATTTGAAATGTGTCACTGTGCTCACTGTGTGTGTTGACAATAATATGACACACATGACCATGAATCTCCCCACTCATATGTAAACCAGGGCACATAAAGACAACCACAGGAAGTGAAAAAGGAAATAACTATATTATTAGCGTCTCCTCTTATTAGCAGCCTTTTAGGCTCTCTAACACAGGCAGATCTACAGTTAAAACATGTTCTGGAAATGCAATTCGGGGTCAATAGTCAGGTCACGTAGATACATCTCATCATACCTTGAGCTTTGAACTGTGCCATTTTTGGTTTTCTGTTCAAATGAATTCAGGACTGAAACTGAAACTTCCACTTACTAACATGTCTGATTTCCATTTTCTTGCCCTCTGCAGCCATCACAGTCCTCTCACTGGACATGGATCACAGTCCTTAAAATAGCAGCTTTAACACCTGGGATTGTTTCCCTTTGCGACTGAAAACTGAGGAGAGAACCAGAAGATGAAGAGACTGGAGCAATAAAACGGTTCAGTCAAACTGGTGCCATACCACCATGCAAAGAGAGAATTATTGAATTTTATTTTATTTTATGTTTTGTTTTTTTCATTTTTTCATTTTATTTTTGCACATGTGTTGTTGCTGCCTGTGTTTAATTGAGTGTGAGACACTTGCTGCTGCCTTTCTTGGCCAGGTCTCCTGTGAAAATAGGTTTTAAATCTCAATGGGATCTTTCTGGTTAAATAAAGCTTAAATTAAAAATAAATTAAAATTACCCCACTGTCTAATACTACTACTACTACTACTAACAATAATAATAATATTAATAATACTAATAATAGGGATGGGTATTGATAAGATTTTCACGATTCCGATTCCATTTTCGATTCTGCTTAACGATTCGATTCTTTATCGATTCGTTTTAAAAAAGGAGAACACTGAGGTCGATTAGCTTAGAACTTTGTTTTATATCTTCTCTTTGAACAAGATAGAAATTTAGGAGTAACATGGCCTTACAAACCCAACAGTGAGATCTTAAGAGATCCAGCCTATGGCTCTTCAATGTGGTGTCACAGGGACCCCGGGGAAAAAAATTGTAAATGTAAAATAATAAAATAAATATTCTTCTGTAGCAATAACAAAGTATAACATCATTTGGAAAGCAGTGAATTTTCCCATCCATGTAGATTATGTCAGGCACGCAGGCAGTTTGTCGCCTCTCCTGCGATACCTTTCTGCTGCTTGTAATTTTTAGAAGTCAACACCAGGAGCAGTACATGCTGATTGTGCCTTTTAATCTGTCATGCTGCACAAATGAACCATGTGAGCGGCGCCATAAGTGCAGCACTGATGTTTATCTTCCCTGCTTCAATAATTTACATTCCTTTAGACACAGTTTACCCATAACGGCATAATGGCATCATAACATAGATAGGCCGGGTGTATTATCAGTCTGTATACAGTTATTGTTTTACAAGTGTACAGGAAGAAAAATATAGAGCACAAAGGTTTAATTTGGTTAGTTCTTTCCCATACATAACAAATGATGGTACAGGATTTAGTTTGTATTGTTTGTCACTACAGGTATATGATGTAATAATTACCTTTGGTTCCCTTTGAGCTACCTGGCTGCTGCTGCAGTCCTTCGTGGTTTGGAGTGAGGCTGGAGCTGGTTTAAGTGGAGAGGCCAAAAAAATGGGCTTAACCTTCTGTTGTGAACACACAGGGAGGAATGGGGTTTCTTCTTGTGTCATGGTCGGTTATTGTCTCTGTGGTTTTCAGCTGTGATGTTTAAAATACTTTATTTAGTTACAATATAAGTTGAGCTGTTTCTCATTTGGGGACATCAGTATGTTGAGTTATGACATTTTGTTAAATATTTTTATGAGAATTCTGTTTAACTGACATCTTTTATGGACCAACTTAGAGCTTAACACAGTTTGTTTCCATTACACAATCTGTCCCTGTGGTTCCTGAAGGAGAAAAAAAAGCATGATTGCTAAGCATAAATCAGGCAGCATAAAGTAGTCCCATAAATGTGGGAGCTCCTGCAGAGGGGTGTTTTTCTCCCACCACAGACGTGCTCCAGTGCAGTCCTTCAAAAGGCCAACTGCACATCGCTGGACACGGATGATCTAAGCCATAGGTGTCAAACTCTGGCCCGCGGGCCAAATTTGGCCCGCAGCCTAATTACATTTGGCCCGCGAAGCCATACCAAATTACTATCAGAGCTGGCCTACTGGTATTATACAGCTAATATATATATATTGTTTAGTATTAAGCTTTGCTTGTTCCATATTCAGTTTTTCAGCAAAACGTGTTTGAGTCCATAAGAAAAGATTCATTCTTATATCTGGAGGAATAAATATATTTCAATAAATATTAACGTTGGCCCGCGACTTTGTTCCAGTTTTGAATTTTGGCCCACTGTGTATTTGAGTTTGACACCCCTGATCTAAGCATTTGCTCATTAAATGTAAGTGGACCAATTTCACATTATACACCAACACTAACAGCACTCTGTGTTTGAGCACCTAGAAACTCCATCATTGTTTCCCTCCAACATAAACAGTAGATATGCAGGGAAGATAAATGATGGTAGATATCCATACTTAAATAAAACTGAGGAATTTGTAATGGTTATGGTTGCAAGACAGAAAGCATCAACTTTGGAGCTGAGATTAACAAAAGTAGGACGATTTGCCACAAAATTTTAGCAGTTTAAGCAGTGGCGGAGCGGGGGGTTGGCTTACTGGGCTTAAGCCCGGGTTGTTTTGTCAGAAGCCCGGGGTCTTTTGGAGTGTAATTTTTTCATAGTTAGATGCCTGGCTGACAACTGTATAAAACAAAAATTACACACAATATTCGAAGCACATAGTGCACACTGTGGGAATTTACAACTGTGTGTAAATCCCCCCTAATATTGGTATGATCCGAGCTCAGGCACTAAGCGACTGAGCGAGGGGGCGGGGCAGCTGCTGCCTAAGAGTGCGCTGTTGGAGAAACGGAGCCAGGCAGACAGAGGAGAACTGAAGTTTGACAGGAAAGCAAATCATTCGTACTGTACAAATAATGTAAATATGACGGTGCATCACGAAAGATTGATATGAAACTGATCACTTGACCAATATTACGTTACTTGCTCTTCGAGTGAATCAACAAATGGCGAAATGAAAAGCCGAACAACAACAATGTTGTTTTTGTTTAGAGAGTCTTAGCTTACATGTATGTTTATTTCATATTTTCAGTTGTTTCCCTCCACGGCTAAATAAATCGGTTTCAGTAATGCACTGATATATAAGAATGGACATAAGGGGCTTCTTTCAAAGAAAAAACTCTGGTAGTATTTTATATATTATGCTTTGTATGTTGTTCAGTACATTTCTATGCAAAACAAGAGGAACTTCAATACACAGCAGTATATTCACAATTTAAACCAGATATTTACATACACTTTATGGAAAACACAAGAACATTTTTTACTGTACAACATCAATTTAGAGTAAACTTGTTTTGTTCTGGATAAATAAATATTGAAATATCTTTTGAATTAGTTGAATGTCAGAATAAAGAGTGACAGAGCTGTCTATTTTTTATCACTTTCATCAAATTTAGGAGTACATGTACACTAAGTTTATTGTTGATTAATAAGAAAACTGCAGACGATTCCATTCTGAGCTGACGAAGCTTCTGATTGGTTAGTAGAGTCCATGTGGCTCGATTTTGAATACAATTTGGTGCCATTTACAATTAAGAAATACAGATAGTTTCTCTCTTTACTCTTAAAGTTAACAAATATGTTTTTTATATTTATCAATCTAAAAAAATAAACATCATAGCATGATGTTTCCACCCCCCATGCTTCACAGTAGGTATGGTGTTCTTGGGATGCAACTCAGTATTCTTCGTCCTCCAAACACGACGAGTTGAGTTTATACCAAAAAGTTCTACTTTGGTTTCATCTGACCACCTGACATTCTCCCAATCCTCTGCTGTATCATCCATGTGCTCTCTGGCAAACTTCAGACGGGCCTGGACATGCACTGGCTTCAGCAGCGGAACACGTCTGGCACTGCGGGATTTGATTCCCTGCCGTTGTAGTGTGTTACTGATGGTGACCTTTGTTACTTTGGTCCCAGCTCTCTGCAGGTCATTCACCAGGTCCCCCCGTGTGGTTCTGGGATCTTTGCTCACCGTTCTCATGATCATTTTGACCCCACGGGATGAGATCTTGCGTGGAGCCCCAGATCGTGGGAGATTATCAGTGGTCTTGTATGTCTTCCATTTTCTGATGATTGCTCCCACAGTTGATTTTTCCACACCAAGCTGCTTGCCTATTGTAGATTCACTCTTCCCAGTCTGGTGCAGGTCTACAATACTTTTCCTGGTGTCCTTCAAAAGCTCTTTGGTCTTGGCCATGGCGGAGTTTGGAGTCTGACTGTTTGAGGCTGTGGACAGGTGTCTTTTATACAGATGATGAGTTCAAACAGGTGCCATTCATACAGGTAACGAGTGGGGGACAGAAAAGCTTCTTACAGAAGACGTTACAGGTCTGTGAGAGCCAGAGATTTTCCTTGTTTGAGGTGACCAAATACTTATTTTCCACCCTGATTTACGAATAAATTCTTTACAAATCCTACCATGTGGATTCATGGATTATTTTTTTCACATTCTGTCTCTCACAGTTGAAGTGTACCTCTGGTGCAAATTACTGACCTCTGTCATCATTTTAAGTGGGGGAACTTGCACAATCGGTGGCTGACTAAATACTTTTTTGCCCCACTGTATGTATGTATGTATGTATGTATGTATGTATGTATGTATGTATGTATGTATGTATGTATGTATGTATGTATGTATGTATATATATATATACACACCCAGCACGCCCCTGCGGGCGGTTTATCCTTCAAGCTCGGGTCCTCTACCAGAGGCCTGGGAGCTTGAGGGTCCTGCGCAGTATCTTAGCTGTTCCCAGGACTGCGCTCTTCTGGACAGAGATCTCCGATGTTATTCCCGGGATCTGCTGGAGCCACTCGCCTAGCTTGGGAGTCACCGCACCTAGTGCTCCGATTACCACGGGGACCACCGTTACCTTCACCCTCCACATCCTCTCCAGCTCTTCTCTGAGCCCTTGGTATTTCTCCAGCTTCTCGTGTTCCTTCTTCCTGATATTGCTGTCATTCGGAACCGCTACATCGATCACTACGGCCGTCTTCTTCTGTTTGTCTACCACCACTATGTCCGGTTGGTTAGCCACCACCATTTTGTCCGTCTGTATCTGGAAGTCCCACAGGATCTTAGCTCGGTCATTCTCCACCACCCTTGGGGGCATCTCCCATTTTGACCTCGGGACTTCCAGGTTATACTCGGCACAGATGTTCCTGTACACTATGCCGGCCACTTGGTTATGGCGTTCCATGTATGCCTTGCCTGCTAGCATCTTGCACCCTGCTGTTATGTGCTGGATTGTCTCTGGGGCATCTTTACACAGCCTGCACCTGGGGTCTTGCCTGGTGTGATAGACCCCAGCCTCTATGGATCTTGTACTCAGAGCTTGTTCTTGTGCTGCCATGATTAGTGCCTCTGTGCTGTCTTTCAGTCCAGCTTTGTCCAGCCACTGGTAGGATTTCTGGATATCAGCCACCTCCTCTATCTGCCGGTGGTACATACCGTGCAGGGGCCTGTCCTTCCATGATGGTTCCTCGTCTCCCTCCTCTTTCTTGGGTTTCTGCTGCCTGAGGTATTCACTGAGCACTCGGTCAGTTGGGGCCATCTTCCCAATGTATTCTTGGATGTTCGTTGTCTCATCCTGGACTGTGGTGCTGACACTCACCAGTCCCCGGCCCCCTTCCTTCCGCTTAGCGTACAGCCTCAGGGTGCTGGACTTGGGGTGAAACCCTCCATGCATGGTAAGGAGCTTTCTTGTCTTTATGTCAGTGGCTTCTATCTCCTCCTTTGGCCAGCCTATTACCCCAGCAGGGTACCTGATCACGGGCAGGGCGTACGTGTTGATGGCCCGGATCTTGTTCTTACCATTCAGCTGACTCCTCAGGACTTGCCTGACCCTCTGCAGGTACTTGGTGGTTGCAGCCTTTCTAGCGGCCTCTTCATGGTTCCCATTTGCCTGCGGGATCCCCAGGTACTTGTAACTGTCCTCTATGTCTGCAATGTTGCCTTCTGGTAGTTCAATCCCCTCAGTTCTGACTACCTTCCCTCTCTTTGTTACCATCCGACTACACTTCTCCAGTCCGAACGACATTCCAATGTCATTGCTGTATAGCCTGGTAGTGTGGATCAGTGAATCGATGTCTCGTTCACTCTTGGCATACAGCTTGATGTCATCCATGTACAGGAGGTGGCTGACAACTGCTCCGTTCCGTAGTCGGTATCCGTAGCCAGTCTTGTTAATGATCTCACTGAGGGGGTTCAGGCCTATGCAGAACAGCAGTGGGGACAGAGCATCTCCTTGGTAGATCCCGCACTTGATGGTAACTTGTGCTATGGGCTTGGAGTTGGCCTCTAGTGTTGTACGCCACATCCCCATTGAGTTCCTGATGAAGGCTCTTAGGGTCCCATTGATCTTGTACAATTCTAGGCATTCCAGTATCCAGCTGTGGGGCATTGAGTCATAGGCCTTCTTGTAATCAATCCAGGCAGTGCACAGGTTGGTCAGTCTGGTCTTGCAGTCTCGGCTGATTGTTCTGTCTACCAGTAGCTGGTGTTTTGCGCCTCTGGTATTCTTGCCAATTCCTTTCTGTGTCCCGCTCATGTATTGACCCATGTGCCTGTTCATCTTAGCCGATATGATGCCTGACAGGAGCTTCCATGTAGTACTGAGGCAGGTTATTGGTCGGTAGTTGGAGGGGACCGGTCCCTTCTTGGGGTCCTTGGGGATCAGGACCGTCCGGCCTTCAGTTAGCCATTCCGGGTGTCTCTCGTTAACTAGCAGCTGGTTCATTTGTGCTGCCAGACGCTCGTGGAGTGCAGTCAGCTTCTTCAGCCAGTAGGCGTGAACCATGTCGGGCCCTGGTGCTGTCCAACTCTTCATACTGGAGACCCTTTCTTGGATATCTGCCACTGTGATGGTTACTGGACCCTGTTCAGGGAGGTCGCTGTGGTCTGCCCTCAGATCCACTAGCCACTGAGCATATATATATATATATATATATATATATATATATATATATATATATATATATATATATATATATATATATACTTACATATTTTACAAATTAATAGATATCAATAAAATAGAGTAAACAATAAAATAAAGTATATAAAATATATAGAGGTTGGTAGTTGGACATGTGCCGGTCTCCACGAGTGTTGAAATGGATGTGTTGGTGGAGTTTTGGTGAAACTTTCTTCAGGTTTCCTTTGTTAAAGTCCCCGGTCATGATAAACGCCGCCTCTGGGTGTGCGGTTTCCTCACTGCTGATCGCACTGTACAGTTCCCTGAGTGCTCGGTCAGTGTCGGCTTGTGGGGGAATGTAAACAGCCGTAATAATCACTGCTGTGAATTCCCTCGGTAGCCAGAATGGCCGGCACTTAATCACCAGGTACTCCAGGTCCGGTGAGCAGAAGGATTTGACCGGGTGCACGTTCGCATAATCACACCAGCTGTTGTTGATCATGAAACACACACCTCCGCCTCTGCTTTTACCAGTAAGATCCTGTGACCAGTCTGCACGGTGCACAGAGAACCCCAGTAGTTGTATTGCGGAGTCCGGTACCTTATCCAGAAACAGTCACTTATAAATAAAGTTAAATTAAACTGAATGGACGTAAATGGATAATGTAATTGTATCTGACAAACAGAAAGTCATTGTTCACAGATGGATTCATGTTTTGTGTGTCTGCAGTTTGTCAGGCTGTCTGATCACAGAGGAAGGCTGTACTTCTCTGGTCTCAGCTCTGAACTCCAACCCCTCCCATCTGAGAGAGCTGGACCTTAGCTACAATCATCCAGGAGACTCAGGAATTTAACTGCTGTCGGCTGGATTGAAGGATCCACTGGACACTCTCTGGTATGAAGAGAATGTCTGATAGAGGAGGAAGAGTTGGAAACATTTCCTGTGTCCTTCACTCACTTCCTGTTTGTGTATGAAAGGTAAAATAATACCGAGGACAGGTGAAAGATGCAAAGACAGGTGAGGAAGTGACAAAAGGAGCCTTTAGTGGCCAAAAGACACAAGTCCATCAAACCGAAATCCAAAGCAGCACAGGAAGCATGAAAAAAAACAATAAGAGCTGCTTGAATTCTCCAAATACTGAGGAAAGGTGCTTCATTGCTTCCTTTATTTTTCTCATGGCTGACCGAATGGACTCACGTGCAGACCGCTGACAGTATTTTTACAAATTTTATTCTTTACACAAACATCAGGTGAATATTTACACGGTGAAGGGAAAAACCAGAGCTCCTGGGATTCACAGGGCTTGGGGAAAACGGGCACAGACACTCCGCTCTCACTCAGAGATTCACTTGGACTCTACAGAACATTCCACAGGCAGTAATCCACAAAACGCTCCAGTAATCCACACACTCTCCACTGAGACGAACACACAGGGAAAAATCCAAGGGACATGAGGGCAGGCTTCGGGGAAATCTATTTATAAGAGAAAAAAAGTTAGCGAAGGAAAAAAAATCATGGGAGAAAGCTGGATTCTACTGACAGTTACTAATTGCAGTCTACAATGGTCCAGCGAGGAATAACACCAAACTGCTGTCATAAATAGTCCAGGGCAGGTCATCAGGGAGATCACTCTCAGGTGTGGAGTGGCAGGTGCGTGGGCCAAGGGCGGGAGCCCATAATGAGCTCCGCCCAGGCATGGAAAACAAAGGGAGAACATAGAGGGGAAGGAGCGAGAGCAAGAGAGAGCAGAGGCAAAAACAAAAACACACATGTAGCCACACAGGGAGAGCCAGGCAGACACGGTACCATGACAATTACCTCCTTTAGAAGAGGAGATACTACTGGAGCATCCTTTATGAAAGCAGAGGACATAGATACTAGGGGTGCAACGATACACAAAATTCACGGTTCGGTTCGATACTTTGGTGTCACGGCTCGATATTTTTTCGATACAAAAAAATGTTCATTCCTTTTTAATTTGTCATGTATTAAAATTATAAATATATATTTTAACTCAAAAATACAGTTTTTAAATTTAATGTTGCTGAAACAACAAAATAATAAAATAAATCTATCCGATCAAGAAATCACTCATCTTTGGAAAAGAGAGTTTATTACAGAGAAATGTCTCTTTCCAAAACAAAAGCTATACTATACGCTTCTTCTGGGCTATATTCTCAGCAGCATATTACACATATCAGGTCCTCATAAGGAGAATCATGTGCTAACGGCTGTCTAAACGATTCGGGTAAAGTTTGTTGCATGCGTGCTTGTTGTTTTTGTCTGCTTCCACTTGTCTTTGCACTAGGATGATGTCGGAGTAAATGTGCAGTCATATTCGTTGTGTGCTGTCAGTGTTAATCTCGTTAAAATGACTTTAACGCCGTAACACGGCAAATCTCCGTTAACAAGTTAATTATGCACACCTGATATAGGGTGTTGATGTCATTAGACCACACCCCTTCTCATTACAGAGATGCACATCACCTAATATGCTTAATTGGTAGTAGGCTTTCGAGCCTATACAGCTTGGAGTAAGACAACATGCATGAAGAGGATGATGTGGACAAAATACTCATTTGCCTAATAATTCTGCACTCCCTGTATGTATAATATAATATATATAATATAATATATAGATAGATAATATCACACAAGTATTTACAGCTGTGGCTCTGTAATTTGTTGAAGCAACATTGGCAGCAATTATAGCCTCAAGTCTGTTTGAGACAAAGAATCCATGTTTCTGTTTTTGCCTCTTTTTGAACTTTATTTTTGAAAAATCCAGCATACAGAGTATAGTAGGACATCCCATGAACATGGAAAGTTACTTAAAGACAAAAACCTGCCAAAACAGAGGTGGTAAAGAAAATCTGAGAGGTTTAAATGCGGCTGCATGAAGCCAGGATTAACACATTTGGGCGGAGGAAAAAGAGAGAATTAAAATAATAAATGAGAGAAAAACAACAATAAGTTATTATCATTACCAGTGTTGGGATCATTACACAAAAGAGTCATGGATTACACAGTAATTGTCCTTTTTCTTAAAATCATTACTTAATTACTTGCCAAATAAATGAATTAACTGAACCACTTCACTGTAAAATCCAATTAGTTCCCCAAACTTAAAAAAATGATTCAAACTCGTTCCCTAAAAAAGAAACGAAGTAAAGCTTACTTAAGATATCTGTGTTAGGACAACTTATTCATTACAAGTATACAGTACTAAGAATAACATGATGTTTCTGAGGGCACAATACTAATTGTTTACTCACTGATAAAAATTTCAAGTTCTACTAAATTTAAAAAAAAAAGGTTTCTGGTAACTTTCCTTTTTTTCTAACACATAAATCTGTCCTAATGATAGTTTTTGTGTATGGACACAAAAGCAACAACACAAAGCAGCACAAAGACTTCACAGTGATTCTACTGCAGAAAAGTGAGCAGGTAGAAATGGATTCTCCGAGCCTGACTGCTCATCACTACCTTTGTTGTCTGTTTAAAAATCAGCCTTGGGTTTCTCGACTCTAGTCAGCATCTACACAGCTATAACATTGCTCTGGATTCTGGCTTTGTCACTTTGTGTTAGCATGCCATCTGTGCACATGGTTGCAAAGAGCCAAAGTTGTGTTAGCAGCATAATGCAGTTGTTTGTGTCCTGGATGTGGTGTGTATTTCATCATCGCACTTTTGTGCATTAAAAATCAAATGTATATCTCCACTATAAACCACTGAGGGACACGAACTAAACAAAACTGATTGTAGCTCAGTGTGGAGGAAGGAAAGTGCCTGTTTTTCATTTTTCTTTTCTATCCACGCTGCATCAAGACAACTGTAATGTAATTACAGCATTGAGTACAGTTACATGTTACATTACTGATTCCCAATGTGTGCTATATATTTGTCCAGTTTGGTGTTTATGCCTGAAGTTGGACTGACTTGATGCCGTACTCTCATTAACAGTTTTTATAGTAAAGGTCATGAATGAGAGCAAAGGCAGGGAGGTGTCCTTTCCAGCCAAACAGAAGAGGAATATAAAGATAATGAAGGTCACAGTTTGAATCAATCAATTTCATTCAATACAGTGGTGTACTGACAGATCCAGGATCAGTCCAAATCATCAGCAGTTTGATCCACGTATGGATTGAAGTGTATTTGTGAAACTCTTGGACTGTTCCTTTATCAATGTAAAACAGTATGTGTAAGAGAGCCATGCAATGTCCATGTGTGCATGCTGAAAGAGACTGTGCTGGTCTGACCCCCCCTCCTCCTTTCAGGGTGGAGCCTGCTGGAGAACAATGGTTGACACCAGGTCTGAGGAAGTGTAAGTGTGTTTTTAATATGATTCATGAAAACAAAGCAGCACACATTCAACCATCTTCAAACTGTCACATCACTCATTCACATCTCTGATGTCAGGTGTCATCATCAAAGTGTCAATCAATGAACAGATGATGGATCAATAACTGCAACTGGATTGTGTTTGTTCTCTCCATCAGATTCCTGTCAACTTACAATCGACACAAACACAGTAAACAAAAGACTCAAACTGTCTGACAACAACATGAAGGTGATGCGTGTGGAGAAGGTTCAGTCATATCCTGATCATCCAGACAGATTTGATGTCCATCCTCAGCTGCTGTGTAAAAATGGTCTGACTGGTCGCTGTTACTGGGAGGTCGAGTGGAAAGGAAATGTTTATATATCAATGAGTTACAGAAGAATCAGAAGGAAAGGAGACAGTGATGACTGTGTGTTTGGATACAATGATCAGTCCTGGAGTCTGTGGTGCTCTAATGTTCTTGGTTACTCTGTCTGTCACAATAACAGAAAAACATCCATCTCCTCTTCCGTCTCTAACAGAGTAGCAGTGTATGTGGACTGTCCTGCTGGCACTCTGTCCTTCTACAGTGTCTCCTCTGACACTCTGATCCACCTCCACACCTTCAACACCACTTTCACTCAAACTCTTTATCCTGGGTTTAGTTTCTGGTCTCCTGTTTCCTCGGTGTGTCTGTGCTGAGTTGAGTGTAAAGAGTGTCCTCCTGTTAGAGAAACACTCTGACTGTTGAACAGATAGTTCAGTCTGTACATGTCTGTCTCTTTCACTCAGAAACACGTTTTCAGATTCACGGATTCAATCAGTTGATGTTTTAAACTGATTGAATCCTCTTCAGATGGGTCATAATGCATGTGGCTTATCTAATAAACAGCAGTTGCTGCATTGATTATTTGAAACTAGTCTTGTCTTAATCGTGCACCTTTTGTATTTCATGTTAGAAAAATTGCTTTGAATCTTCAAAGACAAAAAATATAAAAGGTCAAGACAATCCCTAATTTCAAATAAAGAAAGAACAGCACCAGCTTTGGTTGAGTCACCTCCAAAAAACCTCTTAAATGGCATCTACTGTCTGGAAATGTTTGTAAACTTCCCTTGCCATCTATCCCCAAAGGTTCTCAATTAGATTTAAAGCAGGGGAACATGCAGGTTGGTCCAAAAGAGTGATGTTATTCTCCTGGAAGAAGTCCCTTGTCATGCAGGCATTGTGTACTTTAGCGCTGTCCTGTTGAAAAACCCAGTCGTTACCACACAGTTGAGGGCCTCAGTCATGAGGGATGCTCTGCAATGTCTGGACATAGCCAGCAGCTGTTTGATGCCCCTGCACCTCCTGAAGCTCCGTTGTTCCACTGAAAGAAAAAGCACCCAAACCATTATAGTGCCCCCTTTACTGCGAAAAATTGAAAATTAAATTGTTTTATGAAAATTAAGTAAAGGTCACATTAAAATGTGAAAATTGATCTGTTAAATTAACTTTTTTTGTTTTTTGCTTTAGAAACCTGGAATTACAGCTACTTTGCTAAATTTTTTAAGTGAAAATGTGCTACATTTGACATTTATTACATTTATTTGGTGCATATTGTTGAAAAATGTCAGTTTCTTATTCACTGGCTAGTGACTGGCTATGTAGTGATGGGTTTTATGTAGGAGTACCACTGCTTTCTATGTCCAACCTTTCATTCAATACATCTTTAAATGCTATTTCATGTAATCAAGTTTGGGGGTTTTTATTAGCTGCCTTTTTTTGGTAAACAACTTCTTTATTTTAATTTTGTGTTATCTATTGATAAGGGTTTTTCTGTGTTACTGGAAGGTCTTTACCTTAAATTATCAAGTGCCTTGAGGTGACTGCAATTTTGCACGACAGAAAATAAAAGTTGAACATGTACCTTACAGAGGACTGCCTGAAGACACGATCACATCTGGGTAAGAGTGAAGACAACCCAAATTTATCATTTATGGTTTTTGTAATTGTCAGTTGAGTTCAGTATGAATGCGTATAAATTGTTATACACTTTCATATAACAGTTGCATGTGTTGAGGTGGATGCAGCTGGCAGGTAGACCCTCATTGTTTTTAATACATACAAAGTTCAGTGTCCGATTTGTAATTGTATGAGTACAATTGCATAAGTGTCATGGATGCTACAAAATTGTATTTGCAGAAAGTACTTGCAGAAAATTAAAAAGTCCCAAAAGAATTAAAAATGGTTCCCAAAATGTGTGCATTTATAAATCTTATGTGTTGTATTAAATATAAACTGAATCAAGTATGAGAAAAACGTTTGTTTTTCTAAGTAATACTAAAGTAGTTTCCTTTGGATGTTTCCATGATTTTAAAAAAAAGTAATCTTTTGATATTCTATAACTTACTCAGACTAAAAATCTCATTTCCAAGAGAGACCTGGACCTGAAATAAGATTAAATGAATCACATTAAGAAACTCCCCTTCCAAACAAACTTTAACCATTTTTCAAACACAAACACTCAATGACTCCTTCTCCAATCCTGGTTTTTGGACTGTATTTACCATTATGATCATGACTTGTCCTCTGCTGCTAGGGGTCCTTCACTGTGCACTAATTCCTATTCACCCACGTGTCAGATCCTAGTTAGTGAAGTGGAACTCATGTCACATGGAAGACCGGGTTCCCTGAAGGGGAGTGAGAAGTGTCCCTTGCTTTTTTTGCGGCTCAGAAAGTAGAGCAGGAAGGTTTTAATTGGAAGGTTCGTGGCTCAATTCCGATCTGTCAAATATCGTTGGGCAAGATACAAATCTCAAGTTGATCTCTGAATTCATGAGTTATAGTATGAATGTATGTGAACGTTAGATAAAAAGCACTTGCGGAGAAGAAGCATACAAAAAGTGCTTGTATGAATGAGACACGTTGTGTAGAGTGCTCAAAGTAGAAAAGCACTATAAAAGATCCACTGACCATTTAACTTTAACTGTCATGATACAGGAAACATTGCAGGCAATGGCAGAAAAGTTTGCATTGTGTGTTTTTAAAAATCTAGAAGCAGGTGCATCACGTGCTGCTTGGCTTTAAGAAATGAAATCACTAGAAAAAATGTCATGTCAACCTAACTCCCACACCATTTCCTGTTTATAAATGACTTACTTTGTACTGAAATATTTATACACCATCATCAAGTGATTTTTTCTGTTTTTGCTTGTTTGCTTTCTTTGAATCCATATATATTCAATGTCAAACTGAATGCAACTTTATATCTGCCTTTGAGATAATGCTGCAATATTTACTGCTGCACAGCAGGGGGAAGGAAGCGCTGGTGAAATCAATTGGAGTAGTCAAAAGCAAAATTTCTTCATACATACAATGATTTTATTAATTTTTTTTTTTTTACTGACAGTGATAATAGTGATTTTTTTCAACCAGCCAAATCTTTTCTCTGAACTTGGTCTTAAACTTCTAGAATGAACACATATTTTTACAACTTGTAGTGAAAGCCCAAATCAGTACATCCCTCCTGAAAATTTGTGAACTATGCTTAAAAGCAAAGTTTGTTCCAGAAACTAACCAGTTTAAAGGGTTCTGCTAAAAGAGTGGTTAAGTATCCAGCCAGAATTATGCCACCAGCATGTAGTCCCTTTCGACCCTGTGTGGCTTAGAGAAAATCCAAAATCATTTCAAACTTTTGCACCAAGTCTGGCAGGCACTGGGCTTGCTGTTTCACCAGGTTGCTCATCGAGTCTATCAGGTTATGCTGAATCTGTTTATTTGTTCCTGTCCACTGCTTGGATGTGGACTAAGAAAGAATGTCTTATCTTGTCATGACTTGTCTTATCTTATATCATATATCAAGTAAGTAATTAAAATTTTTATTTCTAAAGCACCTTTCAAGACAAATTTACAAAGTGCTTCAGGACAAACCAGTGCAAAATACCAGGGGAAAAAAAAGAAGAATTAACTAAATGCAAGTCTGAAAAGATGAGTATTTAGTTGTTTCTTGAAAGAGTCCACTGACCTCAAGCTCGGAGGAAGAGAGGTCCAGAGTCTGGTGGCCACGAGGGCTGCCACAAACAATTATTTTGATAGTCAACTAATCGATTATTTTTGCGATTAGTTGACTAATCAGATCATCATCCACTGGACGTAAAACGTACAGCTTATTGCACCAGCAGCATCTGCTCTTATATAACTATCATTAGCTTACAGCTTGAAGTGTTTAAGGTATGTGCTAACTAAAAATAAAGACAAGATGATAGTTTATTAAAGTTTTAATGAAATTTGGAGATTGTCTCAGTGGAGTTTAATTATCTCAGCCGTCTGATCTCAAATATAACAGGACACAGGAGTAAATTCTCAACCATCTCACACTTCTGTTTAATCAGTTTTCTGTTAAATGTTTATTCAGCTGTGTGAAAACTATAACTTTAATCTAAGTCAAACCGATTTACTCAGGAACAAATAAAACACTGAAAAAAGCCAAACAATAACATTTTTAAGTTATCTAAGTGACTTATATATCATGTTAAACCCAGTGTTGGGAAGGTTACTTTTAAAATGTATTCCATTACAGAATACAGAATACATGCCCCAAAATGTATTCTGTAACGTATTCCGTTACGTTACTCAATGAGAGTAACGTATTCTGAATACTTTGGATTACTTAATATAGTATCATGCTGAATGTATTGCTGTGATTTATTACTATTACTGAAGGTCCGCGGCTCCGAACCTTAGTAAAGGGACCTCTGACTAATACGGCAGGGTCCCTGTCGGCTCGTAGCCGAAAAATAGCTTTACTTTGTTGTGTGGGTCAACTTTGCTTGCAAGAGACAGAGAGAGGCGTTGAAAGGCTGCACCAACGAAACTTATTGTTTCAGAGGAAAACACGAACACAGTGTACAGTTGAGTCTTAATAGCTTACTTACAACTGGGCTTGTCAGGCTCTCTTCTTGGCTGCAGTGGTTATTATTATATTTACATGCTTCCAGCTCCCGTTTTTCCTCGATGACAACTCCTACTTTTCCATTTGCCCTTTTCTCCCTCCTCGCGTTCAGAGACACATAACGGGTATGGCAGTCCATTCTCCCAGCAGCACGGGCTACACTGCCCATGAGGCTACATTCTTTAGAGCTATACCTGTAGCATCCTGCCTATTAGCTTAGCACAACAACAACAAAAATGCGCTCTATCACCCAGGAAACACACAGAGAGAGAGCGTCGCCCTGTAACCATGGCAACCGTAACGCTGCCACCTGGAACAACAGAACGTAGCTGTCAAACAAAACCCAAACAGTCCTGACCCGCGACAAAATGAAACAGGAAAGTACCGCAGTGTAATCCATTTATTTCAACAAAGTAACTGTATTCTAAATACCACCTTTTTAAACGGTAACTGTAACGGAATACAGTTACTCATATTTTGTATTTTAAATACGTAACGGCGGTACATGTATTCCGTTACTCCCCAACACTGGTTAAACCTGAGTAGCGAAAGACCGCGGAGGGTTTGTAAACAATGTGCCTGGAGTTCACTGTTCTCGCCGGCTAGAGCCGTTGGAAACTGGAATTGGCTGAGCCGCGCTATGAATTCTGGGATAGGGCCAGGAAGGATAAATCCAACCCATCCTTAAAATCTGGGGAAATTAAGTACGCATTTGGAGAAGTCTTTGAGTTTGGACAATCTGTATTCAATGAGGAGCCAGCGAGATGATTGAGCAAATATTATACTGGTACCCAGAGCACTCATTGAGCACAAATATCTGAGGGGCACAAACAAGGACGTATTGTTTTTTTGATCATTAAGTCAGAGAAAATTGTCAACCATCCAACTTTTAATGGAATCTAAGCACCTATTCAGGACCTACAGCTTTGAAACATCGTGGCCCTTAAAAGAGCTATATAATTGAATTAGCAGTGATAACACATGTCCTTAAAGTTACTAAAGATGGAGTAGACACAAATTTAAAGAAAAAAAATGGTCCATGGTACATAACCTTGTAGCACATTATACCCAAGAGAAGAGGACAATGACCTGTATTTGGAAACAGCCCCAGAAAAACACTGTTCAGACAGATATCATGTGAATTCATGTGAATCCAGAACAAATCCAGATATGGACATTGAATATTTCAGCATATAAAAACATGTGGTGGTTAACAGAAGGCATATCCAACGTCAGCAAAATACAACATTCTCCTCTCCAAACATACCATATTTGTCCAAGACAAATGGTTCATCACAACTCTTTCTAAAATCTTAGCAATCTGTAGTTGCTTTTTATTTTATTTCATAAAATTTTCCATTTTGTCAGTGGGTGGATGAAGGTGAGCATGAGAAATACCACATGACTGCATTTCACATTGAGAGCAGCAGTCTGTCTTTTTTTCTCATTTGATAATGATCTGAAACACTGTGGGTAACTTGAATGCAGCACGGGTGCTTTGAAAGCTATTTTTGTTTAGTATGTCTTTAGCTGCAGGAAGAAGCCACGCAGGAAAACGCCCCATGCTGACTGCCTTTACATTTATCAGTTGTCCATACACTCAGCAACAACACATGATGGAGGTCAGAGCTCTGTGCCTAAAACTGTGTCTATTTCCACATAAAAACTTAACTACAACCAATTCATTAAACCCTAATAGAATAGTTTATTGAATGCAAAAAAATTGCACAATTTTCTTTATTTCTATTTTTATGTACCAGTTATGAGATCTTAAAACACATAACATATATAACACAGATTTTTTGTAATCTGTAACTCTTTTTGGTCTCTTTAGTAATGACCCTCATGATCCTGCTGTGTGCACATGATCAGAAAATTGGTGAGTGTCATTAATTCGATCATTGATTTAAATGTGGTTTAATATTTTGTGTTTGACTGAAAAAAAAGTATTTTTATTGAACCTCTTCCTTTGGAGCATATAATCATTAGTATAATTACTATATAGTGACTAGGGCTGGGCTGTATCATACCGTTCACGGTAATACTGGTGTAACGTTGGGCAACGATAAGAAAATTAAATATCGCGATAGAATATGGGTAAAATGCGCATGCGCAGTGCCTTTGTTTACATACGCACATGGCAGCGACGCAGAATGAGAAGAGCGAAAGCGGATCGTTGAATGAAACAGATGAACCAGAATTGGTTTGTAAAAATGCTGCAACTTCAGTGTGGAACTGGTTTAGCTTTCGTCCGTCAGATACACAACAAACCACTATTTTTGGTAGAGCATGCTAGCGGGCCGTCGTTATTACCGTGTTGTTTGGAAAATACGGCACACTTAAAATCAATCCTTTGATTTTTCTGAAAATCGACAGTGGCCCTTATAATCCCGTGTGCCTTATGTATGAATTCTGGTTGTGTTTACTGACCTCGAAACGATTTTATGTCGTACACGGCACTCAAAAATCTGTCAAATGTTTTAGTACGACTTTGCTAAGCTACGAAGCCGCACCGCTTGATGGATTGTCGGAGCATTACGGCCATCGTAGGCAGGCGCCTCGCGGAGTGATACGTACTGTGCTTCAACATAATATTACCGTATTGTGTGTGTATAACCTCTTAAGTTTTGTGGATATTATACAGGGTTATACTGAGGATATGTCGGCTACTTTCCACTGGAAATGCCTTTTGGTTAAGCTGTCAGCAAGGAATTTGCATTTGCACTGTTATGCGATCGTGGCTCAAGAGCTGGGAGTTCGCCTTGTAATCGGAAGGTTGCCGGTTCGAGCCCCGGCTTGGACAGTCTCGGTCGTTGTGTCCTTGGGCAAGACACTTCACCCGTTGCCTACTGGTGGTGGTCAGAGGGCCCGGTGGCGCCAGTGTCCGGCAGCCTCACCTCTGTCAGTGCGCCCCAGGGTGGCTGTGGCTACAATGTAGCTTGCCATCACCAGTGTGTGAATGTGTGTGTGAATGGGTGGATGACTGGATATGTAAAGCGCTTTGGGGTCCTTAGGGACTAGTAAAGCGCTATATAAATACAGACCATTTACCATATTTATTTTAATGCACTCAAAAAAGCTGCTTGTTTAAGTGAAAATACATTGATGGGATTTTTTGCACTAATAAAGTTGTGGAGTTGTGAAGTATTTTGTCTGGTGTCAATTATATCGTCAGTTATATCGTTATCACAAATTTTCAAATGTATATCGTGATAAATATTTTTGGTCATATCGCCCTGCTCTAATAGGGCGATATGACCATAGTGCTAATAGTGCTCTGATTTTTTCAATTATTTTGCTTTCATTTACTCAAGTGTAATTTTTTAAGTGTTTACCCACAGCAGTCTTAGTAGTAGAAGTACAAACTGAATCTTCGGTTTCTTTTCTTGAGCTCAGATGCAGTTTCTCTTCGCATTGTTCCAGATTGCAGTTCTTTCAATATGATTCAGTGATATTTTACTGTGAGGAAGCTGTTAATTGGGAAGTTGTGGATAATTTCAAACCTTTAATTTTTATGAAGAGGGAGTTTATGCTCACAGCAGCTCCACAGCAACACAGCAAACATGACTATCCAAAGACATTCAAAGTTGGATGAAGGACTTTACAAATGCACCATCTCAGGAGGAACAGAATCGATAGCGAGCAGGCTGAAAGTCAAAGGTGAGAAACAGCAATGTTTATTGTCCACATGACACAGCAATTGCATCAACACAATAATCTCCCTGATTTATAGATGCTGTCAGACAAACTCATTGTGAAAAAAATAATGGTTT
Source organism: Rhamphochromis longiceps (assembly GCF_057381845.1). NCBI lineage: Eukaryota > Metazoa > Chordata > Actinopteri > Cichliformes > Cichlidae > Rhamphochromis > Rhamphochromis longiceps. Next base: position 34,371,145 of record NC_140559.1, read on the forward strand.
TATTGTCAATATTAATTTACTTACACTGAATTGTTCTCATTTACAGCACATTCTTCTTAAACAAGGGTGAAAAGGTTGGTTTAAAGTTTCATGATGTCAAAATTTAATTTGTAATCATTCATTTTTTATTAATGTGACAAAACCAACATAACTCCTTTTAATTAACAATAGTGCAAAATACAAAAACGTTTCATAAGTACTTAAGGTTTTGTGAGGTTACAAAACCCTGTTTACTCTTTCCCTCCCAGGCTTCTAGACTTCTGATTGGCCAAAATTTAGTTTTTAGCATTTACATGTGTGGACAAAACTGTACGTGTGGACAGGACTTTTTACAAAAAATGGAAAATCTCAGTTTTTGTAATAAGGCAGATCGCACTAACATAATATGCACTGTTGTTGATTATTTACCTGCCGCATTAACGGGAGAGGACGTGCAAACGTTACCGCTGCTGCTGGGTTGAGATTCACGAGTCCGGAGCGGAATTAAAAACACGACATTCATTTAACAGACATTTCTGTTTAATTACATTTTAAATAATAATAATAATAATAATAATTGTAGTGGAGATATCAAAGATAGGCACGGCTGTGGCACTGATTCAGTCTTTGAGCACTACGGTCACCCCGGTGTGTCGGCCAGAACACCACTTAAGGCCAAATTGCCCAGAGTACGAAAGAAGGAGGGAGCTTGAGGTTCCGTTTCAGGCACTTTATTGTCACCGCTTAATTTCTGGGGCTGTAACACAGCGGGTGTACATAAGTGTGTGTCTGGGGGTGTGTGTGTGTGTGGTGTGTGTGGTGTGTGTGGTTTCCTACAAAGGAAATAAACAAGGGAAATAACAATAAATAAAGAAAATAGACAAGTCAAATACTCAAATATAAACATAATACAACATAGTTAACATAATCAAATATAAAGATCAGAAATATATAATACACTTCAAACTGCTCACACTATGCAACTAAATAGCATTAGTGCGAGGTTAAGCAACCGTCAGTACACAGGAACTACTTCCGGTAGTTATACAAAATAACAGCATCCCCCGTTATAATCCGCTATAATGCTCTTATTGTGAAGGGCAAGCGGGACGCTATACTTCCGGTCAAACGTTTTGGGGCCTTTTATACAATAATAGTGTTTGTTTTGTTAAAAAAAAATGTTTAAAAATAAGTTTTGTTTTGAATGTCCAGTTTACCAGATTAGTGGCCTGTTAAATGGTTAAATTCTAGGTTGGCTTTATAGTTGAAAATAAAATAATTCAGCTTGCCCTTTTAAATAATTAAGTTAAATTCCACAGTTGAATTATAAGAAACATTTTGGGGTTGCCTATGTTATATATAAACCCTGCCATATGTTTTATCTGGTCATTTTGATTATTAGAAACTTTATATACTGGAAGTTAGCTTTTAACAAGTATGCAATGATTATATTTAAATTAGGTGGTCTTTTTTTAAACACATATCTCTTTAGACCGAAACTGACAGGGTCAATACCACACCTTCAGACAGTAGTAGATGGTGTTTTTAATATTATATGTGTTAGCCTAATTTGGTTATTTGAGGTCTACACTGACCTTCTGTGTTATAAGTTCTAATGGTTGCACAGCCAATAACAATCAAAACAGCTCCTAAATAATTTTCTGTTTTTTCCCGCTCTGCTTGCTGCTATCTTTGAGGCTCAGGACCAGCACTCCCCAGTGGCAGTGTTGGGCAAGTTACTTTGAAAAAGTAATTAATTATAGTTACTAGTTACTTCTTCAAAAAAGTAACTGAGTTAGTAACTGAGCTACAAGATTCTAAAATTAATTAATTACTTGAAAAGTAACTATTGCTAACTATTACGCTACGTCCGCACCTACACGGGTATTATACTATATATACTAGGTCTATGCTAGACTGTGATATGATTACCGTCCGCGGAACCATCATATGTGACCATTCACATATGATTTTAGATTAAAACTTCATTTGATCTGTTTCATTGCATCTATGCCTATATTTGTATATATATTTTTACTAAATAAACTGTCTACTTCCTGTCAGAGTGAGGATGTTTGATGTTTTCAAAAAAGTGCCTCCAGTCCACATACAGACCTCCTGTTTGATTTGTTGATTGTAGTGTTATATTTTATGAATCCTTTATTTATCCAGGTAAAAATCTCATTGAGATTCAAATCTCAGTTTTAACAGAGACCATCTGTACTATCATGGGCTTCAGTTTATGTTATAGGTTCATCTTTTCAAACAGAAGCTTTAAAAAAAGACAACAGATTCAACTTACACATCATAGATAGATAGATAGCCCTTTATTTGTCATGTGCAGTGACAAATATACAGTGAAATTGGACCCCCTTCCATCCGTACATTCATTTCACAGACATCACATTAGGGGGGACAGATCGGAGAGAGGTAGGATGGAAACAATGAAATATGTAATTCATGAGGGAAGACAGGGAGAGAAAAAAACGAACTCCAGCCAGACTGAGCTTCTAGAGGAGAACAGTTTGAGAACAAAAAAGGAGCAAAGACACTCTACTTCTTTATATTTTGCTACAAAAAGCTTCAGTCTCAGGAAGTCAGCCAAAAACCACTGGCAAATGTTTGCTCATTTTCACTGTTCAATGTGGGGAACACGTTTTAGCGCATCCATGCTTGTTCTGACTCAGCGTGTCGCTAAACAGGAAACCTCAAAACCAAAGGAGTCAAACACTTTTTCACACCACTGAACAGACTGACAAAGAAGCAGCTTCAGTAATCGGAATTCTGATCTCTGCATCAGTCTGAGTCTTCCCGTTGTTACTAACCTCTCTTAATTGTTCCTAATAACATCAGCTAGAAATAAAATCTTTATTTGGAATTGCATTCTGCTGTTTTAAATCTGCTAGATGTGCAGTTAGTGTTACATCTCTTACAAACTCACATCCAAAATCCTCACAACCAAAACAAAATGTAAACCAATGTTAAAAAGGAACTTTGACTTTTCCAGCTCGAGGGCTTTCATATGCTGATTTTAGCTCTGCGAGTCATGTTTATCTTGCTGTCGGCTTCACAGATTCTCATCGTGGATGCAAGAAGAAAAAGTAATGTCATGGTAATTTTGGGCTTTAAATAATTTATTTGAAGTCTCCTTTTTCCTGGGTAAAATGATACAGCATACATCTTTAACAGCATATAAAAAGCTGCTCCCTTCTTCACAAGGGGTCACCACACAGCATAGCTCTAAATGTTTGATTTGGCAGATTTTTGTCTTTGCTGACACAAATCCAAAGGGAAATAATGTCTCCTCCCAGGATCAAACTGAGGGTCTTTTGCTTGTTAGGTGACTGTGAAAACCACTACACTTTCCTCTAATCCACACAGGGTCAAATGTATACATACACTTAAATCTTTTAGTCGGTGCTGCTGAAGGTTCTACGGTGTCTCTTAACTTGCCAAAGCTAAGACCTCCTTAGTGATCAGGATTGACTAGTAAAGTGAAAATTGTTAGATCTCCAAAGTCAGTTCAGCCTATGAGGCTATCAGGTGTCTACAGACATTTTATTAAAAATTCAAATCTTTAAACACAGTGATGTTGATAAACTCCAGCCTAAACTTAACTGACTATACAGTCAGTGCAGATACAAAGTTGTGTTAACCAAATGTTTTCAACCATAAAGCCACTATTAACATCATCAAACCAGACTATTTGTAGTTTCAAGAAAAAGTAATGATACTTTTACTTTTTCAGATTTTATTTTCTTACAAAAGAAAGATATGTCAGGTCTGACACAGTTATGTTAAAAACTGGATTTATTTAAAGAAACAAAACTGAAGCTAAGATATTTTTTGTGATTCAGTATGAAAGCAATGCCGCTCACAACTCATAAAGATGATGTCAATCTACAGAGAATCAGCTAGTCAGCCACTGATGTTACTGTCAGTCACACAGATGTGGGAGGTTTTACACACAGTTTGAGTCGCTACGCTTTGAACAGGAAGCATCGAAACTCTTTCTGTTTCGTGACCATTTACAGACAAGTCGTTTCCATTGAAGTAAACAAGAACAAAAAATGAAATTAAAAGAAGTTAAGCTTCATAGCATGTGAGTACGTGTGGTGAAGAGACAACTTACAAACACCACAACTGTGTCTTAGTCATTCCAGGTAAGCGCTCTCTGCTTCACATGAACACGTGATACCAGGAAGAGCACACGGGTGCTGGCCAAAGAGACACTGCAGCAGATGAACAGTTTCAAGTTCTTAATAAAGAGTCCCCTCATGACTATTAATCCATCTTATTTCTGATTTTGTTACAGAAAACTGTAAAACGTGTCTTGAAGCTATGTTTATTTTACTGACACAGTTATAGTCACACACAAACATCCATTTTTTTACACAGAGCCATATAGGTTTGGATTAATAATAATTGTAATAATAAACTACTGATGCTATCTTTGTCTAATATTTAAATTTAGTGATCTGAAACAAGTGACAAACATTTTTTTAAAAAATCTCAAAGGAGTCAAACACTTTTTCGCACCACTGAACAGTAAGACTGACAAAGAAGCAGCTTCAGTAACCAGAAGAACTGAAAGGATCAGATCTGATCTCTGCATCAGTCTGAGTCTTCCAGATGTTACTAACCTCTCTTAACTGTTCCTATATACTGTGAAATAAAGGAGGTCAGGATTCAGAGTGAACCTCCTAAAGCAAAAAAACATGTAAAAGTAAAGTGTTTTATGGCTTCTTAACCTCCTAACACCCAAACTCCTCCACAGCATGCATTTTTAATTTCTCTTTGATATTTGGGCTGATTGGGACCTGATGAATGTAAAAACAAAGAATCACCAGATTTTTTTTTTTACCTGATTTTTGTTTCTAAGAAAAATGAGAGCCACATATGAGGATATTCATTTAAAAGTTTGATAAAACAGAGGCAGTATAATGTCCTCGTAAGCAGATATCAGGCACTTTATCAGGCACAACTCAAAATGTGATGTCCACATATGTGGGCAGGAGGGCCTAGAGGTTAAGGAAATGTTCTTGGTTTTTGTTAAGTTACTAACACTGACCAATCATTCAGGTAGCTAACTCCTGAATGGGCAGTGAAATGGTTTAAAACTGTTTCTCTGGGCACTTTGTTAGCAGCAGCCTGTCAAAAAAACACACTAATTGTTCCAAACATGTGACTGGCAAGAAGCCAAACTAGAAACAGGAGAAACACACTGAGGTGTGCCAAAATTATATAGCAGCCTCATTTCAGCATGACAAGGATCCCAAACACACAGTCAGTGCAGTAAAATCATACCTGGATAGAAAAACACACACACTATCAGTCATGGATTGGCCTCCCCAGATCCTGGGACTCAACATGTGGGATCATCTAAAGGCAGAAACAAAGACTTTGAATGTCCATCAAGAAGCGTGGAGAAGTATTACAAGAAATCTTGTCAAAGAGAGTTCAGACTGTGAAGATTTATAAAGGTGGTTGTGGCGGGACGTGGTCTGTGAGGCGGCTGCAAGGGGATTTGAGTGCCATCCGCTATCATGCCTCGCCGGCTTAAAAGTCTGTGCTGGGTACCAATCTCACCTCATACACCAACACTAACAGGCCCTTTGAGCACTCACCCACTCTGTGGTTTCCTGTGGTTTCTCTGAGGGTGGTGCATTGGTTGGCACAAGGAGTCATAACCAGAGGCATCTGCAGATAAAAAGAGTCAGCTACTGTGCGGCTCACTTTGCTGCCACACTGACAAGATGACACGTTTTTCGGTCTCTACGCTCATTCCTCTTCTTTTTATCAGCGGCGTTTCTGGGAAACTGATTCAAGCCGCTGCAGGAGACGATGTAACGTTTCCCCTCACAGAGGAGTGCATGAAAGGAAGAGGCACGCTGAAACGTCGCCTGCAGGACAACAGCCTCCATTCGGTCGGGGATCTCGACGGCAGCTGGAAGCCGGCTCCAGGTTATATTAGCAGGTTTTTCCAAAGCAGCGACTCTGTGATACTGACAAGTGCAGATATCAGTGATGAAGGCTATTACGAGTTTGACTGCAACAACAAGAAAGAAGAGAGTGCACAGCTGCAGGTATTCATACCTTCTGATGTTTTTGTACGCGAGGGCGAGGATGCCATCCTCCCGTGCCGCTCCATCACAGCAGGTCAGTGGGTGAAGTCTGTGCGCTGGAGGAGAGATGGAGAGGTGGTGCTGGATGTCCAGTCGGGGAAAACCACATATGGGAACGGCTTTGATGAAAGCCGGGTCTCAATACCATCAGACTGGCACCAACGAGCAAACCTGTCCCTCATCATAAAGCGAGCCGAGGCGAGAGACGGAGGAGTTTATTACTGTGACATCGACAAAGTGGAGAAACACCGCTCCGCTGTCCGCCTGCACGTCTCCACACCACCAACACCACCGAGCACCACATCACAGCCTACAACCACAGAGAGGGTAAGAACACAGACTGCATTAGTTTTAGACTTCACTGTGAACATTAAAGGTCTACTGAGGTATTCTTCCACACAACCACACAGATAACAGAGCCCAGCTCAACAAGAAATGTATTCTGATGATCGGGGGAGGCCTTTATGGCAGTCAGTGTCATAATGGTCGCAGAAGCTCCATAAAAACCAGAAGCCCCTGTTTTTCCTGTTTGACCGAAATTCTACAATTTTCTGCTATTTTAATGTCCCCACATCTGCTGTCCAACCTTCAGTCTCACCACTTGTCGCACCACATAAAGATCTCATCCTTACGTTAAGCTTTACGGTGTAAAATGTTTTATTTTCACTTTAACTGAAAGCATTTAAAGTCAGTTAAAACTGCTAACTAACATTTCTGCTCTGTCTTCTTGTCCTCTGCAGCCATCAGAGTGCTCCGACTGGTCATGGAGCACTTTCTCCATAACGGCAGCTGTATTTGTGATCGTTGCCCTGCTTGTTTGGCTCGGCTGGTTTCTGAAGAACAGGAAATTCAATGTGCACCTCAAGGTTTCAGTGGAGGATCCTCAGAGCAGGAAGAAATAAACTTGAAAAATGTTAGCATCAACAACGGTGATGGACACCTCTGCAACGGCAAAGAGGAGGAGGAGGGGCTGAAGAGGGCAGAGAATCAGACTGTGACCAACAACACATGCTAAAGTCAAACGGGAACCCTGACTTTATAAATGATGAGCTGAAAACGAAAAACAACTCAACCCTTAAAGTGGAGAAGAAGAAGTGAACGTCCAGTCGCTTTTTTTCCAAGCTCCTCAGACAACTTTACAAAATTCTTCATTCTTCAGAACTGTTTTATTGTTTATTCTGCTTACTTATTTAGTCCCCTTTTATATTAAAATTATTCATTTACAGCGAGAACTTGTCCTGTTTGTTTATAGAGATTTACAGTCTTCACTCTGTTTACTTTGCTCTTTATAAAAATCTCAGGGAAGCTGCTGTTTGCCAATAAAGTTGAGATAATAACAAACTGACACTCTAACCTGATGAAGATTACAGTCATTATGAGATTTTATTCATTTATTGCACATAGCGAGACATTTTTAAACAACAGCTGCAGGTATTTGTGTAAAATAAAGACAACAAGGAAAAAAAAAAGTTCATACCAAAAACATTTGAGTAAATAACAAGTGGGGAGAAAACAATGAAAATCAAAGATACAAAACATCAGCAATATAAAGCTTGTAACAGAGCAAACAGGGTCTTTGTTCTACACAAGGATCTTCATTTATTTTACTGCCTCCACCTTGAGAAAGGCAGGACCTCACTGACGTAGTAGACGATGCCCAGGGAGAGGAGGAAGCTCAGGTCCTCCACAAACTCCTGCCAGGTGTTTGTGAAGTTTATATCTGACTGAGGTTTTATGAGCCAGCTAATGCAAAGAAAGCTAAGCTATGCTGGACTTGGTTTGTAGTTCAGCATTCGGGGTAGTGGAGCCAACTCTACATGTGGAGTGAAGATACTCTGTGAACATGAGAAAATAAGAAATTAAAAGCTGTGCTGATATAATCAGGATCTGCCTGCATGAAACACTCAAGAACAGAATCTCTCACAGTTTCATTTCTCTTTGTTTGCTGGTTACACTGATGTCCTGGATGCTTTACCTTATATGGCCATCTGTTAGATAGGTGTGTGTGCACACTAGAGCAGTGTGTGGCAGCAAGCAGTGTCAGATTCAACTGACTCAGCACATAATGCACTGAGAGATCAATACAGACTCAGTCTATTCTCAGAGTCGTCACAGCGGGACAGAAGTTTCACCTGACCAAAGAGTTTTTATGTTTTTCTTTCTTTTCTTTTCTTTTTTTAACTCTGGGTTCATTTACATGAGCATTTTAAGCTTTTTGATTGAACAAATGCCAAGAAATAAAAGGTAAATCCACAGATTTCAGTTAAATAAAGTAACACACAATCACCACCTTTAATTTATCCTGACCAACTGCATTCACGTCATCAAAGTTCCATTTTAATCCTGGTCAGTGTTTGTTATCAGACAGTGGACAGAAAATGTCTGTTAGCTTTGATCATATCACAGTGATTCATGCAAACTCTGTGGCATTCATGAAGCTCCATCCTGATATTCAGATCCACACATACAAGAAAACCTGAAGAGCAGACTGCAGCTCTCCGTTTCTCAGAGAAAGTCTCAGATTTGGAAGGTGTTGGCATTTTTTGAACAATTATTAATAAGCAAAAACTCCCCGTAAACCTTCTCTGATCCCACACACGCCACAGACATCATTCACATGACGGCGTGAACGTTTGAGCAGCACAAGCCAACTAAAAATGACCACTAGCTAAAAAGCTGCCCTGTAATTACTGTGATGGAGACCAGGCTTTTACTGCAGCTGACTCATTCACTGAGAGGCAGTAAATATTTGAGCATTATTGATGTGAACTGAGACGTGATGCACTGACCAGAGCAGCAGTAAAGACGGTGGCTATGAAGGGTTTGCACTGTGCAAAGCAGCCGATGAGCCACATTTAACCCCACATCCACGGCCAGCTCAGGATCACCAAGTCATGCAACATGAATGAGTTTCATGCAGGGAGAAAATGCAAAGTCACAACAGGAAAGCTTATGAAAACACTTCAACGCCAGCCACCAAGCTGAGTGTTTCACAGACATCTATAGACATTTAATTTAATCTTAATCAACTAATTATTCTCCTTCAATCACTCGCTTATGCTCTGTCACACCTACTACAACAATCCTCCCACCACTCCCATCAGCTTCAACATCATCCACATCATTTGTGTCTGCGGCTGAAGCTCAGAGGACTCGTTCAGTGCAGCAGAGACAGTAAATCTTAGAGCTGCTTATCTTCTACTACCTCAGCTTATCAGCAAACCCACTCAGACAGTCCACTACATTAAATTCAACACATTACACAGTCATTACCCTGCATTTAGTAAGATATAAGCACAGAAATGGAAACTGACCTTCCTCTGTTGTGTGTCAGTAGTAAGTAGTGCTAAAATGAATATCATTGTTACACAGAGCGTCCACATGTCCACACACAGGCCTGTGATAGTCAAAGTGTCAGTGTGCTGGCAGGTACAGGAGAATCTGTAGGTGGCTCAAATCCTCTGAGGTAAAAGTTGTAGAACAGCTGATCAGCCCTGAAACAGCTGAATCACCAGAGCGAACACAATCTATTCCACCTTAAACGCATGAACGCTCTCAGTCACTGTCTATTCTTACCTGCACGCATGACTGAACAGTGATTTTACTTCATCGCCTGTTATTTGTGGAAGCTCTACTGAAACACATCAAACTGAGTTCACAAGCTTTTCAGAACACTTGACCTTTGACCTTGACTTTAAGGTTGTGGTCTGTGATATCAATTTAAAAATCCTGGGATACGATGTTCTCGAGAACGTCAGTGAGGCCCAGCAGTGATAGTCTGGTCATAAAGTCTGACTCACAGCAGGTTAAAGGCTGTTACACACCAGACGTGCTAATGCATCCACACCATCCTCCAGCCTCCACCTCTGCTGCTGCTCCACCCACACAGCTGAAGACGAGCAGCATCATCGTCTCAGCTGAACACAGCACCTGCAGAGAGGGAGCAGCAGAGTTCTGATGAGTCTTAACAAGCCTCCTGACAGCCTTCATATTAACCAAGAGTTTGACCGTCATCATCATCATCATCATCTGGAGTTAGAGCTGGATCCAGTGCACTGAGCTCCAGGAGGACTTTAACTTGGACCGTGTGGTCAGCTGACCTGAGGTTTCTTTCTGATACACCCTGTACAACATATCAGACAGTAAAAGGATAACAGACTGGTGTTTTTTTACACAACACTTTCATTTAGACGGGGAGACTAGAAAGTGATCTGCTCTGTAACCTCCTGAGCCTCAGCCACCAACACATTAGCACATGTAACAGGAGCTGCTTTAGTTTTGTAACTGCTTTCACACACAAACAGTTCCAGTGTGGATCATGTGCAGTTGTTGACCAGTAATACTGAAGAGAATCACCCTGTGAATTTAAACATAAAGCAGTTAGCTCCAAATTAGCTCCACAGCAGCACTTGTTTACTCAGCGCTCCCACACAGCCTTCAATAAATGTTAAGACTTGAATCGTTTTGATTTCCACTCCTGAGGGGAAGTGAATGGCTGTGGTTTGAATGGCTGTGGTTTACACTGCTGTGAAGTAACGTGCTCTGCTTTGTGCTGAGACTATACTGTTGCTTCTACAAGCCACACAGTCTGAGAGCAGTGAGCATGAACCAACAGATGGGGCCCAGCAGGAGAACAATGAGCTAAAATTAAATTAATCTGAATCACAGTTTTACAAACTCTGTGTTTTAAATCTAAATGCAATGATTTGGAAATCTCATAAAGTCACAACACAGAGACTGACTCATCTTGGACTCTCTGCTCCCGTGCAGTAAGTACAGTTAATAAATGTCAGGGAGTCTGTCTGCCTGCTGAGTCAATATGATATCAGTCTGTGATTGACTGGGATCAGTTTGCAATCTATTTCTGATAATCCAGCAATGAATGCTGATAAACTGTCAAAGTCAGTGAGACTGAGCCATTAGCTTACCTTAAAGTTGTTGTAAGATAAGATAAGATAAGATAAGATAACCTTTATTAGTCCCACACGTGGGAAATTTGTTTTGTCACAGCAGGAAGTGGACAGTGCAAAAGTTATGAGGCAAAAATTAGAATACAATAAGAATAAATACAGTACACAACTGTACAGAATAGAATAAAATAAAATACTATATACAGTAGAATAAAATAAAATAAATATACAATAAGATAAAAATAGAATACAAATACAAATACTATATACAACTGAGTAAAAATACAACGATGACAGAAGGATTATTGCACTTAGTATTATTGCATATGTATGGATGTGTGTGCTTGATCAGTTAAAGTCTTTATTATGGAGTCTGACAGCAGTGGGGAGGAAAGACCTGCAAAATCTCTCCGTCCCACACCGTGGGTGCCGCAGTCTCCCACTGAAGGAGCTGCTCAGTGCTGTCACAGTAGGTCTTTACCCTGCAATATAAAGTGCTTTGCCTACCATCAATGTATTTCCCCCAAACCTATTGGCAATAACTCTAATTTTAAACAAAGACATAGCGGGTGTACCATTTCTGTGACCTTTGAACTTGATATGTGTGTGTGGAGTGACTGTATAAAATATCTTACAGTCACTGGGCTACAAGGATCCACTGGAATCATCATCATATGAGAGAAAACAGGAGCATATATATTTCTGACCGTCAGATTATTAAATGTGAGCATACTGTGACTGCTTTTTATGTGTTTTATTAAGTTTTGTTTGTTTGTTGGTGTGCATTTGTGCTGAACTGTGCTGTTACACAGAGAGAAGTGCAACCACAAAAAATTTGTTCTTTAGTAAATCCTTTAGTCATCAGTGTTGCCACAAAGTAACGATAGCATGACTGAAAGTACGTCGCCTGATCCTGCTGCTGCTGCTGCTGCTGCTGCTTGTCAGAGGGGGAAAAAATCTTTGGCAGGAAGTCATTTTTTTCCTGTTACTGTATGTGGCTGATGAAAAAACACCACAGTAAGGATAGGATTTTGCTGTAGTTAAACATTTCACACTGACAGAGAGGGAAGTTGCAGTGATACAACTTTTGTTTTTTCAATAGGAAGAGGGCCATGTGACACATCACACTTATTGGTAATGTCACAAGAAAAACAATGGTGTGCTTGATTTCAACGTAACTTTATTCTTTCATGAGTTATATACAAGTTTCTGACCACTTATAAAATGTGTTCAATGTGCTGCCCGTTGTGTTGGATTGTCAATGCAACCCTCTTCTCCCACTCTTCACACACTGATAGCAACACCGCAGGAGAAATGCCAGCACAGGCATCCAGCATCCATAGTTTCAGGTGCTGCACATCTCGTATCTTCACACCATAGACAATTGCCTTCAGATGACCCCAAAGATAAAAGTCTAAGGGGGTCAGATCGGGAGACTTTGAGGGCCATTCAACTGGCCCACAATGACCAATCCACTTTCCAGGAAACTGTTCATCTAGGAATGCTCGGACCTGGCACCCATAATGTGGTGGTGCACCATCTTGCTGGAAAAACTCAGGGAACGTGCCAGCTTCAGTGCACAAAGAGGGAAACACATCATCATGTAGCAAATTCAAATAACCAGTGGCCTTGAGGTTTCCATTGATAAAGAATGGACCCACTATTGTTGTAACCCATATACCACACCAAACCATCACTTTTGTTCTTCCAACAGTCTTGGAGGGATCCATCCAATGTGGGTTAGTATCAGACCAATAGGGGTGGTTTTGTTTGTTAACTTCACCATTCACATAAAAGTTTGCCTCATCACTGAACAAAATCTTCTGCGTGAACTGAGGGTCCTGTTCCAATTTTTGTTTTGCCCATTCTGCAAATTCTGTGCGCCGATCTGGGTCATACTCGTTGAGATGCTGCAGTAGCTGGAGTTTGTAAGGGTGCCATTTGTGAGTAGCTAATATCCGCCGAAGGGATGTTCGACTAATGCCATTCTCCAGTGACATGCGGCGAGTGCTACGCTGTGGCCCCTGCTGAATGAAGCTAGGACAGCCACTGATGTCTCTTCATTAGTGACAGTTTTCTGCGTCCACATTTTGGCAAATCCAACACTGAACCAGTTTCACGAAACTTAGCAAGCAGTTTGCTAACTGTAGCATGGGAGATGGGTGGTCTCGTAGGGTGTCTTGCATTGAAATCTGCTGCAATGACCCGGTTACTGTGTTCACCAGATATCAACACAATTTTGATCCAATTGGTTTGTCTCCATGTGTTAGCCCTGTGACAGACTGGCGACCTGTGCAGGGTCTATCTTGACTCTTACCCTAAGACAGCTGGGGTAGGGTCCAGGCTCCTACTTCTATATCTTTTTTTTTTTTTTTAATAAATTCAGTATTTATTTTCAAATCTGCACACACCAGCTGAGTGTCTCTTTATTTAGACTCAACTGGTGGTGAAGCTGCTCCCTCAGGTGTGGATGCAACCTCAACCTCCTGAAGATCTTCTATGACTCTGTGGTGGCCTTAGCCATCTTTTACAATGTGGTGTGCAGGAGTGGCAGCATCCCTGCAGAGGACAGGAAGAGTCTGAACAGGCTGATCCAGAGGGGCAGCTCTGTTCTAGGCCCTCTGGACCCAGTGGAGCTGATGAGTGACAGGAGAATGGTGGCTAATCTGTCATCCCGGCTGGACAACATCTCCCACCCCATGCAGGAGACTATGACAGCACTGAGCAGCTCCTTCAGGGGAAGGCTGGGGCTCCCACGATGCAGGATGGAGAGATTTTGCAGGTCTTTCCTCCCCACTGCTGTCAGACTGTACAACAAAGACTTCCCAGCTGACCAAACATCCACACATGTTTTTTTACAACGTTGTATTTTACTCGGTTGTATTTTTATTCTATTGTATATAGTATTTTATTCTATTCTATTTTATCCTATTGTGTACAGTATCTTATTCTTATTATCTTATCCTATTCCAGTGGGGTTTTCTTTCTAATTTTTGCCATGTGACTTTGCACTGTCCACTTTCTCCTGTAACAAAACAAATTTCCCACTTGTGGGACTAATAAAGGTTATCTTAAAATCATATCAGGGAAATTTACAATACTGATATTTGTGCTGACGTGTAAAGAAAATGCTCTACATAACTCCTAACAGATCCCAGCAGCTACATTATAAATAATCCAATTTTCACATATATGGGCAAACACACAGTTCATAGAACAAATCAAACTCTTGCAAAGGCAGTGGATCAAATGTTTGTGAAATACGAAACCGTCTAAGGATTTTTTTTGTATTAGAAATGATGTGTTAACCTCTGTTAGAGTGTGTAAAAAGAATGCAGTCAACCATACTCGCTGATGTTGGCAGGGAGGCGGCTGCCGACACACGACTTGTGTAGGCGGAGCTTGTCCCATCTGACCATTCAGATTGATCGGAAAGTCAAAATGATAATAACAGAGCTATTTAAATCTGTCTTCTTCTTTTTTGAAAATAAAAAACCCTTTCTGTCAGTGTCATTCATTACTAAAAGTATTCCCCTAAACAATGAAATGAATGCTAGACATGTGCGATACACACATTAAAAACTAAAGCATACACTTTCCACTTTTACTGCAGCACAAAAAACATTAAAAATACTCAAATGAACTGTTTGGAGTTAATGGCCTGAAAGGCCTCGGGTTGAGCCAAGTAAAATGATTTGTACAGGCCAGCGAGAGGTGCTGTTGTGCTGTTGTGATTAAACGGGGAGCGTTTCTCCAGCTGCTGACGTGTTTTTAATCTCAAATCCTCTTCCTCACTATAAAATCACGGTGTTAGCATCACATTCTTTTTTAATTTTTTTGGTCAAATTTTTTTTTTTTTTTTTTTTTTTTTTTTTCATTTTTTTTTGGGGGGGGGGGGGGGCACATGACTTTCTGAATTTATAGTGTATTTTCACTTTAATAGTTTTCCCCATGTTAAGTAATAGATAAACAAATTAACACTTCAAGCAAAGAAAAGTTGTTTTTTTTAAATGCTATATTCTGATTTCTTATTTTTTGACGCTGGAAAAAAAAAGAAACCTAAAATAAAAAGACGTTTTGGGTGAAATAACATGAGTTACTCTCTTGTAATTGTAATCACTACTATAACTTTTTAATTGTTTATACATTAGTACAGACATGTTCTTTCATTACTGCTGCAGTATTCCTCCATCATGTAACTACAGGAGCTGTACTGCGCACACTGACACTTACTAACCCCCCCCTTTAGTAAGTCTGAATGTCGTTGGGCAATTCATGGTTCATTGAAACCATTATGTGGACTATATGACTTCAGTTGATATTGATGTCCTATTGCAGGGCTGTGTGCTATATTCACAGTGAAAGCCAAACCACTTCCCCTTTAGTGTGACAGAAACTAGCAGTGACATACTTATGTGCTGATCTTAGTCCAAAGTTAAAACCACTTCGCAACCTGGTTTTAACGCAAGAGTCTTAGCCTTAATTTGACAAGACATTCCTATTATAGTCTCTTTTCTAACAGGGCACATCCAGTGAAAGGTCTACATATCTAAATGTCACTAAAAAACAAGACATTGTCTTCAAGAAATAACCAGCTATGGGCGAGTAGTCACACGATTGTGACATACTGCATCTTTCTTCCTAAGCAAAACTGTTATTGTTCCCGTGTCTCAAAGCTCTTTAGCAATAGCAGGTACGGGTTAATTCAAGTTTGCAAATTATGTTTGCAAATGAGTGTGACCAAAAAGGTGGGTACAAATGACTGTACCAACATCACTTAATGAAAGTACAGCTTATACCTCAAAAAGCTTCCAGTAAGGCTTGATTTGTGGTCTTCCAACAATTTACGGTACAAACAAGAATCTCAAGTGTTTGTTTTTCTTTGTAACATCTTTCTTACCGTCACCCAGATTCATTAAAATGCTGAATCATCAAAGATCAGTAACAGCTGAAGGTTTTCCCCCATTGGTGAGAGCAAGTTCTGTATGTTCTGTATGTCATATCCACTCTGTTTGTAAAGACTAACAGTCTTCACTCTGTTTTCTTTGTGCTTTGTAAAAAGCTCAGGTTAGCTGCTGTGTGCCAATAAAGTTTTGAGTTGGTAACAAAGTGACGCTCTAACCTGATGCAGATTACAGTCATGATTTTATTCATTTTGCACATTAAATGACTTCAAATGTTTGATGGAATAAACACTGAAAACCTTTAACAAAATCACATTAAGATAAAATGAATATACAACAAAGTAAGAAGCATTAATCTGCTGCCATAATCCCAGTTAAACCTGAAGCTTCATCTAAACTCAGCCCAGGTGTTTCTCTGCAGTCGGCTCTGTTATCCTGACAAAACTGTTTCCCGTCAGAAAGGCTGCAGGTATTTGTGTGAAAGAAAGACAGCGAGGGAAAAATTCACACCAAAGACATTTGAATAATGTTACATCCCGGCCTAGGCAACCGGAGTGCAACACGAAAAAAGTTAAAAACAAAAAAAAAAAAACCCACACAAAAAAACCCCACTAAAGCTCACCACCAAAATCCCAAAACGAAAGTATCGACAAATCTATTTACAGCTATTTACAACAAACTATTTATTTACAACAAAACACCAAACTATTTACAACACGGGGGAGATCACGACCATGACACACTGAAACACAAGGCTTAAATACATAGAAAGAGCAATCAGGGAATGGACCACAGGAGGGAAACACAGCTGGGGCAAATTAGACCTGACGAGACAAGGAAAAGTAAACTGAACACACTAAGATAACACAGACTTTCAAAGTAAAGCAGGAAACACATAACAGTCACGCCAAAAACAACACACTGACAACACCGAAACGTAACAATAAATAACAAGTGACGAGAAAACAATGAAAAGTTACAAAACATCAGCAATATACAGCTTGTAACAGAGCAAACAGGGATGTAAAAGTGACTTTATCAATGAGTGGTTGTAAAGGTGTTAGGCCACACATGAAGCTGTCGGTGTCTCTGAGTCACCGTCCTCTCTTCTTCGTGCTGACAGCATCACATGATGTTGTTCAGATTCCAATAAAATGATCAGATTTGCACAACAAATAAATAACCAGAGTTTTTGTTCTAGATAAAGATCTTCATTTATTTTCCTGCCTCCTCTCCACCCTGAGAAAGGCAGGACTCTGCTGACGTAGTAGGCGAGGCCCAGGGAGAGGAGGGTGATGACCACCATCAGCAGCAGGACCCTCCAGAAGTCCAGGTCCTCCACAAACTCCTGTCAGGTGCTCCTGAAGCTGGACAGGACGCCCTCAGTGCTCTGCAGGGTCGAGTTCAGTAAGGAGCAGCTCTGCATCACACTGAGACACACACACACACACACACACACACACACACACACACACACACACACACACACACACACACACACACGCAGAGGATTAACATTAAGACTCAGTTAAACAAGCAGAAAAGATAAATCAGCACTAAGATCATCAAACAGAGATTATTTCAGTCCTAACTTCCTGAAAACTGCTCAAGGGTCTGAAGTTGTTTGCAGCTGTCATTCCCAGTACAAATCTAAGCACCCGTGCAGTAAGTACAGTTAATAAATGTCAGGGAGTCTGTCTGCCTGCTGAGGCTCAGTGCCCTCGTGCAGAATTGAGCTCCTGAGACCGAGGTCAGTCCACATCTCTCCAAGTGTCACTCAGCCTGTCAACAAGGTGCAGCCAGTCCACAGCTCTCAGTGGGAAACGCTGTGCTGATGGACGTTAATGTTGCCGATCAGCAAAGATCAAAGTCTAGAGGCAGGAATCACCAGACAGCACACGACGGGATCCTATCACCTTACTTCACTCATGATAGTATATTGTTGCATTTTTGAAACATTTTGCGATATTCTGAGTATTGCAATAAAAAACACTGTGATTTATCACTTTGTTTCTGCAAATTATGTCCTCAAAGTTAAACTTTGTCAACATCGGTTTCATCCAGTCAGATCAACTATTTTTGCACCAAAATGAGACGATCAAACACACCGACACTGTCACCAAATCCTGACATAATTGCTGCCACGAGACAGTCAATATGATATCAGTCTGTGATTATTGTAGGTCTTTACTCTGCAAGATAAAGTGCCTTGAAGCAGCTGTTGTTGTGATTTGTTATGAATTAGGAGGCAGGTCTATCAAACTGAGTGCGTCCAGTGCTCCATGGCACTTGTGTTGAGATGATTTAATGTGAGTTTACTCGGCTAACGTGCCTCATGATGGAATCATCATCATATGAGAGAAAACAGGAGGAGCATATATATTTCTGACTGTCAGATTATTAAATGTGAGCATACTGTGACTGTTTTTTATGTGTGTTTTATTAAGTTTTGTTTGTTTGTTGGTGTGCATTTGTGCTGAACTGTGCTGTTACACAGAGAGAAGTGTGACCATAATATAGTCAGCTCTTTGGTAAGAGTAACAATAGCATGACTGAAAGTACATCGCCTGCTGCTGCTGCTGCTGCTGCCTGTCAGATGGGGGGGATCACACTTTGGCAGGAAGTCGTTTTATCCTGTTACTGTATGTGTGCTGAAGAAAAAACAAGTAATGATAGGAGGGTGCTGTAGTTAAACATTTCACACTGACAGAGTTGCAGTGATTTAACCCACTTGAGACCAAAGTGGGCTGTTTGTGACCCTCTCTGCTCTACAGTTTCCCCTCAGCAGGCTTTAACAGACCACTAAATGACTGTGTAAACAGCTGGTGCTGTGGTTAATGTGGTACTTAACCATGAATGAAACTACTTAGAGAAATAAAAACACTACTCAATGGCACCACCCTCCTTTCTCTCTCTCACACACACACACTGAAGAATGTGTTTGAGTGGAGTCTCAATTACAGTCAGCTAGAGTTTTGGCAAATGTCACTTTAAACCCCAAAGCGGTGAGCATCACAGGCGCTGTGAAATTGAAACCAGCAGTGGCTTTCTACCTTTTCTAGTTTTTAATCAACCACAATTCGTCCAACTCTAGGTGATGATGTAACATTTCCGCTCTCACAGAAATGCAATCGACACCTGCAAGACAACATCTGGTCACCTGATCGCCTCTCACTGGAAGGCAGGAGCAGATTATCAGGACCAGCTGATTTAATGCAAAGATCAAGGACGTTAAAAGTCTGAGTGTGACAACAAGAAGGAGGAAGAAAGTACACCAGCTGCACTGAAACAGATTCACTCTTCAACATAAACCTTAAAGGTATTCTCCCACATACACAGTACACAATTCAAAGTAAAATCACACAGTCCAAGGAGCCTGTGCACAACTGGAAACTGTCAACCGCACACATTCAACTACACACAATGAAGAACACAGCCTTGTTCAACAATAAGACAGAAACCACACAGTGATCACAAATGTGACTAAAACAAGTTAAAGTCTTGTTTATGTTATTTCTTATTTTTATTAATTGCAGAACCACGTCCCTACTCGCCAGTGAGAGTGCGTGTTCGATGTGGGCTCGTTGTAAATAAAGTTCTTCCAGTCTGACATCATTCTACGTCTCTGACCGGACGTTATTACCAGGGAATAGTACAGAATCACGTTTCAGAGATAGTGGTCCAGGGCGTCCGCTATAACGTCCCACATTCACTGAAATGGGAGCTCACGTGCCTTTATAATTTTATGCTCCTACACTGTTTTACTATTTCACTCATTCAAATGTTGTAATCGGGGCAGGGTAAGCAGCAGCTGCCAGAAGCACACGGATGTCAGAAGCATAGGGCAGACCGGGGATAGTTGTAACGTGGGTCAGTTGTAACACTTCCAGTTTCTGTGCATGCCCAATTCAGTTCTGCTATCACATGTGAAAGATTTGCACATTTTGTCAAACACAGACAATTTAACACGAAAAAAAGTAATTTGTATGCCAAAAAGTACGTGTTTTTTTTAAATTATTTAAACTTCTAATAGCATTATCTGCTTTTCAGTTAAACTCATCAAACTTAAATTATGTTATTTGTATGTCTGTGGGGATATATTCTGTGTAGGTCTTTAGTGCTAATGTTTTAGCCGTTGGCTTAATGCAGATGTTACAACTTACCACACTATTACTTTAACTTATATTAAACAAGTTGGGGCAACGACATCAGCAGAGAGAGGTTCACTGGTCGCATTTGTATATGTGGTTAATGCCATTGGCAACACAATTCCTCCACTGTTTGTGTTCCCACACATACATTATGCAGACCACTGTGTCAGAGATGGACCAGTAGGAAGTACTGGTAGTGGAAATAAATCAGGATGGGTGCAAGAAACAGATTTCCTCATCTTTCTGAAGCACTTTGCAAACCACACCAAGGTAAGCCATGATAAAAAGTAATGGAATTGCGATGCTGGTGAACAACTACATTTTTTCAGCTTCATTGTTATGTTCAAAATTGGTGCAAGAGTTGTAGGTTATAATGCCCACTGAGCCAATGAGGCCAAACTCAAGGAAGACCAACCAAAATTAATGAAATATTCAGTTGCAGAAAATTCCATAATTTGTCTTTTTTGGGGGGTTGGAATATGTTCAAAAGCTAGATTTCTGCATTCTGTCACACACACACAGAGCTATATAAATGGCTCTAAGTGCATTCATGTGTTGAATAAACAAAGATTACATGTTAATGTTTTGTTAGTACCCTTATTTCATTGTGTTACATTTCACCCCAGGATATGTTACAACTAACCCAGACTATGGGGTTAATTGTAACATTTCACTCTTTGTGTTTGAGGCCATACCATGCAATGGGTAATTGTGCTGCAGAGAAAATAGCTGCACTATTTAATAGCAGAGACATGTAAATACTTTGCATTACATTTTGAATCCACTACCTTAAAAGAGCTCCAATTTACAGACAGAAATGTCAAAAATGTTACAACTATCCCCGGTCTCCCCTACAACAATCAACAACAACAACAACAATCTTTATTTATAGAGCACATTTAAAAGCCTTGGGCATACCAAAGTGCTTTACATAAAACAATAAAAGGTTCAAACATTGATAACGGATAAAAAAAATAAAAAATAACGAGTTATGTTCATAGATAAAAGCTACCAATAAGAATGACTACAGCACATGGGTAATAGCAAGATAAAAGCTGTACCACCATAATAAAAGACACCAATAGAAAGATAGGAGGGAATTAATACAAGAGGTCAATAGGTCACAGCAACCAAACAAACAAACAAACAAACAAACCAGCAATTAAAAGGTGGAGAAGGCAAGTTTAAAAAGATATGTTTTAAGCTGTGATTTAAAAGAATGAATAGAATCAGATGCCCGGATGCCAATCGGGAGATTGTTCCACAGCACAGGTGCAACAAGAGCAAACGATCGATCACCTCTAGTCTTAAGTCGAGATCTGGGCTGAGCCAGCAGTAACTGTGACGATGACCTTAAAGCCCTAGCAGGAGCATAAGGGTTTAAAAGGTCCTTAAGGTAGCTGGGTGCAGTGTTGTTAGTAACACTACAGGAAGGAAGTGTGCGAAAAAAAACCCCAATCATTGCTCTGGACTACAAACATTCCATGTCTGCAAAATAGTCCCCATCCCCTCTCTTCCACTCACCAGTTAAGAAAAGTAACCAATCAGTGTTAAAAAAAAAAAAAAAAACAGGCACCGCCCATCATATATGTTTCCTCCTACTTCGCATCAAACAAACGCTCTACTCCTTCATTCTCAAGATGAATCCTTGGAGCTATTTTCCCGTTTTATTTGGTATCAGCCAAGTATTTGGAAAGTCGACCAAAGCTCCTAAATCTGGGACTTCATTTAAAGTAACTGTGGAAGAAGGACAATCTGCATTACTACCGTGTTACTTTCCAATAACCAATAAATCTGTGTCTGCAAGGTGGGAGAAAAAAACGCATGTTGTAGTTGAGCGCAATTCCTACGAAGACCAAAGAAACGGAATTGATGGCCGATTTTCTGTGTCATCTGGCTGGGAGGAAGATGGAAGATTTTTTTTTAACACTACAACAGACAGAGAAAGCAGATAAAGGGGTTTATTACTGTTCCAGACAAGCGGAAAGCGGAGAAAAAGTGAGGGGGTATCCCTCTGTTGTGGTCCTGAAGGTCAAGAAGAGAGCATCGGTAAGTAGCCATATCTTGAGCCGAAACAAGGAGTGTGTGTGTGTGTGTGTGGCGCGCGCGTCGAAAAAATCTCCGAATCGGTTTTATGAAGTTTAGTATAAGGAATTCATATTGATTTGCATTTGCATACTAACAGTGATTGACTGTGTAGCTGGGGGGTGGAGGGGGGAAAGAGAGGCCTCGTGACCAGATAGGTGTGGCACGAAAACGAGGAGAGCAGCGTGGAATTCTCAGTATGTCCTCCTTATGAGCTTTTATCAACGTGTGTCTCGCTCCTGGAATTCAGCTAATTATCTTATGTTCCCTGTACTCTGACACAGAAACTCCAGCCGAACATTATGGGCTCAAAATGTGGTCATAAATATTTTGTACTTGTAAAAAAGATTTGTATGTGTAAAAAGAATTTGTATGTGTAAAAAAGATTTGTGTGCGTAAAAAGATTTGTATGTGTAAAAAGAATTTGTGTGTGCGTAAAAAAGATTTGTGTGTGGACTTAGAAAAAAAACCCCTGCAAGTTACAAGTACGGATTTTTGACCCTATTTTTCTACCCTTCATCTGATTGGTCAATGTCATGTCAATCACAAATGTAACAATCCAATCAGAGAACAGATGGGTTAGGCTGTCAGAGGGGCGCTTTTTTGAACTGCGGGGCCCTATTTCAGGAAGCCGGTTTAGAGCAAAATCTGAGTAAGTATACCCTGAGTTAATGAAAACTCTGGGTTTTCGGTTTCACAAAGCGAGTTTAGATTAATTCTGAGCGAGTTACTATGACAACACACTCCGTGAAGCTAACCTGCCCCTAGCAGGTTTACTTCAACTAACCCTGACTTTCTCCGCCTCTTTGTCGGAAACCTGACTGTAGGAAGTGTCAGACATGGCGTGTCCCTTCCTTGAAGAGCCAGTAGATCGTGAAGCCCAAATTCTCCGCAGAGCTCTCCGCCGGGAGAGAGTGATTAGAGCGCGTTTGGACATTTTATCATTTCCTGATGATTTCCTGTGTGAACGTTACCGTTTTTCAGCACAATCTATAATTTATTTGAATAACATCCTCAGGCCTAATATTACTCATGTGACACATCGCGGACATCCTCTCAGTTCTGTACATATTATTTGTATTGCACTTCGGGTTTTTTGCAAACGGGAGCTTTCTATATAATATTGGTGACGCTGAGCACGTTTCCAAGGCTACCGTCTGTCAGGCAGTCAGGAATGTTACAGTTGCACTGAAACGTCTCCTGTACTCGTTTGTGGTGTTCCCCGGTCATAGACCCACAAGATTTATCAAAGAGGGATGCCACAAAATTGCAGGTATCAGGATGAACGAAACTTAATACATGATGTGGTGATACTTGAACTACTACTTAAATATTACATTTATTTCCAGGGTTCCCAGGCGTGATTGGCTGTATAGATGGCACTCACATTCCAATCATTGCTCCTTCAGTAAATGAAGGAGACTATGTGAACAGGAAGTCTTTCCACAGCATTAATGTGCAGGTACATAGTTCCCTGTAGCATTTCAAACTAACAAATTATTTCATTATAGTAATGGATGCTAATTTGTGTTCTCTGCACTGTGAAGATCATATGTGATGCTGCCAACATTATCACAAATGTGGAAGCCAACTGCTCAGCCTCTGTGAGTGGTGGTGGTGGAGGACCCCCACCTGTTTCTCGGGCCTCCGCTTTTTGTCTGTTGGCTATAACGGGTCACATTTGAGCATACAGAGTAAGCAAATATGTACTTGTAATGTGCTCAGATAATTTCAATAAGTGCTTACAGAAAGAAAATTAATGTAGCCTCTAACTGCAATTGATTTACATGGGACAAACAGACCAAGCACTATGGCTCATAATACAATTACACCTTACCTGTTTGGACTATATTTTTATATTTCATTTTTACTTGCTGCCAGGAACGTTTGGGGCCTGTTGGGTTGCACCTGCGCTCACATCACAAAATAAAATGTATGAAATAAAAAATAAAATAAAATATAATAAAATAACGTGTTAAATGGGTGGAAATCCCTAGATCAATGTTTAAATTAACACTCAGGCCAGGGGCGGAGCGTGGGGGTGGCTTACTGGGCTTAAGCCCGGGTTGTTTTGTCAGAAGCCCGGGGTCTTTTGGAGTGTAATTTTTTCATAGTTAGATGCCTGGCTGACAACTGTATAAAACAAAAAGTACACACAATATTCGAAGCACATAGTGCACACTGTGGGAATTTACGACTGTGCGTGAATCCCCCCTGATATTGGTATGATCCGAGCTCAGGCACTAAGCGACTGAGTGAGGGGACGGGGCAGCTGCTGCCAGCAGTGAGTGCGCTGTTGGAGAAACGGAGCCAGCCATACTAAGGAGAGCTTAAGTTTGACCAGGTACGAAAGCAAATCATTCTTACTGTACAAATAATGTAAATATGACGGTGTATCACGAAAGATTGATATCAAACTGATCACTTGACCAATATTACGTTA
Source organism: Rhamphochromis longiceps (assembly GCF_057381845.1). Lineage (NCBI taxonomy): Eukaryota > Metazoa > Chordata > Actinopteri > Cichliformes > Cichlidae > Rhamphochromis > Rhamphochromis longiceps. Next base: position 34,395,742 of record NC_140559.1, read on the forward strand.
CTTGCTCTTCAAGTGAATCAACAAATGGCGAAATGAAAAGCCGAACAAATGCTATTTTTTTTTTAGAGAGTCTTAGCTTACATGTGTTTATTTCATATTTTCAGTTCTTACCCTCCCCGACTAAATCGGTTTCAGTTATGTACTGAAATATAAGAATGGACATTAGAGGCTTCTTTCAAAGAAAAAACTCAGGTAAATGTTATTTTATATATTATGCTTTGTATGTTGTTCAGTATATTTCTATGCAAAAGAAGAGGGATTTCAGTACACAGCAGGATATTCACATTCTGGCCAGAGGGGCCGATGGCGCGATATGGCAGCCTCGCTTCTGTCAGTCTGCCCCAGGGCAGCTGTGGCTACAACTGTAGCTTGCCTCCACCAGTGTATGAATGTGAGAGTGAATGAATAGTGGCATTGTAAAGCGCTTTGGGTGCCTTGAAAAGCGCTATATAAATCCAATCCATTATTATCATTATTTGTAACCAGATATTTACATACACTTTAGGGAGAAAACATAAAACATTTTTACTGTACATCAATTTAGATTAAACTTTTGTTTTAGATAAATATTGAAATATCTTTTGAATTAGTTAAATGTCAGAATAAAGAGAGACAGAGCTGTCTATTTTTTATCACTTTGATCAAATTTAGGAGTACATGTACACTAAGTTTGTTAATTAATAAGAAAACTCCAGACGATTCCATTCTGAGCTGAAGAAGCTTCTGATAGGTTTGTAGAATCCATGTGGAAAAATTGGTGGCACAGCTGTGGATGCATATAAGGCAAAACACAGAGGCTGTTTCTTTAACATGGGAAAATCAAGAGATGTCAACCAAAACACCAGGAAAAGAATCGTGGAGCTCCATAAGTGTGGCTCAATTTTGAATACAATTTGGTGCCATTTGCAATTAAGAAATACAGATAGTTTCTCTCTTTACTCTTAAAGTTAACAAACATGTTTTTTATATTTATCAATCTAAAAAAATAAACATTTAGTCTGATTTGATGTTACAATTAAAAAAGTGTTTGTGTTTTTATCTGAAGAGTACATAAATATGTGGTTTCAACTGTATATTTCATGATTGTCAGCACAAAGAGGGAGAGAGAGGAACAGAGAGGGAGATGGAGAATGAGGACAGAACAGAGGTGGAACAAGAGCAGGTGAGACACACATGTTAGTCAAATGGTTGCTTACTAAAAGTATCACCGTATCATAGGTACTCATGTATCTTGTACCTAGTGTTTCTTTTTAGGTTTGCTATTTTTCAAATTCTACATTTATTAAGTTATGCAGGCTTGTTTGCACAACAAGGCTAAATAATTATATAAACTTTTCTCAATCTAAATAGTGGACTTTGGTAGAATTAAACAATAAGTGTAGTGCAGGTCTATGATGATTTTTAGTGCTACTATCATCTAGTTCTGATTCTGGTTTTGTCTTTGTTAAATCCTCAGTAGTCCTGATTTTGAACTGTTGTAGTCCTGTTTTAATTCCGGATCAGTTCTGGGTCTGGTTGAATTGGGGTTTAGCCCTCATGTCTTGATACAGCCCCGATTTTGTTCTGCCTTGCTGCTTAATTAAAAAACTAGTTTAAGGTGTCCTGCACATGTGATATATATTTTTCCCTATATGAAGTCATTCTTTTTTGAACAAAACTCAAAACAGAGCCTATTAATCTTTCAGTCATTTCTAACCCCCCCCCAAAAAAAAAAAATCCCACATGCATACTACCCTTTAGGGCTAAGCCCCGGGTGTTTCAAATGTCTGGCTCCGCCTCTGACTCAGGCATTGACTCTGTCGGCTATGTTTTGCCATGCATGCTCCCTTTCTTTTGCAGCTGAGGCTGTGTTACTTTTTTTCCGCAAAATTTGCACGTTATCGCCCACCCCCGTGACATCATGCTCCAAAGCCCTATACTGCCATCAGAATTTCGGCCTCAAGCGCTGTAAAATACATTGACCGCGCCTTCTTTCCCTCCGTCTCCATGGTGACTCGCTTAATCTGTGCTCCACTAATCAGGGCTTTATGTATCCTCGTGCGCGCGCTTAACTTGGGGTTAAAGCAACTCCGCGTTGATTGAACTAATTGTTATCAGCCTTTCTGAAACCGAATATTCCGAGTTGGACAGTTCGGGGTTACTCAACCCTGAGTATCGTTTTTAACTCTGAGTTTTCTAAACCGTCTTTGAAGGGTGATACCGTTTGAAGCTGGAGGATCGCTATATAAATATCCGATAGCAGCTAGGTCCCCTAACTTTCAGTAGCTGTTGAAAGGAAAAAGTTGTGGTATATCAGTGGTTAGAAATACCATTATTACTTTAGGATTAGTTTAACACAAAGTAAGGGCTGACCCAGGACCATTGCTGTGAGTCACAGTGCGCAGCATAAATGTGCGCAGCATAAAAGTCCTTTCACATCGGATGCAGGATGTGCTGCTAATGCTAACTGCTAACTAAAAGCAAAGGATCCAGAATTTGTTGCGCTGGCTGCTGGGCTCTATGGGTTTTTGCAGCAGCTCTACCTTTACTAGATGCACCTGCTCCTTGTCTTTTCTATCTCTGACTTTATGTCCTCTACAAGAGTTTGTTTTTTTTTTGCTAGTTCTTCAAATGTTCAATAAAAACATGTATGCTAATTCATAACGAAGACAGCTTTGTAATGAAGACTGTCATTTCCAAAACACTGCCCGCCCCCACCCCGCGGTCCGCAGCGCTGTTGAAAAGGCTGTGGAAGTCCCTGTATTAAACACGTAGTCCTGTGACACAAAAATCACCAAACTCGGACGACCACAGACTGTTTTCCTTCGTGGTGATGAAGGAAAACGCTGGGTTGGCATGTAGAAGGGCATTTATTCCCTTCAAAGACCTGCAGTTCAAAAAAAGCACCCCTCGACAGCCAAACCCATCTGTTCTCTGATTGGATTGTTACATTTGTGATTGACATGACATTGACCAATCAGATGAAAGGAAGAAAAATAGGGTCAAAAATCCATACTTGTAACTTGCAGGGGTTTTTTTTCTAAGTCCACACACAAATCTTTTTTACGCACACACACAAATCTTTTTTACACATACAAATCTTTTTTACACATACAAATCTTTTTTACAAGTACAAAATATTTATGACCACATTTTGAGCCCATAGATGTCAAACAAGTCCTTATGAGCTTTTATCAACGTGTGTCTCGCTCCTGGAATTCAGCTAATTATCTTATGTTCCCTGTACTCTGACACAGAAACTCCAGCCGAACATTGACAAGAAACGCGAGTAGCTGCCAGCAGAGGAGGAATTTGGACTGCCAGCCTGGAGAAGTTTTGATTCCCGTCAGTCCTGTGGAGGAGAAGATTTGAAGTGTCGGCCTTGTGCTGGATGCTGGTGAACCACCCAGCGCAGATGCGTTACCTTCCTGCCCCTGCGCTCATCAGTTGCTGCCACCGGTTAAATATATTACTGCTAGCTGCATATTTTCAGCGTCTAAAAGCATACCCTCTGAATGTGTTTGAGGATGCAGGAAAGGGAATTCATATTAATATGTATTTTATTCCATTCATTTAATCTTCAAGTTTGCATTTTTTGAAACATTCCGTTAATAAGCCTTTTGTTTATTTAACATTTTATCCAACTGCATGTATATTTATACAGATTGTCACTAAATAAACTATTCAATGAATGTCTGAGTAATGAATAATTTAAGTTTTTAAAATCACAAACGTAATGCGAATTATTTGTTTTCTGGGACACACTTGAGTTAATATTATTATCCAGAGTGTCAACGATTATGGTGAACATTACTGTCACTGAATAAATGTTTTAGGTACAAGTTGTTATGTTTGTGTTGCCGATGATTTTAGGTTACATTTGAATATAAAAAATAATTTTCTACGATGCAGAATAACTGCAGCTTCTTGTTTGAGGCCTGCGTGTGGCCCACAGGAGAAAACTCGGCCTCCTTTCCTCTCTGCAGGAAATCCAATCACTGCTGCAGCTTGAAATAAGTTCATGTAATGCAAAATTCTACCCTTATGCATTTATACTGTAGGGGAGAGTGAGGTAAGATGAACCAGTGGGTAAGTTGAACCACCCCTTGTATCTAGGTAACTGTGTACATGTTTTGTCATGTGACCATAAATCCAGGAAGCACTCATCATTTCCATCCTGCTATATTAAAGAGGAGCACATTGGAGAAAGGGCAAGTCTGTATTACACAAAAAAATGTTTTTTGCTTGTCAAAGTAAAATTTCTGCATATCAGGTAAATTGACTGTAATATTAAAACAAATGTATCTGTGTCTAAAATGATATATTATACATGTTGGGGGGTTTCTAAAATATAATATCATCTGAAGAAGTTTTCTAAAGATTAGCCTAAATTGCTAAGCTAGCCCGTTTTTTTCAAAATGGTGGCTATGGGGCAAAGTGAGCCAAAGGCTATGGGGTAAATTGATCCAATGGTTCAACCTACCCCACCATAAGGCACTGAAATTTATTTAAGGCTCTGACTTATTAAATAGTATTTTAGTTCAGTATACTGAACCCTTTTGTTGTATTTGTCATATGTTAACTATTATAGAAAAGATATCATGCCAAGGACCTACAGACGGAAGACCAGCTGGGGCTCAACACCCCTGGAGGAGATTGAAAGGGCAGCGAGTGAAGTCAAGGGAGGAAAGTCCATAAGATCAGTGGCTAAAGAAAGACAAATTGACAGGTCAACACTCAGGAGATATATTAAAAAGAGGGACACACAGGAGGTCAAATCGGTTGGCTATAGTGGAACAGCTTCAGCAAAGAGAGTCTTCTCTGAGAAGGTGGAGAAGGAGCTAGCAGAGCATATCAAGAAGCTTGCAGAGCAGTTCCATGGCATTTCCCCAAAGAAATGCCGTCAACTGGCATTAGAATTGGCAGGCAGAAACAACATTCCTACTCCCAGCAACTGGACAGAGAAAGGTTTAGCCGGTAGGAAGTGCAAGAAACAACATTTCAGTAGGTTGGCACAGACTAATGTATTTTGTGTAGTTTATTACTTTACCATTACATTTTTTAGGTAAAGAATGGTTCAAGAATTTTTTGGCACGCCACCATCTCTCTTGCCGTATGCCTGAGGCAACATCTTTGGGAAGAGCTACAGCCTTCAATAAGACTACAGTTGGGGAGTTCTTTGACAATCTGGCTAAAGTGATCGACAGGTAACAGAAGTTATCTAATTGAAAACATTAATAACTATTTATGACAACTACAAACAACAGTTAAGTGAATAAATATGCGTACTCTCAGCTAACATTTTTTGCATTACTTAAAAATGTAACTAATCATCATTGCTCTTTTTTTGTTTGACAGGTATAAATTCCCCCCAAACATGATTTTTAATGTTGACGAAACAGGTGTAACAACAGTACAGACACCAAAGCAGGTAGTGGCAGAAAAAGGAAAAAAACAAGTGGGCTCCATCACATCTGCTGAAAGAGGCGAACTGGTGACTGTAGTCTGTGCTGTCAATGCGACTGGTAACGCAGTCCCTCCGATGTTTATCTTCCCAAGGGTTAGATACAAAGACCACTTCATTGCAGGAGCACCTCCGGGATCAATTGGTACCACTACAAGATCAGGCTGGATCAGTGAAGATGTCTTTGTTGTGTTCCTTGAACATCTGGTTCAGCAGACCAAGTGCTCCCCTGACCTGCCACTGCTGCTAATCATGGATAACCATGAAGCCCACATTTCACTGAAGGCTTTGGACATAGCAAAAACAAGTGGTATTGTAATGCTCACAATTCCACCCCACACTTCCCATCGCCTTCAGCCTCTGGATAAGTGTGTGTATGGTCCATTTAAAACCTATTACAACAGAGCTCTTGATGGCTGGATGAGGTCCAACCCAGGCAAAACTGCCAGCATATACCAAATTGCTGGTTGTGTGAATGATGCTTTCATGTCAGCAATGACACCACGAAATATCTCCTCGGGATTTAGAGCCACTGGGATTTTCCCTTACAACAGAGATATCTTCTCTGATGCAGAGTTTGAGCCATCCATGGTGTCAGACAGGCCCAACCTGGAGCAGCAGCCTGCCGCTGAAGGTGTTGCACCTGTGGTTTCAGCCTCTCTTTCTGCTGAACTACCTTCACCAGACCCTGTACATGCATGTGGTTCACGAAGTGACCCCAACCATGCTCAATATGTGTCTCCCACTGATATTCTACCCTTACCCAAAACTCAGCAGCCCAGGAAACAAACAAATCGAAAGCGTGTGAAGACACGAATTCTGACTGATACACCTGAAAAGCAGGCAATTGAGAGAGCCCATGAAGAAAGGACAAATAAACTGAAAGGCAAAAAAGAAATAATCCACAAAAAGCAAGGAATGTGGAAGAGGAAACAAACCCAGACAAAAATTGCAGTGGAAAGCAGCTCTGAGGAGAGTGATGTTCCCATCCCATTTGAAGACACTTCTGAGTATGAGAGTTCCAGCGATGAAAGAAGTGAACCAGATGTCTCAGACCTGGTAGTTGGTGACTTTGTCATCGTAAGATTTGCATCCAAATCCAGGAGCCACCATTACATTGGCCTGGTTGACAGCTTTGCAGACAACGAAGTGAGTGCCAGATTTCTCAGAAGAATCCGAGGGATCACTAGCAGTAAGAAACCCACGTTTGTGTTCAAGGAAAATGATGAGGCATCTTTCCCACGCAAGGATGTGCTGAAGAAGCTACCTCAACCTCAACAGGCTGGAGGAACTGCAAGGAGGGAGCAACAGTTCATATTCCCCTGCAACCTTGATCATTGGAATATTGAATAGTTCTTTTGAATAAATGGTTTTGAACTGGCGGTTTGTTTAGAAACCACCAGTTTCCAGGTTTGTTCTCACAGGTTTACAACTGTTAAAATGGTTTGTTTTCACAATATGATCAGTTTTACATTTTAAAAACTACATGGTCAGTTTGCCCCAAGATGGCTCAGTTTACCCACTGACTAGGTTCAATTTACCCCTAATCTGGGGCAAGTTGAGCCAAAGGAGCATTTTTTTTAATAGGTCATTATTTTGGGCAGCGTCATCAGACATAGATTCTGATCATTACATTTGAAAGGAGACATCCTGAAATAAAGGAATATGTTATCATTCTATTTCTGTGTCATTTTTTTTCTCACATCCAGGGCAACATGAGTAAAAAGTGGCTCATCTTACCTCACTCTCCCCTACTTCAGTTTAAATTTCAGGTATACGTAATTTACTTCTACTTGCTATATTTTAACACAAGTATCTGTATTTTCTACTCCTGACATTTTCAAAACAGGCTCTTTTAGGTTCAACACATTTGACGGGAAGTTATTATTTCACGTCACTGCGCGCATTCAAACATTAGTATAGTACAGGGCTCGGCAACCTGCGGCTCCGGAGCCTTATAGTGCGGCTCTGCGTGGTTTGGGAAAATAAATTAGAAGTATTCAGCTGAAGTGTATTTTATTTAATTATTATTTTATTTATTTAACTTGTAGTTCTCAATTTGAAGATTATTGTAATATTGAAATGTAAAAACAAAATTATATTCTATTATTTTTTCATCGCTCAAAATAAGCGTCACACTCGCGGAAGCCGGTGTACCCGCCGAAACGCCGTGCATTTATCGAGACTTTCAACCCCAGGTAAGCCAATTATGGATCTTCAGATCCACATTATGTCAGCAGCTGTTCTCCACCGTGAACTATGTTAAAAACCGCTCACGCCTCAAAGATGACAGCTTACAGTCCTGCGTAAACATGAAAGTGACTTTGTAAAGCCCCGATTTGCAGACGCTGTGCCAGAGGTTCGGGAGCAGAAGTTCCATTGAAAACATACCACGGCAGTGTGTGAATGTGTGTGTGAATGGGTGGATGACTGGATATGTAAAGCGCTTTGGGGTCCTTAGGGACTAGTAATGCGCTATACAAATACAGGCCATTTACCATTTACGGCATAGGGCTGCTCGATTATGGCAAAAATGTTAGCAAATTATGGCAAAAAAATTGAAAATCGTTTTTGTTTTGTTTTTTTTACATATATTTCTACTTGGAGAAAGGTTTATCCCTCAAAACTTTAAATAGAAAAAAGTTGCAAAAAATAGTTTACAACAACAGGAAATTTATTTTTAGTATCTTCATAGTTTTATTTTGGAGATACAGCAATTTTTATATACTGCAGGAAAAACAAAAAAACAATCCTATGATGCAAATTTGCAAAGAAAACAGCATGTGCATCAAAATAAACTATTTCCAGCAGTGCAATTTGAGTTCTAAGCATATCAATCATAAAGTTTGACACCCTCCCCCCAAACAGTTATTGGTTTGTTGCTTCAAGGTAACATTGTGCGACAAGGGTAGTCAAAACCAAGTTATTCTATAATACGTTTTATTAGTACAACAAGGATGAACCAATAATCAAACAACAAATAAACAATGTAAACATTTCACAGAACAATAAACCACCAAAATACATCCGACATTTGACCCTAACCCCATGCACGTGTGTGCACACACACACACACACACACACACACACACACACACACACACACACACACACACACACACACACACAATTACTTTACCAACTGACCCCTGAGCTCCTATCCCTCAAACCTGATTCAGGGATCCACTCCTCCACTTCCCTGTCACTCCCTGAAAGCTCACTGTCCTCACTTTCTGAGGGAATGTCCCTAACTGCACATTCCCTTGGTTTCCTTGCATAAAAGGTTTGTACGTCCATGTCCTGTAATTATCAGTAGATTGTAAAGTAAAAAACATTGACTATGATCCTATAAATGCACACAAACACATCTCTACATACATATGCTAACACATTATTTTGCCTGAAAAAAATTAGGCTAACTGCACAGTGTTGCCTTGAGGCAACGAATGAAAATTAACAGTTTTACTGTATAAATAAATTTTAAAAAGTAGAACAAACAATCAAATATAGGGGAGAGCGGGGTAAGTTGTCACACGGGTAAGTTGTCACACTGTTCATAACTCCAACACTAGAGGCTCTATCTCAAAAATGAAATAGCCACTTTGTGTGACTTCTTCTTCTATAGTCAACCTCCTGTTCACATGTGGTCAAGACTGCTCTAATCTGAGGTGAGCACATCTTTTTTATTTTTTTGACCTAAAAGGAAAAATAAATCACTTTAAATTTTCTTCAGTACAACTTTGTTAGGTATAGATGTTACAAATTATTATTTTACACAAAATAGAGGAGACATTAACGTGTCTTTTGATACTTCAGCTGATGTGCTATGTTGAGCTAACCCTGACATTTAGCCAAAATTAGCATAAATGTCAGTTTGGGGCAAGTTGTCTCATTAACTTTGGGGCAAGTCGTCACATGTGACAACTTGCCCCAGTACAAATAAATGCTCCAAAAAATTGTGATATTGTAATTCATTTGTATTTGTAATAACTTGGTAGTCCACTGTCAGTAATTGCAGTGCTGGCAATTACTGACAGTGGACTACCAACTCCAGAGGACATCCAGCCATATCCAAAAGCTGGCCGCCGAAAACCATCCGGCAAAGGAAGAAAACGACGCAAATCAGCAATTCTAACCGACACACCAGTGAAGCAGCAACTAGAAAAAGAAAAGAATAAGGCTGAATCTAGCAAAAAGCTGTTTCAAAAGAGAGGGACGCAAGGGGGGAAAACATCTGGACCTATGAAGAACAACGCAGCTAAAAGAAGAAAAATAATTCAAGAGTCATCATCAGATGATGAAGAGTGCTTCTGCCTTGTCTGTGTGGAGCCATTTTCAAACAGTCGTCCAAAAGAGACCTGGGTAAAATGCGTAAAATGCAACAAATGGGCCCATGATGCTTGCACCTCAGGCCAGGCAATTTATGTGTGCCAGAATTGTGACTCTGAAGTTGAGTCTGATTAATCAGAAATAGGGCATCTGTTTTGTTCAGAGGATAAACATGTTAAGTAAAGCAAGTTATTTGCAGCATTCCATTCATGGATGATGGATTTATGTGCAAGCCAGAGAACATTTGAGTTTAAAGTTCAAACTAAAGTTTTCTTTCTACTTAATGTTTTGATTAAAATGTGTATTGAATTGAAATAATTGTTTTTTTCCAAATTCTCTTGGCATAATTGTTCAAATTTCCAGTTTTGGTTTGAATTTAACAATTAAAATCAATAATCACAATTAAGTATTTGTGTTCTTATTTTAAGATAATCTAGTGTGACAACTTACCTGCCGATGGGGCAAATTGTCACAAGTGCACATTCTCCATTCAACAGTCTACAACTCCGTAATGAGATAAGATATGAAAATGTAATGAATACATCATATGTGCCCGAGACTTCCTTCTTTCATTTGGTGAAACATTTATTACGTTGTGATGTATGGTGCTCAGTAAAAGTTAGTCAGTGTGAAAAGTGTGACAACTTACCCCGCTCTCCCCTACTTCTTAAATTATTCATGCACATACAAGTGTTTTTTATATACATTTATTTCACTAAAGCGCTATATAAATGCAATCCATTAGACGCTACTCATGGTCAGTGATGAGGCTTAAACCAATTCAACCTTTATACAGACTGAAGTTTCTGGTATAAAGACCGCGTGAACAGTACACAGTCAGTGCAGGGAGTGGATATTAGCACCTGCAAAATCTCACTTTAACCCTTCACTTTACTCACTTTACTGTTTGTGGAGGCAAAGTGCACCTTTCAAGTATTTCAACCTTTATTTCGATTTAACAATGTCTGTCATGAGGTGTAATGGACAGACAACGTAAATGCAGGGCACTGCAGGTCAAATGAGCTGTTCGTTCTTTTAAAAAGGCACAAACTGAACAAAGTCCAAACAGACAGGAATCCTATGAAGCACAGAAGTCACACGGTGCTTGAACGAATCACCTGCCAAGGACAGAGAGACAGACAGACTGTACAGGAGAAGAAAAAGTGGCCCCAACAACCCAGAACAGACCTTAATGAATGAATCTGATGCTTTAATAAATTGTTGTCAACAGCATTTTCCATTTTTCATGTTTCCACATTTCTGCTGCCCAGAATGATCTTCCCCTTTGTTATAACAAGTTTACAACAATCAGCCAACAACAGAACAAAGTCTGATAATGAAAATGAGAATAATGCAGGTGCCGAAACATTATTCTGTCCATATTACTGATAAATAATATTAAAAATAGTAATAATGATGACACATTTTGGGCTGTTTGGTTCAATAGTATGTATGTGATGATCCACACTCATTTGGACTCAATTTGGTAAATAATAAATTCAAATTAAGACTCTTTAATATTTTTCTATGAACTAAAGATGACATCACCCACAGTTTCCTTTGTCCTGTGCTGTTTATTTCTGTGAAGATCATGCATGAAAAAAATGTCTCAGCACAGGCAGGACTTCCAGCTTCCAGCTTTTATTATAAGGAGAACAATCATATTTTCAGCACAGCTGCCTGATTCACAGTCATGACAAAGAGAAAAGCAGAAACAAAGAAGACGTAGCAGCCAGTGCAGAGGGAGAAGACAGTAATGACATCTATCAGCAGGAGCAGCTGCAAGAAGCTGAAGTCCTCCATGAACTCTTACCAGGAGGTCCTGAAGCTGGACTCCCTCACTGCTCTGCAGGTTTATTAAGGAGGAGCTCTCCATCACCCTGAGGCACACACAGAAACTAATTAGTCACATTTTTTATTTTTTTATATACTCTCTCCACTTCTGTATATCTATATATAGGTATACAGAGGTATACAGAGTATACCAACCCGTTTCTCAACCTTGCTTTTGTCACTCACTTGTCAAATAATCAAGTACCCGTCCTTTATGTTAATAATAAGAGGATCATCCTCAGCTGATGTCAGGCTGCTGAGAAACTCTCATCAGTTCATGAGGCAGGCAGCATCAGATAAAAACTCAAATGGGGTTTTGTGTTTACTTGTGCATGAATGACCTGATGCTCCTCAGCAGTTTATGCAAATAAAACCACATTTTAACTGTGTGTGAATGCACAGTATGTGCCAGCACACAACAAAGAGGTAATGAAGCCTTCATGCATAAATAGACTGAAGTGAACTGTACAGCTCTTAGAGAACGTCCAAAATGTCACTAAATTTTACCAATTTTATGTTAATGTAATGTAATGTCCAAACTGTGTGATTCATATCTATAGACTGCATTGACAGTGCATTGATAGAATTGTGCCAATCAACCTGTGTTTCATGTTTCAACTGCACATTTTTTGGTTAAAAGTGAAACAAAGAAATTTTGAAATAAAGAAAAAAAATTCTCAAAGAAATTCCTGAGAAAGTTAAAGCTGTTGCACTGTTTGAAATTCTGCAGTAAAATTGTAGCTTTCTAAACCTAAAATGATGTTGTCAATTTTCTGAGATGAAAACTAAAGATTCAAGTAGCTGATTGGATTTCTCTAATTAACAACATCAGACACACTAACAAGAGCTTTCCAGTCTTTATAGACTGACTGTGTGGGATTTACTACAGAACTGGTGAACATGAAACAAAGTATATGAACGATGCATGAGTGTAAAATGAGTGGAGTAACTGGTTAAATATATTTGATGGTGTCAGTCACGTGCACTGGCTCACACTCCTTGTCTTCGAGGCAGGCTGGAACCTGAAGCATGGTTTAGACTATTTTGATTACAGGGATGTGGTTACGTGGTGACAGAGCAAAGTGACTGCTGTCACTGACTGATGATAACACTTCCTTCACACATGAATAGTCTGAATAAGAGATTGCACACACCACTGAACTTCTGCAGCACTCCTCAATGACACTTAACTCCCTTATCAGCATCAGTGCGGTTTTTGCTTTTGTATTTTTTAATATTCTTTACTGACCTCTATCATTGTCTCTGACTGAAGCAGTCGCAAAAGGAAGGTGTCAAATCACTTTCAGTGTGATAGCAAACAGAGACTGAAGCAGAAAACCTGACTCAAAGAAGCAAGTGGAAAATTTACAGACACTAGAGGTGGGTTTCAATAATCGATTTTTAAATATAAATGTATTTTGCCACAAACAGCAGAATCCCAGGCTAAAGCTCACAAAACTATTTCAACAACCACCAAACAGCTAATGAGAGCAGATACACGGATTCCACACAAAGACGTAAACACAATCAGTGAGATGTCTCCTTTCTCATTTGATGGCGCGTACACAGACACTCTGTTGGTGCTGAAAGCCGACAGCTCACTGATTCTGATGTGTCGGCGGGTCAGCGCTTTGTGTTTACGTCTTTTTTGCCCTCGATTGCCCAGTCCCTCTCCAACCAAACTGGACTGAACCAGCAGCAAAAGAAGATCCAAACTACGCTTCACATTAACATTGTCATAATTTCCTTCTTACTGTTGCTGTTTTGCTTCCATACACGATAAAAATCACACTTCATGCAGAGCTCGCTGTCTCTCTCCTTGTACTTCAAGAAACTCAAATCTCTGTGTAACGTTTGTCCTGTAAAGCATCCACAGGACACAGGTGTGAGGACAGCCATACTTTTATTAATACTGTGGTTTTCAGTTCACTGGGACACAGTCACTCCCGCTCTCTGCTGTCACGTCCGCTCTTCCACCTCCGACTGTCACTGCGAACATATAAAGAGTGACAATCACTTTCACTTCTCAGCACACCTGTTCACCCCACCCCTGCGCCGCCCCGGGAGCTCACTGCGTCACCCCTCCTCTGCAGCCGGCCAGCGACCACACCCAGGCCACACTCTGTTTTCTGCATTATTCGCTTGCTTATCACGCACCAGTCTACCGTTGTTTACAGTCCGCAACTGTTTTTTTATGACTTCTGACAAGATAGCCTCTTTCCTGCTGTTCAATACAATTGTAAAGTTTTAAATGATGCCAAAATGCAAAACACTTGGCTGTGTCTCTAGTTAAACCTCTGTAACTTTGCTCTGCTTCACTTCAGCAGCATCAGGTAATGTTCATGTGTTGATTAATGGTTTTCTTCAGTTTTTGTTCTACTACAGAATATTGTTAAGGTTATCTGCTATAAAAAGCCAGGCCAGGAAAATCTCCTTCATCTTTTTCTGTGTTTTCTCTGATGAAGTCTCACAAGTGTCAGAACTCATGAATGATCAGAATGATAATATTTCTGACTGTCTGAGGCAAAATTTCCCTGATTCAAATCGTGGATCGAATCGATTCTAGAAACCAGTGACGATACAGAGCCCTAATCGAGACCTCGCAGAGGTTTCAGGTTTGTTCAGCCAGCTAGTGCAAAGAAGTGACACACACTTAAGAACTGAATCTCTTTAACAGTTAGATTACACTTTTGTCCTGGACGATGATATTACCTTACATGGCCATATGATAGAGATGTTTGTGCAATAGATGCAGGCAGAGCCACTCTGTGGCTGCAGAAACTGGCAGGGCAAACTGAGTCAGATTGAATGCACTGAGAGCTCAATCTATTCTTAGACTACAGAGTGAACTGAGTTTTCCTGCACATTTACATCAGCATATTAACCTTTTTGCTTTAACCTCTGCTGTTCCCTCTCTCTCACTTTTTCTGAACTCGAAAATCTGCCTGCCGGATCTACTTTCCAGAGGAGGTGCACAGTGATATCAGGGATATGCACACTGTACTTTGGGGCGTGTCATAGCCCCGATCCCCTCTCTTCCACTCACCAGTTAAGAAAATTAACCAATCAGGGTTCAGAAAAAAACAAAAAAAACAAAAAACAAAAAGGCACCGCCCATATGTTTCCTCCTGCTTCAGAGCAAAGAAACGCTCTACTCCTTCATTCTCAGGATGAATCCTTGGAGCTATTTCCCCGTTTTTATTGGTATAAGCCAAGTATTTGGAAAGTTGATCCAAGCTCCTAAATCTGGGATTTCCTTTAAAGTAACTGTGGAAGTTACTTTAAAGGCCTGAATAGGGCTGGGCTATATCATACCGTTCACGGTAATACCGGTGTAATTTTGGGCAACGATAGGAAAATGAAATATCGCCATAGAATATGGGTAAAACGCGCATGCGCAGTGCCTTTGTTTTCATACGCACATAGCGAAAAAAGCGTGCCGGCGACGGAGAATGAGAAGAGTGAAAGCGGATCGTTGAATGAAACAGATGAACCAGAATTGGTTTGTAAAAATGCAACTTCACTGGTGTGGAACTGGTTTAGCTTTCGTCCGTCAGATACACAACAAACCACTATTTTTGGTAGAGCATGCTAGCGGGCCGTCGTTATTACTGTCTTTTTTGGAAAATACGGCACACTTAAAATCAATCCTTTGATTTTTCTGAAAATCGACAGTGGCCCTTATAATCCTGTGTGCCTTATGTATGAATCCTGGTTGTGTTTACTGACCTCGAAACGATTTTATGTCGTACACGGCGCTCGACAATCTGTCAAATGTTTTAGTACGACTTTGCTAAGCTACGAACCCACACCGCTTGATGGATTGCCGGCGCATTACCGCTATATTAGGCAGGCACCTCGCGGAGTGATACGTACTGTGCTTCAACATAATATTACCGTATTGTGTGTGTATAACCTCTTTTTAAGTTTTGTAGATATTATACATGGTTATGCTGAGGATATGTCGGCCAATTTCCACTGGAAATGCCTTTTGGTTAAACGGTCAGCAAGGAATTTGCACTGTTACGTTTTTATATAGGGCAGCACGGTGGCACGGTGGTTAGCACTGTTGCCGCACAGCAAGAAGGTCCTGAGTTCAATTCCACCATCAGGCCGGGGTCTTTCTGTGTGGAGTTTGCATGTTCTCCCCGGGTTTGCGTGGGTTCTCTCCGGGTACTCCGGCTTCCTCCCACCGTCCAAAGACATGCAGCTTGTGGGGATAGGTTAATTGGATAATCCAAATTGCCACTAGGTGTGAATGTGCGAGTGAATGTGAGTGTGAATGGTTGTCTGTCCCTATGTGTTAGCCCTGCGACAGACTGGCGACCTGTCCAGGGTGTACCCCGCCTTTCGCCCTAAGCGCTGGAGCTGGGATAGGCTCCAGCGCCCCCCGCGACCCTGAAAAGGATAAGCGGAAGTGAATGGATGGATGGACGTTTTTATATAACTTTAATGCACATAAAAAACAGCTGCTTGTTTAAGTGAAAATACATTGATGGGGTTTTTTGCACTAATAAAGTTGTGGAGTTGTAAAGTATTTTGTCTGGTGTCAATTATATCGTCAGTTATATCGTTATTGCAAATTTTCAAATGTATATCGTGATAAATATTTTTGGTCATATCACCCTGCTCTAGGCCTGAATATCTGATCTGATCTGATCAGTGCAAGATAAATATCAGGCCGTCTGCCAGCTGAAGCTCAGTGGACTCATTCAGTGGCTCAATGACACTAAACCAAAGTTAATATACTATTGAATGACTTCAAACACTCAAAGCTACTTCAGTTGCACAAATTAGTGTGGCTCCGCTACCCGCTTGTTTATTTTCCACATAAACCTTTCACAATAAAGGAGAAGATCCTGTTGAGATTTTTTCAAAATAAGCTGAAATGATGACAAACAGATAAAGCAGTCAAAACAAATCCAGGACCTTATTTCTAAACGAGGCATGTAGCATGAACATGGTTTGGTTATGAAAAGTCTGCCACGGATCAGAAAACTGTTCTATGCAAATTATGCAGGAAACCAGTCGCCGCCTCAGACTCAAACCTCGTCACCCACCTAAGCAAGAATCACATGAAAGAGTATGCAGAGTGTTTAAGGATGAGAAGCAAAAAAGAGCTGTCAGGTGCTTAATAAAGTAAACCTTAGACTCGAACGTTAAAACAGGCTTTTCCCCGCAACACGCCGTGTAATAAATGCTCACAAAGAAAATGGCGCCCGTTACAACTTATATCTAAAAATGTATAGTTTAATCCATCGGTCAAAACACTCAACCCCCAACTGAAAGCACTTCACACACGTCGAGTTGCCCGAGATTCACAAAACTTACAGGAAATGTAAAAAGTTTTGTGATATATATCATTGTCGAGATGATAAACGTCTTATATCGGGATATGGGATGTTAGTCATAACGCACAGCCCTACCTTGAACCTTGTGAACCCTGTGATTAGTAGACAACCTGCTTGACCTCCCGAGCAATAGGCACACTAGCAGCTGTAACATGAGCTAACTTACTGTCATATCTGCCTTCCAAGTCCTAGTATAAACCTGAATCTTGGCAGGTAATAATAAAGGCAGTCATGATAACAAAAATAAAAAAAGTCAGTCTGGGCACTACAACTGACCTTACACTTTACCATAAGAGTGCATTTGCTGTCACTGCACTGGTTCACACACATTATTCCCACAGATCCTTCAGTTACATAAAAACCATTGACATGCAAAGGCGCTGCATCTATTACTGCAGTTCCAACTTCCTCTTGAGTCACTGACATGGATCGCCCTAGAAATCAAACTACAGGTCAGGCTGGCAACAAATATTCACAGAACTCAGACACGCACAGACTGTTTTCCTTTGTGGTGATGAAGGAAAACGCTGGCACATGAAAGGGCCTTTACCCTTCCAGGACCTGAAGCTCAGTAAAGCACCTCTTCTATGGCCAAAACCCGTCTGTTATCTGATTGGATTGTTAAATTTGTGATTGATATGACATTGACCAATCAGCTGAAAGAAATAAAAATTGGGTTCAAAATTCACAAGTTAAAAGTCACACACAGCTCAGAGTTTTAAAGTTTGTTTGTTTGGTTTTTGTTCTTTTGCTTTGTATCTGTAAGCAGACCCTAACAAAAAAGAATTTGTAACTTGTGTAAAAAAAATTTTTACAAACAAATCTTATTTACACACACACACACACACACACACACACACACACACACATCTTTTTCACATCTTTTGGTTTACACGGTTACAAACTCAGTTCACAACTATGCACAGACAAAGGGGGTTTCCTAACGCAGTCAGCTGCACATTGACAGCTTACAAAGCGCCTCAGGCAGAACAGAGATGGACTGGATGTCAAACAAGTCCATATGTGTGAGCAGGCAGACGAGCGAATACTTTTGGCAGTATCGCGCATCTGCCTTTTTCGGTTCCGTGTTGTAGGTCTTTATAACTCATTACTATAATGTTATACAAACACTCTTCGTGATTGTCATTGGTCAAAATAAACTTAACTTGGTCGCACTGAGAACAAAACAATGGCAAATAGACCACGGTTACACTAATAGCTTGCGCAGCCTAGCATGCTAGCAAGGCTAAAATGCTAAGCTACTATAAGCCTAGTCCTTCCATTGGTTACGTTAATACAGTTGCATTGTTTCCCATTAGTTAAACCTTGTCTAAGAAATTACAAAACTAGTGGGACGTGTCAACAGTTTAATATTTTCTGGATGTTCATGAGAAACCGTGAACGTTGTTGCTACCGTCAGCGAAGCTAACGAGCAGCTAGCTGAGGTACAACGATTACCTGAAGTCCGGCTGGAGTCCTCTATAATCCCGAGTGAAGAGAAAACTCCTTACTAACGTTCCCATTTCTTTAACTAGTTTAATGCTCAAATCTTTTTTCTATTTGTATTTAACTTTTATTCAGCTTACTTCTCTTACTTTGTTCCCAACTCACCCTGACAAGGAAAGAAAGGCAGGAAATAGACGACGGTCAGGAAGCCGTGTATTTCTTTCACGTTAAAGAAAATTAATTGCTCTGTAATAATAACCAGCCGGTCGCGTCTCTTATAGCAGATAACGTTACACCGAGTAAATTATACTTTAATCCACTGATAAACTGCATGAAGTCAGTGTGTAATGTGGATGTGGTCACAGCAGGCAACTTACAGTCAAGGGGACGTCCCCTTGACTGTAATTTGTGTGTAAAATTCCCTTAAAATGTTATCTAAAATGCAACTCTTATTAATTCAACCCTGTTGCCCACATTATGAGAGGAAGACAAAATGGTATATTCCTATTCCGTTATTTATAGAACTACATTTGTCTTTGATTTTTGTAGTCCACATCCACAACTCCTTGTTTTTCCAGAGAAAACACACAAAACACTGATTTTCAACCCTGTTCCATGAAAGACAGCCATTACAAACATGTTAAAACCATGTAAAATATTGTTAAACAGCATTTCTGTGCTTCACAGAGCACCTAATCTACAATTAAAACAAATATATCCTTTCAGTGCAGTATGGTGGAGCAGTCCTGAGTTCAATTCCACCATCAGGCCAGTGTCTTGGCCATTTTTAAAAAAGAAAATAATGTCAGTATTTATTTTCAAATCTGCACACAGTAGCTGAGTGTCTCTTTATTTATTGCAGGTCCAACTGGTGGTGAAGCTGCTCCCTCAGGTGTCGATGCAACCTCAAAATCATATTAGGGAAATTTACAATACTGATATTTATGCTGATATGTAAAGACTAAAAAATACTCTAATTCAAAGTGTGAAACAACTGAAACAAGATCCCAGCAGCTACATTATAAAACAATAGTAGCGAGTTTTCCCTGGAAATATATATCATGACAGCTTCACGCTTTAGTTTGACAATAAACACAAGAACGTAACCTTGTAGCTGCAGAATAACTGACAAATATATCTGGGATTGCGATCATTTTGACTAACTGTGAAACCGCATCAGTAAATTACAGTTCAAATGAGGCGAAGCTATGAGGCTTTGACTCATTTGTTTACTCTTGAATCAGCTCGTATTTCTCCTCGCGTGCTTTAATAGTCTGATAAGACTGCAGGGCAAACTTTGTTGTGTCCAGTTGTCCTATATATTTGCATTAATGTTTGCATGCACTGTGCTTTACTGGAGATTGTTGAGGTCATTATCACTGGAGCCCCACACTCTGAGACATGTCTCAGCTTGTCTCACTGTTCTGTGTGCACTAGTGAACATAAATACATGTCGCTATATCACAGATAATGGGATATGATACTTGATATTGTGCAAAGATGTGTATCCGTATTATAAATCCGTTATGGAACATGTCATACTACATCACTAATGACACATATTTAGCCTGCCCCAGGAAGAGATTCACTATTGAGACACCATAATAAAAAGAGCAAGTGTGAGGTTGGGGTCACGGGTTGTGTCACTAGTCAACCAAACTTCATTCCTCTCTGGTGTATTTTTTTCAGTCTTCGCTGACTAGATTGAGTTTGTCACTCTAACCAGTGCGATCCGATTTTCACATATTTGCGCAAACACGTGTATGCATCGTATATGAATAAGACCGTGCTGATATGCAGACGAGACGAATGACAAATGAAACGGGGTGTGGCCACAGAACTGAACCTTCCCCGTGCAGGGATTGCTTGCGCTGTTCTGTTCCGCTCCGCTGTTTTCAAAATAAAAGATACCGAGTTAAATAAAGACTCCGCTTTTCACCGCTCCCAGTTTAACGTTGTGTTTTAAAGGCAGCAAAACTGCACCGGAGATGCAAAGCTACAGAGGTACGGTCAGCGTGTTCTCAGGGTGAAGCTAGCTGGATTTAGACAAGCACTTAATTTGGAATAGACAGATCGTGGAGTGAAAACATTGCGGGCTTGACCTATACAGCGTCTCAGCCGAATACCGGCCGCGAAAGTTTCTCAACGTAGGAACCTTCGGCATGGAGCTGCTTCAGCTGCTCTTATCTGCGCTCTTCTTTGGGGGAGTTTTTAGTGAGGGTAGTATACCATATGTGAAAGTGATTTTAGGAGACTCGTTTACTCTTCCTCGAAACTGTCCGACTGATGTAGAGGGAAAACTTCGCCAAACAGAGCCTCAGTCCCGGCATGTCGCCTCGCACCGACACGGAGTTTGGACACCAGAGGAAAGTTTCAGAGATCGCATCAGTCCCAATTTCTCTGTTGTTTTTAACCGCTCAGTTTACACGGACAGTGGAGGTTATGTGTTTATGTGCGGCGGTCGGGAGGTGTCTGCTGTCCATGTGGAGGTTGTCGTGGTCTCCGAATCATCCGTCACAGAGGGAGACGAGGTCAGCCTGCCCTGCTACCATGCAACTACAGCTGGCACCTGCTGGTTTGTGCGCTGGGTTAAAGACGGGAAGGATGTGTTAAGGAGAGACTCGTGCGGTGGTAACAGTAACGGGACTGCTGATGATCGACTGTCGCTGTCAGCTGATTGGTTCTCACACGGAGACCTGTCCTTAAACCTGCAGCGGGCTCGGAGGGAAGATCAGGGGGATTATTTCTGTTACATCCAAAAAGAACTACCTTCTTTTGAACAGAGAGGGACACCAGCTGCTGCGAGGCTGAAGGTCAGTGAGAGCAGCCCGGATCCGACCACCAGCACTCCTCCTCCTACATCGGTGTCTGTGAGTATTTAGACAGAAACGCGTCTGGAAATATTAAATATTTAGGTATTAATGTCTCTCCTAAGCTTTCATAATTAACTAAATTAAACCACATCCCACTTTTAAAGACAGTAGAAGGCGACCTGGCTAGATGGAAATCTTTACCCATATCACTCATGGGAAGGGTCGCCGCTATAAAAATGATGGTCTTGCCAAAAATAAACTATTTATTTTCAATGATCCCAAATAAGCCATCACAAGATTGGTTCAGATCTCTAGACTCGTATATTTCTAAATTCCTTTGGAAAGATAAACCCCCACGTATCAGCTTAAAAACACTACAAAAGACCAAGGATAGAGGAGGATTAGATCTGCCTAACTTTAATCACTATTTTTTAGCCAACAGGCTTCAGTTCATCTCTAGATGGTTTAAACACACCCTCTTAGATGAACCTTGGATAGATGTAGAACAGGCACTATGTAATAATCTAGAAATTTCAGATCTACCATTTATCAGCTCAAACATCAAACGACATGAATGCTTTAAAAGCATTAACATCAGCTCTTCTCTGACAGCATGGTGGGAGTTTCTAAAAATGACAGTCTTCATTAATCCCATGCAAACGTAGATCCAAACGGGACCAAAAAAAGACAGAAACGCGTTAATCAAACCTGAAACAGCTTCATATAAAGTTCCATGAATCTGATCACATTTCTGCTCTTGTATCCTCTGCAGCCAACACAGACGACTTTAGAAGTAAGCGGACTGGGAACTCTGGTCGCTGTCTGCATCACAGCTGTGGTCTTTTTGGTTTGCGGCCTTGTGTGTGGATGGCTGATGAAATCTCACTGCTCCACGTACTTGTCACGTCTTCTCCGACGCTTTAGACCCGGAGATGAACGACATGATGTAAATGGGGCGTCGGAGCCTCTGAGCCATCGTCCTCCTCAGATGAATGGCCACCATCCATCAAATACGTCCCAGGCAGACGTCTGAAGACTTTTAGGATCAATAAGTGACTTTTAACTTATTAATGCGCTTCAGCTTATTTATGTGTGCAGCTTATACTTATAATTATGCATTTTACACCGATCAAAGCTTCCATTTACTGTCTTAATTTCCTTTTTTTGTAATATCTTGCTTCAGCTGTGTGTGATTAAATAAACAGTGTGCTTACACCACTGCCTGAGCGAGGCGATACATGTTCGTCTTCAGTGCCTTCAGGCCTCACAGGCCTCCTGTATGTTCACGGTGAAGTCCGGACATTTTCACGGACACTTCGTGGTTCGCCTGCTCCATCACGGAGGCCTCGGCTTAGGTTAAGAGTTCCTCCTTCCAGACGGAAACACGTGGTTTGACAAATGAAAATAAATGTAAAGCCAGGCTCACCTTCTTTCTATTAGAAACTGTTTTATAAACGTCAAACGCGTGATTCTGACATTCAGCAATTCACATGAATACATTTTAGACCACAGTGCTTCTTGGATTAATTTTAATATTTGTAGACTTATATTTACATTTATCTTCGTTAAATAAGAATCGGAAATGCGTCCACTCACCTCTCAGAATCTACTAATGAAACAAACCCTTTCACTCTCCACACAAACATTTTCTAATGCGGATACAAAGAAGACAAATTGTTCGGCAAGTGTTACGTCAGCATGTATATATTTATTACTATTTAACACAAATCACTGCATATTTTTTCTCTTTGTATTTTCCGAGAGAATTTCGTATAAATGATGTAATGATTGCTCACATCCACCAAAGTGTTTAAGGTCAAATTAATGATTCATTGGTTGAAAACTGACAAAACGCCGTATGACTCTTACATGTGGTATTGTCAACACATAGAAAAGACTACATCAGTAAGACAGCGAAAAAAGGAAGATGTTTGGACAGCATGTTCTAGGGCAGGAGTGTCAAACCTAAGGCCCGGGGGCCACATTTGGCCCAGCAGACACTCTAATCTGCCCCGCTGCACAACTTTAGAATAAGTGATGGAGGACACGAGTTTCTGAATTTATAGTGTATTTTCTCTTTAACAGTTTTTTTTGTTTTTTGCTATATATTCAGATCTTCAATTTTTTGAAATAACATGAGTTATGACTCTTTTTGTTGTAATCAGTACCATAACCTTTTAATTGTTTTTACACTTGAGCAAACATGTAACTCCCTCCAAGTTGAAAAACGGACACAAGGCCTTCTTGATTTTTACTGGCATTTATTGCACACAGGTGCCACCAAGGATGCCGTGAGAACTGTACAAACAACATAAAATAATCAATTTCCACAGTAAATTGTTCTCATAGAGAATAAACAACAAAGCACATTATTAAACAACATAAAACACTCACAATTTGACCTTTACAAAATGTTAACAAATTACACGTGACAACCATAAAGTCGCCAGTTCTGTCACAAACAACATCTTATTTTTCTACCACAACATATAAAATACAAATTGAATACCTCATTGGCCGCATTAACTCGCAGGGGTTAATGAAAACGCATCTTGCAGTGTCACTCCTTCCCGCAACTGGAAAACTTCGTTGCATGCTCTACATAGCTCTACCACCAAGTGAGAGAGGAAAGCATGCGTCCCCTACCGAGTGTGGCATGTAACTGAAAATATTGTCAACCCCAAACAACAGACTGAACATTGGTTCCACCCTGGAAACATTCTGTAAACCCTTTAAATGTTTATTTTCAAACCAACAATGTATAGATTAAATCTGATATATTAAAATAAAGTATTTTTAACTTGTTTATTGTAACTTAAACCATGAAATTATCTTAAACTGCATAACTGCTGCTGACGGCAGCCACAAGACATGTTCTTTCATTACTGCAGCAGTATTTCTACATCATGCAGTAAAACTGCACGAGTCGTACTGTTCACACTGACACAAAGGGGAGTTTATTCTGGTTCTGCACCCTTGAGATCAAAGTGGGCCGTACGAGGGCTTTTACCATGAGTCTGACAATATGCCATGGCTGATTTTTCTCATCAGATGACTGAACATGATGACGACTTACATGCAAAGGCCTGGTGAAGCTTATTAAAACTGAATATCCTCTTAGGTGTGACACTGCAAGGCAAAGCATTCAAACAGCAAAGTGTAAATGTAGAGTAACCTTATGCAGGTTTATCTGAAGCTTTGCCTTGTTTTGGTTTAGCAAGTCTGAATGTGTTTGGGCAGTGCATGGTTCACTGAAACCGTTATGTGGACTAAACATGACTTCAGTTAATATGGATGTCATATTGCAGGGCTGTGAATAGCACACAGTCAAAAACCAGAACCAAAACAAAATTACTTCTGTTTAAATCATTTTTACCAAACATGTAGCCTACAGCACTTTAGTCTGCAGATGTCCAGCCTGTTTTAGGAAGCTCCTTCACGTTTCCACAAAACTGTAAGAACGACGAAGACGGAAAACTGCTCCGGGCTGAGCCCCATGGGGAGGTGGAGGTGGCCGTCCACCAGCGCGGTGTGTGGACACCCGCCCGGGGCTACCGAAACCGGGTCCTTCAAATCTCTTCCTGGATGCGCATATTTTACAATGACAGTGGTTTTGTGCTAAGACGCGGCAGCCGAGAGATGCGCATCCAGGTTAAAGTTCAGGTTCCCTTTAATGTCGCAGTGAAAGAGGGAGAAAATGCGACACTGCCGTGCCGTATTCCCTTGACTACCGCCAACAAGTGTGTCTTGTGTAAAATAATTTTATTATTTACATGTCCAGTAGCGGTTTTTGATACGGGCGACACAGGCGGTTGCCTGGGGTGGCATCACGGGCATCGGCAAAAATAAAATAAAAAAAAATTGCTCGTACTCATGCTGCCCCGACATCATGCCAGCGCATTTTGGGAATGGCATAGGCACCGATCGGTTTTCTGCCGCCCAGTTGTCAGTAAAGTGGAGAAGATTTGAAGTTAGTTGGCGGTAGTTAAAGGAATATGGCGCGGTGGTTCCACCAGCATCCAGCCCTTTGGATGCTGGTGGAACCACCCAACGCAGATGCGGGACCTTCCTGCTCCCTCGCTCATCAGTTGCTGCCAGCGGTTAAATATATTTCTGGTATCTGCATATTTTAAGCGTCAAAAATATCTCTGAATGTGTTTGAGGATGCAGGAAAGGAAATTCTTATTAATATGCATTTTATTTCGTTCATTTAATCTTCAAGCATTTCTGAAAAATTCTGTTAATCCTTTTATTTTACATTTCATCCAACTGCATGTGTATTTATACAGAGTTCGTAACTAAATAAAATATTTAATGGGTGTCTGAGTAATGAATAATAATTAATAATTACTTATTAGTTATAATATTTCATGATAAATATTCTTCAGTCTACCTGCAGTCCTTCTGTTAACAGTTATGTAGTCCCGCAGTGCTCTATCATGGAGCCTCCCTACAAATAAGAATTCAACACGAAAAACGAAATCACATCAAACGTTTTTTAAATAAAAAATAATAATTTGAATTATTTTTTATCTGGGACACATTTGAGTTAACGCTATTATCCAAAGTTTCAAAGATCACAGTGAGCATTAATATCGCCCAAATCATGTTTTAGGTACAAGTTACGTTCGTGTTGCAGCTTCTTGTTTGAGGCCTGCGTGTGGCCCACGGGAGAAACCTCGGCCTCCTTTCCTCTCTGCAGGAAATCCGATTACTGCTGCAGCTTGAAATAAGTTCATCCATCCATCCATCCATTCGCTTCCGCTTATCCTTTTCAGGGTCGTGGGGGGGCGCTGGAGCCTATCCCAGCTGTCATAGGGCGAGAGGCAGGGTACACCCTGGACAGGTCGCCAGTCTGTCGCAGGGCCAACACACAGAGACAGACAACCATTTGCACTCACATTCACTCGCACATTCACACCTATGGGCAATTCGGATTAACCAATTAACCTATCCCCACGAAGTGCATGTCTTTGGACAGTGGGAGGAAGCCGGAGTACCCGGAGAGAACCCACGCAAACACGGGGAGAACATGCAAACTCCACACAGAAAGACCCCGGCCTGATGGTGGAATTGAACTCAGGACCTTCTTGCTGTGCGGCAACAGTGCTAACCACCGTAAATAAGTAAATAAGTTCATGTAATACAAAATTCTACCCTTACGCATGTATACTGTACTTCAGTTTAAAGTCCCGGTGTCTATAATTTGATTTTATTTGATTCCCCGCATTTTAACACAAGTATCTGTATTGTGTTTAACAATATGTGTCCTGATACTTCGTGGCATTAAACCGGTATGAGTCTAACAGAGGAAATAAAAACACAGAAAAGACAATCCACAGGGGCTTTTCCAACACATTTCCACGAGTCATGGCCTCGGTACTTTATAGCATTTAGCAGCGCTACAGAAAAGGAGCGAGCATAAAGGGAGTAACTCTTTCTAAAGGACAGCTCATTTTAAATGAGAAGTTTCTATCAGCTCAACAAACACCGACAAATTGAGAAAAGAGTGCGAGAGAACTTCACTCAGACTAGACAAGGACAGGAGAACAGAGGTTATTTAGATGAGCACTGCTCAGGAGTATTTGATTAACTAGAAATTTAAAGCTTACCTGGCAAATCCTCATTTTATTTAAATTCAGATACTGGATGATATGATGGGAAGTTGTGTTTTTTTTAATATCGCCAAACGTTTTCAAAACAAACTGAGATATGTATACTTTGTTATTCAAATACAAGCAGTTACAGGTTAGTCTGGCAAACTGTGGTGAATTTACAGTAAAGCACCGTTTTACACTGTTGCACAGTGGAGACGCTGCTCATGGTCAGTGATGATGCTTAAACCAATTCAACCTTTATACAGACTGAAGTTTCTGGTATAAAGACCGCGTGAACAGTATACAGTCAGTGCAGGGAGTGGATATTAGCACCTGCAAAATCTCACTTTAACCCTTCACTTTACTCACTTTACTGTTTGTGGAGGCAAAGTGCACCTTTCAAGTATTTCAACCTTTATTTCGATTTAACAATGTCTGTCATGAGGTGTAATGGACAGACAACGTAAATGCAGGGCACTGCAGGTCAAATGAGCTGTTCGTTCTTTTAAAAAGGCACAAACTGAACAAAGTCCAAACAGACAGGAATCCTATGAAGCACAGAAGTCACACGGTGCTTGAACGAATCACCTGCCAAGGACAGACAGACTGTACAGGAGAAGAAAAAGTGGCCCCAACAACCCAGAACAGACCTTAATGAATGAATCTGATTGTTTAATAAATTGCTGTCAGTGTTTTTCCATTTTTCATGTTTCCACATTTCTGCTGCCCAGAATGATCTTCCCCTCTGTTATAACAAGTTTACAACAATCAGCCAACAACAGAACAAAGTCTGATAATGAAAATGAGAATAATGCAGGTGCCGAAACATTATTCTGTCCATATTACTGATAAATAATATTAAAAATAGTAATAATGATGACACATTTTGGGCTTTTTGGTTCAATAGTATGTATGTGATGATCCACACTCATTTGGACTCAATTTGGTAAATAATAAATTCAAATTAAGACTCTTTAATATTTTTCTATGAACTAAAGATGACATCACCCACAGTTTCCTTTGTCCTGTGCTGTTTATTTCTGTGAAGATCATGCATGAAAAAAAAATGTCTCAGCACAGGCAGGACTTCCAGCTTCCAGCTTTTATTATAAGGAGAACAATCATATTTTCAGCACAGCTGCCTGATTCACAGTCATGACAAAGAGAAAAGCAGAAACAAAGAAGACGTAGCAGCCAGTGCAGAGGGAGAAGACAGTAATGACATCTATCAGCAGGAGCAGCTGCAAGAAGCTGAAGTCCTCCATGAACTCCTACCAGGAGTTAGGAGAGAAACCGTCGGGAGGATCCACAGAGAAGAAGGTCTGATGCTCTGCAGTTAACAGCCTGATGTTCAGCACTATTAGAGAGACCTTGGCCTGATTCTGCAGCATCAACACAAACACACCATCAGAGGCACAAAGAACCACCTTCAGGAACAAGAACAACAGTCGGTCCTCTTTTGGTTTCTTTTACAATCCCTGGCTTTCTATGCATAGATAACTTTTCTACCCCCCTAATTGCAGACTGCCAGGAATGATAAAGGGTAGAGGAATTTAACTTGACGCCTTTGATGCTCCACTTTCTGAAGCACAGGAAACTTTTTCCGGCCTTGTAGATTATGATTAAGAAGAGTCCTGCAAGAGCTTCCCGGTGCAGGACACTGGGTCATGATGCACTGACACGCTGTGTGAGAGGCGGCATAAATGCAGCACTGATGTTTATCTTCCCCGCTTCATTAAGTTATATTCTTTTACACACAGTTTACTCATAATGGCAGGTATCACAGCGTAGATAAGCCGGGTGTATTATCTGTTTACAGTGTTTGTTTTACAAGTGTACTGCAAGAAAGGAGGATGTGAACAGTTTGATGAGGAAGCCTCCTCTAACAGGCTTGATAGAGCTTCTTGAAATATTCATCATTCACTGGCAATTGTTGTAACATTGGCAGCTTCATCTGAGGCGTTGCATTCACAAACAGCTTCTTCCCCTGTGCTCTCTGAACTTATTCCAGTGGTGGCATCCTGCTATAACACTACACTTGAATTCAGTGAGCTGAGCCATTTTTCACAAAGGTTTGTAACTGCATGACTGGATGCCTGATTTTATAGACCTGTGGAAATGCATTCAAAGATTATGAGGGTCCTGATCTCTGATTCATCGACTTCAGTCTGAGACTCCAAGAGGAGAGACTCGTTTAACCCACATCCTGGGATGATTTAACGTAACCAGCCTATTTCATTCCACACTTCAATATAGGGCTGCTCAATTAATCGAATTTTAATCTCGATTACGATCTGGGCTTTCAACGATCATTAAAAGACGACTGAGCCAATTATTAGCCCCTCCCTCGTGCTTTACTCTTGCGCTGCTCCGTGTGGCAAATCAAGCGCACCTCTCTGCATTTCGAACACCTGTCACAACAATTAAGAGCAGCGGTCCCCAACCTTTTTTGCACCATGGACCGACAATATTTTCATGACCTGCCTTTAACCCTTTAACACCTACCATAGAACCAAGTCCGCCAGAGCTTACTTTATATTTTTACATGCTGTAGAGCCTTTTTTGGGAGCATTTCAAGCTGATATACATCAATACAATCATTATTATTTTAATAATATATATGCATTAAGTGCATAGTAATTACATAAATTGCAAAAAAGTGCAATAAACTACAAAAAAAATTGAAAATCGTTTTTGTTTTTTTAACATATATTTCTAGTTAGAGAAATTTAAGAGGCTTATCCCTCAAAACTGTAAATACAAAAAAGTTGCACAAAATAGTTTCCCACCACAGGAAATTTATTTTGAGTGTCTTCATAGTTTTATTTTTCAAATACACCAATTTTTATATACTGCAGGAAAAACGAAAATAAATATTATACTGCAAATTTGCAAAAAAGCAGCATTAAAGTTTTGAGGGATAAATTTCTTAAATTTCTCTAAGTAGAAAAATGATTTTCAATTTTTTTGTAGTTTATTGCACTTTTTTGCAATTTATGTAATTACTATGGACTTACCGTAATTGTCGGGCTATAAGCCGCTACTTTTTCCACAAGCTTTGAACCCTGCGGCTTTTAGTCAGGTGCAGCTTTTCTATGGATTGTCCATGATTTTTGTGATATCGTAAGACGATTTGTTTTGTTTGTTCCGCTGTTGTACGGCACTACGTTGCCTGGCGGAAGGGCATGTGATCAGACACACAGTATCGGGGTTCAAGAGTGGTATGTTGGTCACATGTCCATCCGCCAGGCAACATAGTGCCGTACAAGTAGCACGAAAAACAAACTTCAAAGTAGCGCTATGCGTTCAGCGGGAGTCGTGGATGGTGTGCGGCAATAAACTTGCGAAAAGCAAGTTATGCTCAACTCCACCGGTGGAATCTGACAGCGTGGAAAAGTGTGAAAACATCCATCCATCCACCTGAGCCTAAAAGGTAGTCTGAATCTATTTTTCTGGTGTGCTGTAGGTTATTGTTATGTACTACATTTGTTACTCATTCATGAAGCACAGTACATGTTTCGTACTTGTAATTACCGCTACTTGTACATATACCTAAAAAGTTGTGCAAATATGTACCCATAACTTGTTTTTCAAAATATTAATAAAAGGGGTGTGTCTCCAAACAGCCATCTCTTTCCTGACAATTCGATTTGTGCATATTCTCTTACATATGATAAGTCAACATTGAAACACCTGCGGCTTTTAGTCAGGTGCGGCTAATGTATGTACAAAACAGGATTTTCCCCTGATTTTAGCTTGTGCGGCTAATATTCAGGTGCGCTCTGTAGTCCGGGAAATACGGTAATGCATACATATTATTACAATTTGGGCTATAACAGTTGTATTGATGTATAGCAACTTGAAATGCTCCCAAAAATGGCACTACAGCATGTAAAAATATAAAGTAAGCTCTGGCGGACTTGGTTCTGTGGTAGGTCTTAAAGGGTTAAAGAGGGAAAAGTTCTTCAGTTGGTCTCATCCACCTGATACATTGTAGGAAAAACACCAATACATGATACCAGATGTAACAGCCTGCTAACTTTTAACAATCCCAACAAAATATAAACATTAACAGTGATGACTGACCTCAGAAAGTCAAATCGGGGACCTCAGTCGTCCAGATGGTTGCCATGATGACCAAGTCATGGAGTCAGAAACCACTGAAGCAGAAGGAGGTCAGGATTCAGAGTGAAGCTCCTGCAGCAAAGACACATGTGAATGTGAAGTGTTTGATGCTTTTCAGGGTGAAGTACAAACAGGACCTGATGCTGTGAAAACTACACCAATGAAACACACCTGGTCATCCACACAATCCTCAGCCTCCATCACATATACAGCTGGTGATGAAGATGAGCAGCATCATTACGTCACCTGCAGAAAGGGAGAGCGGGAGCACAGACATGTGAACAAGCTTAGAGCCGACCTCAGCTTAAAACAACACATAAACACATAAAACGAGCCGTGAGAACAACAGACCAGCTTTGACTGCATGTCTTTGATTGAAGCGGTAAGTGCATACAAGCTCCACAGATATCAGTGTTAGCATGCTTGTTTTCATCTGCCTGAAGGGGGGAAAATTGTGTTATAGTCACTGAAATCTGTCGTAAGAAGTACAATATCTGTACAATGTTGTTGTCCAATATCTACAGATATTGTAGTCCCCATATAAGTTATTTTACAGCATTGTTGTACAGATAGCAGAAATGGAATGGAAATGTATCTGTACATACCCACATGGAAAAGATATATATAAATCTTATAACGTTTGTATCTGTCTTGTGTGAAACTTGTATGAAAAGCATATAAGAGTGAAAACAGATATAAGATCCCTTGAAAAATTATATAATGAAACTTGTATGTTTTGGATACTTACTAAAACAATGTATGAAAGTAATGCGAAAGTGGCCACTTTCATGAGTAATCATGTAAGCCTTATATGATTTACTCATGAAAGTGCCACTTCCATGAGTAAATCATATAAGGCTTACTCATGGAAGTGGCCACTTCCATGAGTAATCATGAACCATGAAGGTTTGGATTTTTTCCCACTATAATAAATTACTCACGTTATCTTTGTCTGATATTTAAATTAGAAAGAGCTCAGTCAGAGCAGAGAGTAACAAACACTTTTATTCTCAAGTGTCTAAAATGTTTTATGTGGCTTTGATTTGAAATGAAATTTAAATAAAAGCAGCTCAGAGCCGGTTCTGTTGACATATACTAAACGTTACCTCAAGAGCAGGAAATATTATTCAGGGCTGAACTTTAACCAGCTGCTCTCTTTTTTGGTAGACTTCATTAAATTTACATACGGTACATTAAGATCCATATAATGCAGCAAAGTAAAAATTTACACTCTTACTATAAACATTACAGTAAGTACAAAGGGCTTTCTTGAAATTTGATTTTTAATTTTAGTATTTTTGAGCCCTCATAACTTCATTAGTAGGGATGGGTACCGGTATCCAGTGCCATGATGGCACCGATTCTGACATAAACGGTAGTAACCAGACCGAAAAGCAGCGCACATTTCGGTGCTTTTTTTTCCCTGAGCTGTGATACACTTTAGATTCTAGCCAATCATTTTACCTTTGCAAGCATAGTAGGCGGGTCCAGGTACGTACGTTCTTTTAGAGCAGAGCTACAGATTAAAAACGCCCAGGGCGAAGTGGTCAAAAGTCTGGCTGTACTTCACAGCAAAATATGCAAACTCAGCAGCCTGCAACAAGTGCTTTAAGCTGATACTGTGATACTGTCAAAGGAGGTAACACCTCAAATCTGATGAAACACCTGGCGACGCATAGCGTTTTTTTTAAAAGCCAAGAAATGCGCCGTATTTGATAGCTTGCTGCGAGACCTCACACCGTGCACATCTACTGCGGGTGGGTTGCCTGTTATGCAACATCCCCCAAAAACCCGAAGAGGAGAGTCCTGGCCCCTAGTCCTGCCAGTGTAGCAGAAATGATGACGGATGATGATGGCAGCAGCAGCCGTTCTTCTCTGCGTGAGTAGCTTAATGTTGTTCGTGTGTAATTTACGTTGAGTAGGCTAACCATGTTATTACATTAATGCATGTAAGGTTAACTAGCAAACACCGTCGTAGTTACATGCGGCTGTCTTCTTGTTTGATGGCAGATACTCCCTTCACCCTGGCCAAAAAGGCTAAAATGACCAAAGAAAAAGTGGAAAACAGTTAAACGAGAGGTTTTTTCCATTGTTTAAGCACTGCTTCCAGCCAAGAGTGATACCATATATGCCCTATAGCTGCAGAAAAGGCTAACATTGTTATCTTTTTACAAAAAAAACAGCTGAACATGAGAGGTTTTTGGACCAATTTTGTGTTCTCCATTCTTTAAGCACCGGTTTGAGCACCGTTTAAGCACCGGCACCGTTTCAAAAGTACCGGTTTGGCACCGGTATCGGATAAAACCTAAACGATACCCATCCCTATTCATTAGTGTGGGACAGACCAACACATGAAACTAATTAGAGTTTCATGTAATAGATAATAGATAAATATTATTTTTATAATACCATTAAAAAAAACTTTCAAAGTTGATTAAAAAAAAAAACAAGTTTGGATGAACATTAAAGGCTCAGATCATTATGCAGGCAGCTGGCTGGTCAAACCCACCCAGCAAACATGGGATTTGTCCATGCATAACTGGTTTATCTGCTATTTGCCAGACTGCTGCTGATTAGCCTGCTCCACTCTCTGTGTGAGGATGTCACATGACAGAAAAAAAACAAAAAAAAAAAAAAACGTGCCACACACTTCTGGACAGCTCCTTCAACCTGCTCAACAGTGTTTGCGTGACCCAGCATTTGAACTCCTTGACCTCATTAGCTGTCCCCGTGCCTCCTCTCGCTCTCTGATCTCCACTTCCACTTTCTTGAAAATAAAAGAGGGGACAACTTGACTCGGGGAAAAAAGACATTATTTTGTCAGATGAAAATGTAGAGTGGCTATTATTTCTATCATGGACCAAAAATCTGTTCTATGCTAATTATGTTGCAAACCGATCCCCACCACAGACTCAAACACAGCAAAACTCGTTCCCACCTACACAAGAATCACTTCAAAGAGTATGGAGAGAGTTTATGGATGAAAAGCAAAAAAAAAGAGCTGTCAAGTTTCATGTAACTCCAGGTACACGACGGCCAGCTGAAAACACGTCATGCACGTCGAGTTTGGATGAGTTTTATTTTAGTCATATCGCACAGCCCTAAGCTGGAGCTCAGCGGACTTATTCAGTGGAGGAGTGACACTAAATCAAAGTAAATGTGAAAGAGGATGACTTCAAACACTGAAAGCCACTTTAGTTACACACCTCTGTGTGACTTATTAAATGTCACACAGTAACAGCCTTATCCTGTATAAATCCAAATAAATTCATACTACACTGGGAATGTTTCTTGGAGTCATTCCTAAAAAACTGCATATCCAAAGATCATCAGTTCAAACAACTGTACAACAAAGGCTCAACCTCACTATATACTTTATAAAGATCCTTATAAAGACGCCACACCCTAAAGGAAAAAAGGACACGGGAGGTGGCGTTTAGTTTCATGGTTTGTATCGCTAAAACTCTAGTTACACTTGCCTTTTGTGGTGTCGGGGTCAGACAAAAAGATGTAACTGGAAGTAAATTAAACACATTTCTACTGTCAGAAAGCGTGTGGCAGAAAAGAAGCCAGCAGACGGTTTAGAAATGCCGACGAGGCCCGTGTATGCTAAGCTTGTTAGCCTTGCTAATATGCGGGACAATAGTCCTTCTAGTCTGGTCAAAGTAGCACAGTTAGCACGTGTCTCATTGGCTCAAAATTATCTTGACGGTTATAATAACCAAGTGGATGAGCCAAAAAACTCAGCATTTCCTGGATATATCTCACAAACCCTGAAGGTTTCAGTCAGCGCGAGCAAAGCTAACGACCGACGAAAATGGCTGATAGCTCAGAAAGCTCACCTAGAGTCTGAAGACCTCTCAAATCCCAAACTGTAGGTGAGAAACTGACCAGGATCTTTTCCATGTCTTTAAATGTTTTTCCTGAAAAGACTGAGGTTAGAATCCGTTTATTTGACTTGCTTCTTCCGCTGCCCGACACCAGCCGACAAGAATAAATACATGGCTTCAGCAGTGGCGTCTACTTCCGGTACTTTTATCTTAAAAGTACTCTGAAAAACTATAAATGTGCAGTAAAATGCAGTTGATACACATGTGTATCTAATATTACTCGACTTAGTGTTAATATAATATAATATAATATAATATAATATAATATAATATAATATAATATAATATAACTGTCTAAATTCTTTCATCTTGAATAAAATATTCAGCGTTGCCCTTTATCAGGTATAACAATTAAGTTTAACATCCAGGCATCCATGAAAACAGAATTATTAACTTCAACGGAGTTAGAAGTTAACAGGAAGTTTGCTCGCTAGTTTACACCTAAATATGATATGCCATGTTCTGACTGAGGGAATTCTGAAAAAATTAAAACCTACAGGTCTGCTATCACTTCCATCATAAATGATGGGCCAGAGATTCAGCGCAAGATTCATCACGTCGTCATTACAGAATGACACCGGGTCATTTGCATACTAACAGGTGATTGGATGTTGGACGTCCCTCCTGCCCCGGGGCGGAGCCGCCCTGGCTCCCTGCTCCCGGGCGGCATCTGAACATTTGCGCGTCAAGCCAATCTTTCTATCTTTCGTCCAGCACTCTGTAAGAATGAGGCTTTTTCAGCTGTTCGTATTTGTGTCCTTCATCTTTGCCTTTTGCAGTCAGGGACGGATACCACATGTGAGAGTTATTTTAGGAGACCCGTTTACGCTTCCAGAAAACTGTCAGACCAATGAAGAGGGTGATCTGTACCGGCCTTATCTTTACGGGACCCCCGAGGTGAAGGTGGCTGCTCACACGCAAGGCGTGTGGACACCGACCGAGGTTTACAAAGAGCGCATCGGTAAAAACTCGTCGGTCGTGTTTAATCACGCAGTTTATACCGATACCGGGGTTTATGAGCTTCGATGCGGCGCTCGGAGGGTGGATGTTCAGATCAAAGTTGTCATGTCCTCTGAAAGATGCGTTAGCGAGGGAGAAGCGGTGAGCCTGCCCTGCTACTTTTCAACTACAGGGAAAGCGCGTTGGTCTGTGCGGTGGGAGAAAAACGGAGAAGACG
This sequence comes from Rhamphochromis longiceps, assembly GCF_057381845.1. Lineage (NCBI taxonomy): Eukaryota > Metazoa > Chordata > Actinopteri > Cichliformes > Cichlidae > Rhamphochromis > Rhamphochromis longiceps. Next base: position 34,431,746 of record NC_140559.1, read on the forward strand.
TGTTTAAGCGGAATTCCTGGGAAGACACCGGGGCTGCTGAGGGCAGACTGTCGCTGTCAGAGTATTGGGTCACACACGGAAACTTTTCTTTAACCTTGAAGCAAGCTCAGAAAGACGATCAGGGCGATTACTTCTGCTACATCCAAGATGAAGTCGTGATTGCTGTGAGGCTGACGGTCACCAGCCAGAGGAGTCCGGATCAGAGCAACAGCACCCGTCCTCCGTTTGTGCCTGTGAGTATTCAGGGATGTCACATGTGTCACAGGAAGGCAGCGTACAGACGGTAGCTGAGGTTGCACTTGAGCGGTTGCACTTACTGAAGTGCGTTACCTCAGACTATGACACACTGGTTTGCCACTTTCATCTGTTTTTACGCAACATATCCTGGTAATTAATAGAATGTAATAGAAAGTATAGATATTTGTGTGAAAATGTAATAAAAGTAAGAAGTTATCAGAATGAAATTCTCGTCTAAATCTGAGTGCATTTCTGTTGTTTTATCTCTGCAGCCGACACCGAGAGCCTGTGAAGAAAGTAGATTTCTGCCTGCGGTGATCATTACAGCCGTGGTGTGTTTGCCTGTCGGCCTTTTGATTGGCCGGTTAATGACATCATGCTGCCCCAGAGGTGCCTCATATGGGCACTGCGGTCTACCAAATGAAGCCTAGATGGACCATCAGAACCTCTCCTCTTCCTCCTCTTCAGCACATCTGCCAGAAGCTGCCTCTCCTGCACAATGCCAGCTTTTATGAATGCGCTTTAGTGTTTAGTGTGCACTTTAATAATGCCAACGGTAGTCACAAATGATAACAATGACCATTCACATATGATTTTAGATTTGATTTGTTTTATTCTTAAAATCTATGCCTATATTTGTATATATATTTTCTAAATAAATAAAAATCTCATTGAGATTCAAATCTCAGTTTCAACAGAGACCATCTGTACTATCATGGGCTTCAGTTTATGTTAAAGGCTCATCTTTCCAAACAGAAGCTTAAAAAAACCGAGAGAGAGAGAGATAGACCTTTATTTGTCACATGCATATGCAGTGAAATTGGACCCCTTCCAACCATACATTCATTTCACAGACATCACATTGGGGACAGGTCGGAGAGAGGTAGGAACTGGAAACAATGAAATATGCAATCCATGAGGGAAGACGAGGAGAAAAAAAAAAAAAGCTCCAGCCAGACTGAGCTTCTAGAGGAGAACAGTTTGAGAACAAAAAAAGGAGCAAAGGCAATTCACTTCTTTATATTTTACTACAAAAATCTTTGGTCTAAGGATGTCCGCCAAAAAACACTGGCAACTGTTTGCTCATAAATGTGTTGCTCATATTTTCACTGTTCAATGTGGGGAACACTTTTTGCCACGCCCATGCTTGTTCTGACTCAGTGTGTCAGAAAAAGCGGCAATTTCACCTCACCATTAAACAAATGTTAGTTTCAGTGAGATTCTGCTGATTCAAAACACTACAGGTCACGTTGGACAGAAAAGTAAAAACAAAAACAACACACACACAATTACAAGCATTTTGAGACAGGATTTGAAAGTGGAGTTGTGGTTATGGCTGTCTGGTGGGAAGGAGTGGTGGAGGCGAGGAGCGGGGCATAAATACATGTATCTGAAGTACACTGAGGCTAGAGGGTAACAAAGCCGGCTGTGTCATGTGCAACAACGCATTCACACAACTTTGATAATAACAACAACAACAACAATAATAATAATAATAGTTAAGTCATAGGGGTTTGCTGTTCTGGATGTGGCTACAGCACGGTCTAACTTGATTTGCTCTAAAGCGTCACCTCAGGCTGCTAAGACTATATATATATATATATATATATATATATATATATATATATATATATATATATATATATATATGTGACTTATGCAAGCCAGATCCTTTTATTTAGCAAAATTGTAATTAATAGCTACTGAAATGTTATTGTTGAGGGGCACAGGCGGGACGCCACACGCACACACATAAAGAAAGAGGGAAAAAACTTCAATAAACGGTACTTGCCTGCTACACCGGCCTCTCCTCTCCACGCCTGCCCTTAAGTGGGGGAAACGTGTGTAACCGGTTTCTGCTTCATCCCGCTGGAACAGTTCGGCCCAGGGGCGATTTTAGCCCAGTAATTAAGGTTAGAATTTTTTTTCTATTCCAATCCATTCTTCGTTTGCAGCATTTAAATAACCTTGATCAGATTTGATGGTTTTGTTACAGACTTTTCAAAAAAAAAGTGTTTTGCTTTTCTTTAACAAATGTGGGGGTTAAATTGTGTTAAAATGTACAAAACAGTGATGTCATGTTTTGAGACGAGGACCCAGGCACAGAGAGACTTGATGAATTTAATAATCTTATGATTTAATAAAGAAATTTGCAGACTTACACAGAGATGGTAAAATGATGATGACTGATAACGGATACGAAGATAACAGACGATGAGGACAGGGAGGAACAGGGGTTTAAATGCACCAAGGAGACAGAGAGAACTCGGGACAACATTTAAGGATGCAGGGACTGACAGAGACAGCTTTATCTCTCCTGGCTGGGCAGCTCTCTGGCTGCTCAGCACCCCCAAAGCTCTGATTCTAGAATCGCCCCTGGTTCGGCCCAAACAGACTCCTCGACTCTGCGATGTGTTGTGTTTTTAAGAAGACAAGGAGTCTCTGATCGATCGTTGCCACTTTATTTCCTGAATGGAAACAACGGTGTTTTATCAGTGCACAGGCTCGCCACGCACCACTCCGCACAGCACACTACGGCAGAACATCTCATTAGCATACAGTTTTACACAATAATAAACAAATGAAAAGTACATAAAACTGGTGTTGGACATGTGTCCACTAAGCACTTATTACACTCGGTGCTCGTCAGCTAATCAAACATGTTTTATGTGTCTGTACTACTTAGCTAAATCGTGTGCGGAAAAATACAGCTCACCTCTGGTATGGCTACGGCAGACACGTGCAGCCAGCCTCACCGAGAGGGGGCCGGGCGGGCGGGGGGGGCGTGGTTTCCCCATTACACTGACATTTCGTTAGCTTCATAGCATAATTGCCTAAGTCAATGACTTAGGCACTTATGCTATGAAGCTAACGATTTGTGGCAAGTGGAATAATACCAGATAAACACTGTTAATGTGCTAACGGTGGTGCCGGTGGGGGTGGACTCTTGAAGCACTTAACTTTCTGACCGGTGTTCAGTGTGACACAGATATGTTAGCCTTGCTGCTCGTCCTCGCTGCTTTTACCCGTTTGTCTGCAGATGTCCAGCCTGTTTTAGGAAACTCCTTCACGTTTCCACAAAACTGCACGAACGACGAAGAAGGAAAACTGCTCCGGGCTGAGCCCCATGGGGAGGTGGACGTGGCCGTCCACCAGCGCGGTGTGTGGACACCCGCCCGGGGCTACCGAGGCCGGATCTTTCGAAACTCGTCCATTTTGTTCAGGCGCATATTTTACAATGACAGTGGCTTTTATTTATTAAGATGCGACAGCCGGGAGATGCGCATCCAGGTTACAGTTCTGGTTCCCTTCAATGTCACCGTGAAAGAGGGAGAAAAAGCGTCGCTGCCGTGTTACTTTTCAACTGCCGACAACAAGTGTGTCTCTGCACGGTGGGAGATGAATCAGCAAGTTGTGTTTGAGTGGAATTCCTGCAAAGACGAAGATAACGGGACTGCTGATGGAAGACTCTCTGGAGACTTTTCCTTAAATCTGCCACATGCGAGGAAGGAACATCGTGGGTATTATTTCTGCTATAAACAAAATGAAGACGGAGAGAAAGAGAGGGATCCATCTGTCGTGAGGCTGAAAGTCAAGATGAGATGCCCTGATAACACCCAGAAGCGGTAAGTAGCCTATCCGGGTTTTTTTTTTTTCCTCATAGCCGGGTTCGACATTAGATAAGTATGACGGAGTATTAGGGCCACATAAAAAAAGTGTCTCTTTCGATCGCGAATGAACGCAAATTTTTGGGGGGGAAAAAAGATGAAATGTAGCGATTACGCTCGCACTTTCAAGCCAAACCACTTACACGGCTCCTCTACAAACACTTGATCAGCCATCTTCTCGTGTCTTGTGACACAGCACACGCAGTGTCGGAATCCTTGCATCAGATGCAAAATTTTGAAGGAGAGATCAAGGAGCTGAACGACAAATCACTCCCCAATTTCGACTTTATTCTCCGAATCATCAATTAGGTATAGTTTTCAATATGGCCCTGATACCCCCTGGCGTCCCGCATATGTCTGAGCAAAGATCATTTTATTATTTAAACGTGGTTGTAATACGCACAAACGCGCGTTTTAACCCTTTAAACCCTGACCTAATTTAGCCTTTTAACCAGGGGTAGGCAACTCCAGGCCTCAAGGGCCGGTGTCCTGTAGGTTTTAGATGTGTCCTTGATCCAACACAGCTGATTTAAATGGCTAAATTACCTCCCCAACATGTCTTGAAGTTCTCCAGAGGCCTGGTAATGAACCAATCATTTGATTCAGGTGTGTTGACCCAAGGTGAGATCTAGAATCTGCAGGACACCGGCCCTCGAGTTGCCTACCCTTGCTAAAAATGCTAAACGTATCCGGTGACGGGTTTAAAGTGTTAAGCACGATCGTGATTCGTCACAAAAATCGGAAAATCGAGCTTGATACTAAAAAAAAAAAAAAGAATAAATGTTTGGTCCTGGGAAATTATATGAAATATTTTTAATATTCTCAGGAATAATAGGCTCTGGTGTGTAAAGGCCTTTAGACTGCAGAGGCAAAGGAAAAGACGAACAGGAGGCCAATTAACTGTGAGCCCACAATACCCTAGATCAGGGGTGCCCAATCCCGGTGATTGTCTGCCAAAAACTGATTTCCGGTATTTGCCAAAAACTGATTGCTCGTATTTAAACTGCTATAAGTAACTTGTTGGCCTATAATATGTGAAACATATGTCAAATGCATCCCTCATGGATGACACAAATTCATATTGAGCCACAAACAACATTCGTGTAACAAGGTAGAAGCCGCAATCAGTTTTTGGCAGTGACTTTTATATAACCTTTATTTATGCAGTTAAAAAAAATCTCATTAACATTAAAAATGTCTTTTGTAAGAGTAAGACAGCAGAAATGGCAGCAAATATTACAATAGTTCTGTAAAAATATTTTAAGTGGGGAAAAAGGACCGGATTGGTTATAATGTGAGTACAATAACACAGAGTTGTAAAGATACTTGAAAAAACAGATAATCTTTTAATTCTATATATAACCCCTATGTAAACACTGTTCACCGAAGTCTATTTACCAACATACGTAAAGATATTACACATAAGAAATACACGGAAACATTGGAAATCACTTTTTGGCACAGCACCCGGTCCTCGAGAGCTACCGTCCTGCAGCTTTTAGATGCATCCTTGTTCCCACACACCTGAATCAAATGAATGGCTTGTTATCAGGCCTTTGCCAAACATGATGGCAAGCTGAAGAGATCAAACCATTTGATTCAGCTGTGTTGGAGTAGGGATGCATCTAAAAGCTGCAGGATAGTAGCTCTCGAGGACCGGGATTGGGCACCCCTGCCCTAGATCAGCGGCCCCCAACCCCCGGTCCTCGGCCTGGTACCGGTCCGTGAGTCGTTTGGTACTGGGCCGCGAGAGTTGAGGCTCAGGTGTGAAATGTATAGTTTTCAGGGTTTTTAATCGGTTTTCAGCGTTATTTTGTTATCGTTTTTATCATTAACTCAGTTTTCCTGGGTCTTTTCACGTGTGTTATGAATAAATCTTCTTTTTTTCGGTACCTACTAGTTTTATTTTGTTGTATTTATCCGCAACACCTTAAAGGCCGGTCCGTGAAAATATTGTCGGGCATAAACCGGTCCATGGCGCAAAAAAGGTTGGAGACCGCTGCACTAGATAGGTCTCCATTTCATGTGCTGGTTATCATCATAATCGTAATCGCTGCTAAACTGTGACTTACACTGAGCTCGTACTACAGTAACTTTTCCTCAGTGTGATTGTTTATGGACTAGCGTAACTTCTAGATGAAGCACATCAGTATATTTTGGATGAGAGGGCAGAGTGACTTTGACCGAGGCCTCGTGACTTCATAGGTGTCGCACGATCACGAGAAGAGCAGCGTGAAATTCCGGGTGTGCTTTGGTGTCATATACGGACAGAGAACCGAAAGGAGCGCGTATAAAGGCGTGGACCCGCTCATGGTATTCAGATGATTATCTCCATTTATTTTGAAGGTGGTCAGAGGGCCCGGTGGCGCCAGTGTCCGGCAGCCTCGCTTCTGTCAGTGCGCCCCAGGGTGGCTGTGGCTACAATGTAGCTGCCATCACCAGTGTGTGAATGTGTGAGAATGGGTGGATGACTGAGTGTGTAAAGCGCTTTGGGGTCCTTAGGGACTAAGTAAAGCGCTATACAAATGCAGGCAATTTACCATTTACCATTCCCTTTTCTCTGCAGCCGACGAAGAAAACAGGACAAACGACAAGAAACCTGAGTAGCTGTCAGCAGAGGAGGAACTTTGGTCTGCCAGCCTGGAGAAGTTCACTTTCCAGTCAGTCCTGTGGAGGACATTTGGATTCTCGGCCTTATGGGCTGGATCAGGGGCGATTAGGATCAGAGCTTTGGGGGTGCTGAGCACCAGGAGAGCTGCTCAGCCAGACAAGACAAACTTTACTTGTCACAATGAGACTTCTTCCCCATCTCTGTCAGTCCCTGCATCCTTAAATGTCTCCAGTTGTCCCGAGTTCTCTATAACTGTCTCCTTGGTGCATTTAAACCCCTGTTCCTCCCTGTCCTTGTTGTCTGTTGTCCTCATCTCTGTTATCAGTCATCATCATTTTACCATCTCTGTGCAAGTCTGTAAACTTCTTTATTAAATCATAAGATTCTTAAAGTCATCAAGTCTCTCTGTGTCTGGGTCCTCGTCTCAAAACATGACATCACTGTTTTGTACATTTTAACACAACTTAACCCCCACATTTTTGAAAGAAAAGCAAAACACTTGTTTTGAAAAGTCTGTAACAAAACCATCAAATCTGATCAAGGTTATTTAAATGCTGCAAAAGAAGAATGGATTGGAATAGAAAAAAAATACATATTTAACCTTAATTACTGGGGGAGAATAATGAATGATGCTCATAGTGAGTAAGAAGTAAACTGAGTGCAATTTATGGACAGAGATTCACTTTTAATGTGTGTGTATAATATACTACAGATACATAAAAAATGATCCCAAAACAGAATTATTACAAATAAATTATTACAAAATATTAATGAAAAACTATAAAAATTGAGGCAACTTTGCCTGTGTATCTTTACTGCAGACACTAATTTTACTAATTCAATAATACTAATTTTGTGTTGTAAGATTTATGAGTTTCATGCTTTCATAGTGGTACTTGAGAGCTTGACATTTTCTCACACTGTAAAAAGTTTGAGAAACACTGATAAGTTATGTGTGCTTTTAGAAAACATTTAAACCTGCAGTACAGAATCTTTGAAACAAGCTTAAAACATTTTTAGAATATAAACAGAGCATCTGCTTCTCTTTACAGCTCCTCGCTCCACCAGGGCTGTTTGGCACTTTCTGACAGTGTTGGTCAAGTTACTTGAAAAAAGTAATCAGTAACTAATTACTGATTACTCCCCCAAAAAAGTAATCCCGTTACTTTACTGATTACTTATTTTCAAAAGTAATTAATTACTTAGTTACTTAGTTACTTAGTTACTTTTTAAAAACACGATTTACAACCTGAAGAGGTGATAAAGTGATAGATCTTTCAGCCCAATTCTACTTTTTCTACATAATCCATCATACAAAATGTAATCAAATGGAAAAGTCTCTTTTTTTAACTTGTTTTATCAGTTTTAATCTTTTAACTTTATGCATCAAGCAAAACATTTAATTATATGCAACATTCTCTGACTTGAATAAATTAGTTTAACATTTAAACCTATTTTCTACACATTCCAGCACATAAAATAAAATATTTTTTGTGTTTTCACTCACTCTTTCAAACAGATGCAAGTAAAACACAGCAGAAAATAAATAAAGTCAAAGACTCAGCGGTCCTTTTGCTCTATTTTCACCTGTAAAGCAGGAGCAGGGTAGGCGGAGGGTTACCCTGGTGCAGGTGTGCTGCGGTCAGTTGAAGAATCCGCGCGAGTTTCTCTGTGAGTTTCCCATTACGTCGTAGCTACTCGGTGCTTGCTCGGAAGTTTAGGGGTTTTTTTCGCTGTAAAAAGAAGTTTTCTTCCCACGCACGATGGACGCTAATGTTTTTGTCACTTTTTATGGAATCAAACTCAAAGTAAGGTCAGTACTTCCACACTTTAAACGCTGCACGCTCATACTCTCTCCCGCACTCGATATATTATCCATTGTTGATCTGCACACAGCTGCTGTCACCACCGTCGCACTTGCTTACGTCACTGTCATGAGACATTCTCGCAAAAAAAATCACGGTTTTAGTAACGCAGTAACGCAGCGTTCCTACGGGAAAGTAACGGTAATCTAATTACTGATTTTGCAATAGTAATCCCTTACTTTACTCGTTACTTGAAAAAGTAATCAGATTACAGTAACGCGTTACAAGTAACGCGTTACTGCCCATCTCTGCTTTCTGATAGTGCGCAAATGTGATGTATGTACTGCGGCAGTCATGCAGACAACTGGATGGTCCAAATGTTGGGCTACCTATTACTGGCTGAGGTTTTAGTAGAGTTGTGGCTGAACCAAATAAAAATATATCATTAATTTTAATCTCCCCAATCATAACGTTATGTTGCAATGTTGTTAAAGAGAGTCAAAATGTTTCAACCCAGTTTGTTTTACAGATTCTGTATAGGAGCTTTAATATCGGGAGAACACAACTTCCAGATTGTGTGAGTAAAATCAGGTTTTTTCTCCTTGTCAGTTTAACAGTTTCTGTTGTGCCTGTCACTGTTCCCTGTCTGTTTTCTTACCTGCTTCTTCCTGACCTTGTTCTTTCTCTCCCTCTTTGGACTGACAATCATACACAAATAGATTGTACTCAATTAGATGAAAAATTACATTAATAGGAAAACAATATTATTAAGATCACTGACGAAAAGTTCTCTCTCAGTGTACTTTCAACCAACAACAACTAAACCACATGAACATCTAATAAAAATATAAATATTGAAACACTGATCCAACATTATTCTTGATTGATGGATCATTTGATTTTACACTTTTACCTGAATGTGGCTCCTTTTAAAACAACAACAACTTCCTTATATCCATTATTAACCTGGCTGTCTCTCTGCACACACACACACACACACACACACACACACACACACACACAACAGGAGTTATAAGGTTAATGGGGCATTCAGTCAGTTAGTATCCATTTCAAACAGGACAGTGGTAACAACAGTAGGCTACGGACAATTATAAGTTTTAGATTTTAAATAGGCTGTATAAATGTCAATGGGAGCAACAGGACGGTCAAATATCACTGATTGTACTACAGAGCAGGACGGATTGTAGGGTAGCAAACATCGTCGGAAAACACGTTTTTAGCACTGCAGGTTACCTGGGGGTGATGCTTTTCAGCTAAAAAGAAACATGGTCTGACTCCTACCTAACTATATAAAGAGTAACTGAAGGTTAAATGCAGCTAATATGTCCTGTTTTAAGCCAGACACTAACACCTCGGCTCCGCCATCGCTCCAGCAGCGAGGATGCTAGAGCCAGAGTGGGAGAGAGGCGAGCTGGAATAAACCATTTTGGGAGGGGCGGGGGTTATCTATACTTTTGTTGTTAAAATGGTACGTCTCAACCAAGTACTGTATGCTTATATACAGTGTTGGGACTAACGCGTTATTAAGTAACGCGTTACAGTAACTACGTTATTATTGTGGTAACGAGCACGGTAACTAGTTATTATGCCAAAATCAGGAACGCGTTAGTCGTTACTGGGATTTAGATAGGGTCGTTACTCGTTACTTCGTGTGGTGGCATCGCGGAGCTTCCACAGATTCAGTAACATTAGCAGGTGGTGGAGGCAGCAGGTGGATGATGGAAAGCAACACGTTCTCGGGCTGGAGAAAGGGGACGCAGAAGGAAAAGAGACCCCAGGCGGCCGCCGGTCCAAGTGTGAACTGAACTTCAGGTAAGAAGTTATGACCTGCAGTCTCTCTGGGTCAGATATGAACCAAGTTTAGGTGGAGTTTATTTTCGTAATTCTGACTTTTTCCGTACTGCGTGCTAGCTAGCATGACGGAGTTTCTATACAGCTGGGTGGGTGCTATGATGTTACTGATGTTGAACTTTATTTTGTTCATAAGTTATTAGAGTTGCCAACCGTCCCGTCTGGTATTCAGAGAAAATATTACGCGTTTCTTATTGAGGTGAAAAGGAACAGTTTGTCCCGTACTTCAGCTACAATGAAAAAGGCACAAAGCTGGAGTTATTCTGTGTCTTTGCTGCACAGCTGCCTCTTCTCCTCTCATTCTCCCCCCTCCCTCTCCCGTTTCTACTTCAATCATGAAAACTGATCAATGATCAGCTGATCGGCTCTCTTGTTTGTTTATCGCCCACTTTGCGCCGAAAGAGGAAACCAGCGGATGTCGCGCTAAACAACAGCAGCACGTTTAAGCTTGATCAGCTGTTGTTAGAATTTATTTAATATTACTTTCTAGTATCAGCTGATGTTTGCTGGAG